>NC_081765.1:28185356-28557319 GCF_963082965.1 Carassius carassius
AAGACTGAATGTCTTTTTTTTTTTTTTCAAAAAAAAAAAAAAAAGCCTTCGAATAGACTGGCAGGGAACAGTCATCAGGAACAAGAGATTCACCACCCAGTGTAATGTAGTGTATCTGTCACTCCTGCCTCTTTTTCTGTCCTACCGTGCTCACTTGCCCTTAAGTGTGGATGGCATCCATCATGACAATCTGCTGCAGACACTTTTATGGAGTCTTATTTGTTTAACTCCAGTCTGGAAGATAATGCAGTTCTTATGGCCCAGAAGAGTTTCTCTTATGTAAAAAATAAATAAATAAAAGAATAATAATAATTGATGTAAGCTTTCTGTATAATGATTAAGTCTAATCATAAATCCATTCCTTTCAATTCATTCTTGGAAAAATGCAGACCAGCAGTAATGACTGAGTTCCAAAAATTATCATTTTGAAAGGTAGAGGGACCTTTTATAGATTCTGTTTATAGCCTTATCTGAGAGCAACATTAAAATAAAAATGTGTATGTGAAACATGAATTATGTGAAAATGGGTCAGACAAGAAAATTGACAAGTATAGTTTGGGAGCCTTTGTGGTTACTATCAAATTATTGTTCATTTATTCATTTCAATAAAGTAGTCATTAGACTAGAGAAGTAATGGCAAGGTGCTTTAAGAACCGTTGTTGAATCAGACTGCACAGTGTCTAGACAGATGCTTGACCACAAGGACTGGACAAAAGTTAATAGCTCCATCTGTTGGATGCTAAATGTAGCGTTGTTCATGTTCGTGTTGATTTTCTTTTTATAGAAAAAAACAAAACAAAAAAATGGTATACTCTAAATTTGTGCCAGATTAAATGTGGAGAATGTTCTTAGCAATCATCAAAGCCTTTTAGTGAAATTAACATTATAACTGAGTGCACAATATTTCCATAAAAATGGAAGTGTTATCCAATGGAAAATGGACTGCAATATTTTTTTTTTTTTAGGGAGAGCAGGGTGATATGGGCCTGTGGGGAAGTTGAGCCACCCCTTGATTCTAGGCAACCTTAAACAAAATTGGTGATATGACAAACACATACTTCAAGATTTAAGCATTTTACTCACCCTGTGGGGCCATGTAATAACTGGTAACTACATTTAGGTTCAGAAAACATTTTTTTTGCTGTTCAGAGTGATTTTTGTTATGTTAGCCCTAAATTATTTTATTATCCAAACCTACATGTCCTTATTAGTGTCGTGGGGAGCTGGATCCTACTTCAGTGTCTTGAGCCACAGGTGACAACCAGTCCATCACAAGGCTCACACACAGATTTTAAGAAGTCATTTTTTATTGAATTTCTCTTACTTTGATATAGCATGAGGTGAAAAAGTTCAGTTTTACTTCAGCATAATCAGTGGCACAGTTTAACTCCATGTGGCTCAACTTACCCTCTCCCTAGGCTTAGCTAGTTTAGCCAAGAGACCACTTTTTTGGAAAGCCTATTTTGAAAGCAGTTTATTTTACACCCAGAATGATTATTCCCAAGGATGCACAACATCCTGAAATGTATGTACATATTTAAGTTGGACCCATTGCTGTCATGTGCTCACTTTAAACACAGCATAAGTAAAAACTGGCTCAACTCACCCCACTCACCCCTATTTATTTATTTATTTATTTTGTAGCTTGATTACTGAAGTCACTTTGAATGTTACATGCAAAAAGAGCAAGTTCTTTTAAAATTCTTTATTTGTATTTCACAATAAAAGAGTGTTTGTACGATAAACGGAAGCATAGATGTGGCTTGCTTTTTGGTCAATGTCTTCAAATGCTTTAGATTAGATTAAAAAAAAAAAAAAAAAATACCAGTTCCACATCATATGATTTTCATGTTTTTCCCACAGTTTCTGGGGCATACAGAAGTTGATCAACCCAAAGGTACAGAGGTGGTGAAAGATGCCGTCAGAAAGCTCAAGGTAAGTTACTGTAGTTTTACATTGGCTGCAAATAAAAGGCAGTATTGCTTCCAACTGCAAACAGGAAGTGTTATTTCTCTTGAGAAGATGTAATATCGGAACCCTCCAGCTGTTTCACCTGTTTAATGATGCATAGACAATTTTATTCCATCAACCCTCCACTCTCAGTCTTATATTATCACTTATAAGGTTTTTTTGATGAAATATGAAATGCTATATCAATTGAAGAAGGTCATATCTAAATAATAATAATAAATTATTATTATACGAATGTGTTACATGAATTCTCTTTAATGAACTCAAGATAAAACAACACATTATATTGGTAAATTAACCAATGACTTTTAAAAAACTGATCTTAAATGTATCTGATTGTTTTTTTATTCTGTTTCTCTCTCTAAAGTTTCAGAGACATATTAAGAAGTCAGAGGGACAGAAGATCCCAAAAGTGGAATTACAGATCTCCATCTACGGAGTAAAAATATTAGATCCTAAATCAAAAGTATGTGAATATACTGTAGCCTAACAAACAGATTTATGAAACCATTTGTGTCTCACAAGAACCATGTTGTTTAAGTAGAAACCAGTTGAGGAGCTGTTAAAGCCCTATAAAAAAGTTGTTGGACAATTTCTGGTTGTTTAATTTATTATTTGATTTATTATACCTGTGTTAGCCTGAGGGGAACTGACTTTATATATCTGCCAAAAAAGACTTTAGGATATTTTGTTGTTTAGTCTAAATATATTTTTAAGTTTGTCTAAGTACTTTTTGGTGCCACTGTATGCCCATCTCCTATATTTTGTCTATACTGCCTCTTATCTTGTTTTCTTCTTCACAGGAAGTACAGCACAACTGTCAGTTGCACCGGATATCCTTCTGTGCAGATGATAAGACAGACAAAAGGATATTCACATTCATTTGTAAAGATTCAGAGTCCAACAAACATCTCTGCTATGTGTTTGACAGTGAAAAATGTGTAAGACAACAGATGATGTCATATACATTTCTTTAAAGAAATGATCACTCTTACGTACATATTGTTTTAGAAATGTTGCACTTAATTTAAAAGGATACTTAATTGTGACTCAGAAGACAAATGGCCAAACAAAACACTGCCGATGATGTTACTAGGAAAATGATCTGTCATGTATCTGTCGATTCCAGGCAGAAGAGATAACTTTGACCATCGGCCAAGCGTTTGACTTGGCATACAAGAAGTTTCTGGAGTCCGGGGGAAAAGATGTAGAGACTAGGAAACAGATAGGTGGCCTACAGAAAAGAGTGAGTATGATATACAACTGCAGTTAGAGAACTCAAATCATTTGTTTATGACAAATAAATGTCTGTTTTTATAGATTCAAGATCTTGAAGCTGAAAATTCCGAATTGAAGAAGCAGTTGCAAGTCTTAGAGGAACAGCTGATGATTGCTCAAGTTCCTCCTGTAAGAACTGGATGGACTTCCTCTCAGTAGAGTGCACATAATTGCCGTTCACCATTCTGTTAAATAGCTGCATGCAAAACAGATATGCCTTAAAAGACCTCTTCTAAACTCATAAGCTTTTCCTTTTTTTAAGAAGAAGAAAAAAACATGCAATAAAACTAGAACACTAGTGCTGACTAGTTCTGATCTGTCCACAGCTTCTTCACATTAACTCTTCTAATGAGGCCTATATGCTTCAGAGACCCTCATCTCTCTTCTGGTGTCACAACGTGACTTCATTCTCTTGCCTCGAAATTTCTTCTGTTACACTAACGCCAATGAGCTCACCTGACTCTAACCTTTCTGCTGGTCTTCTGACTCCTCCACCTGCTAAACCTGCATTGTCGAAGCCTCCGAGTGGAGCCAGTGTTCCTCACCCTCCTGTTAAGCACTTTTCTGTTTACTCTTTCTCTCTTTGTGGTATTGGTTGTTGGTTTCACAAGTTTTGCCCTCAGATTTTAAAGGCTAGTTCACACGGCCCCAACAAACGCATACACTAGATTCCAGTGGTTGCTGGGTTTTGTTGGAGCGGTGTGTTTACCCTGTAGGTGTTTGTTTGGGGCAGTGCGAACCAGGTCATGAGTTTTGTCTAAACCCCATTTTACTTCTGTAATTTGAAATATTTCCAAATTAAATTGTGATGTTTAGCAAGGGGGGAAGGTATTTTTTTTATCATTTGGAAGTTAATTGGATCAAGATAAGATTGAGAAAGTGGGATTCATCGAATCAGCGAATTAGTAACTTTAGTTCAGAAGTTGAGCAAATTATTTTATTCATTTTTCTTTTCTTTTTTTAAGGGTGGTATATAATATTTTTTTTATTTTATTTGTAAATGTTCTTATTAAAAATATATATTTTCATGGCTCTGATTAAGAAATACATATGTAATTATTGATTTATATATAATGGAATAATGCATACAACAAAACACACAAAAACAGCAAGAATGTGAATGGGTCAAGATTCAATCGTTAATTTCATTTTATTCACTCACTCAGGTACAAAAACACTTGGAATGTAAATTGGGTCAATATAAATTTATTATGTATTTTTTGTTTTTATTAAAACATATTTTTGACTTACTAATTAAGAAATAAAAATGTAATTATTAATTTATTCAATGAAAAAATGCACAAAATGTGTCATTCATTCATCATTCATTCAAAGCACACAATTAAATTTTCACCAAAACATTTGTGAATTAAGGCTATTTTGAGTTCGTGTTGACTTCAACCTTATAAATAAATAGTATGTTGTATAATGTGGTATAGTGCAATATACTCTAGTATGCACTTTATTCTTAAGTTTTAATGTATGATAATGGTTTTCAAGTGAGTGATTCTTCAGATTGCTAATGTACTTCATGCATAATTCACATTTGCAGGGAAGCAGCATGTCCTCGAAGACGCCCACTGACATATTTGACATGGTTCCATTTTCTCCAATGACCCCATTGGTTCCATTACCAGCAAGTAATGGCTCAGCCCCTCAGCCCCCTGCAAGGCCTACAGAGATTAGTAAGTTGCCTTCCCCCCTCCTTTTCTTTACCAAAGCTCATTCGGCTATAAGATCAGGTTGCATAAGGTTATATATTATGGATGTTAGCTTCAGTGGCCTGTAAAATGAAGGGGAAAATACTGCCTTTTTGTTCTTCAGGCAAAGACCTGTTTGGTGCAGAGCCATTTGACCCTTTCACCTGTGGAGCAGCTGACTTTCCTCCTGACATCCAGTCCAAGCTGGATGAAATGCAGGTGACTGCATGTTTGTGAATTATTAGCAAATGGACTGGTGTTAATGAGCAGCTAATGGAGCAGATGGTAGGAACTGCTGCAGCTGTGAAGACTCTCTCTGTGCAGAAGGGAATTATGTGATGATTATATTTGGTTTTATGTTCATTTTGAATTTGGCTTGAGAGTGCTATACTGTTTGTAGATGGAAAACTTTCAAGAGAACTGCTAAGTTTGCTTTTTATGTATGCTTTGAACCTGCTTAGAATAGACTAACATGCAGTACATTTTGCATACAGAGCAGTTACTTGAAAATGTTATATCATTTGCCAGTTTTGCTTAACTAACAACCTAAATTTTCTGTCTTTTTGCTCTCTTTCTGCTTGCAGCGGCAAAGATGGTTTGTATTTTAAGGAAATTCGATGTATTTATTTATTTATTTATTAGATGAAATATAGCTTGGGTCTAATTTGGCATGCTTAACTGTTTTATAGGGATAGTTTATCCAAAAATGAAAATTAATGGTGACTGATTTCCACAGATTGTGTGCATAGATATGTGCACAATATACTTCTAAAGCCATGGAGAAGTTGCATTTGAGGTACAAACCAATTTTTTTAATCAGTTATAGACAATATGTAAATAAGCACATATTTAATTCACCTAAATAAGATTTGAAAGCTATGGCAGATGATTTCCATTGAATCATGGGTTCAATTTCAATCTGTTATGTCATAAAACTTGGAATATTATGCACAAATCTTATATCATGCTAGAGCTTTATAGCCCCTGGTCGCCATTCACTTTCATTGTATGGCTAAATGTCTCCATTTGTGTTCCATGGGGCAACATGATGGTGATTAAATGATGAAAATATTTTCAGATTTTTCTCTAAGATAAATTATTTACACTTCCAGCCCTGTGCCATTTTTTTCTGCTGCATGCCCTGCTTAAAAAAAAAGCTTTTTACTTATTAAACAGATTTGTATATATCTAGAATGTGGTTGCGTATTTGAAATAAACTTGCATGTGTTACACAGTTTAAAGGAATAATTCAATTTTTTGCCCTCTCCAGGAGGGGTTCAAAATGGGACTAACAGTAGAGGGCACTGTCTTTTCCCTCGATCCACTAGAAGGTCGCTGTTGATGCCAAGAAGAAAGTTTTGTCACTTTCATGTTAAACCATTTGTATTAAAGTGCCAAAACTCGGGTTTACAGTCAAGATATCAATGTCTTCTCTTATGTTTTTATGTATTTGCATTATGCATTTGCGAACAGTCTATTGAGAAATCTGAAGCAGTAGATCAATATTTTTGTAAGAACTAAAAAAAAGGAAAAAACTAGTAATGTAGTTTTAACACCCCTTGCTTGTACAGGCAATGAAGGATGAAGGAAGTATGTCCAATTGCACAGTCTGTGTCGACGTTTCATATTTGTCATCAAAGGCAATTTTTAGTTTGTGTTACACAAACAAGCTACTGTTTTTTATTTTGTATGGTATATTATAAATCATAAACACATACAATGTTATCATTATGGAGAGTTCCCTTTAAGTAATATTTTTACTTTATTTTTAACACTTAATGCAGTACTATACATAACATTCCTTTTGTATCAAATCTCATGTTAAATTACTATATTGTTTTTTTAATAGCAATGGATCCTTTAAAATGCAGTATTTTTTAACTGAACAGCAGTTAAACTGTAGGACTGGACTATTTCCACATTAACATGTACTTGTATTGCAGTTTAATTGTATATGATATATTTTAGTATACTCTTGCACAAGGAAGCACTTTGAAAGAGCTCTGTTCATGTATTATTGTTAATTCAGCATTATTTTAGCCTTTGCTGTTGTAGTCATTAAAAGAAAACGGTACATATTCTCTGTATAAGTCATGTTTTGTAAAATGTCTTTCTTAGACCTTTACTAGCATTAAATAAGAGACCATGTATGATGTATTTATTTATTTTTGGCTCAACAAATCTTCACACACATGCTGTAGTGTTTAAGTAATTTATTTCAAATGGCAGATAATGTACTGAAAATACAATATCAAGAGATTACAGTAAAATGGTCATTATGTACTTGAGTGCCACTGATTTACCATTAAATTAAAAGTTTTTAAATTTACTCTTAAAATTAGTATAAAAGCTTAAAATGTTATTTTTTTTCACGCTTTATTTTATAATGATGGTTCAGAATGTAATTTGGCTCAATCATGTAATCTTCTGTGTACTGTTCGTAAGTGTGTCTTTCTGAAGAGCACCGCATCTTGGAGTGCATTACTTCATTCTTCTCCCATCGCTGCTCTGTTAGCTGCTTTCTTCCCCATCCTTTGTATGTTCAACAAAGGTGTTTTTGCGTTCATAGTAGTGCTGCACCTAGATGTGTCATATTTCAGTCAGTGCAATTGTTGCAGAAACCTGTAGAAAGCCTGTCTGAGGAACATGTTTACAAGGCATAATAATACAACATTCAAACAGGATTCATAAAAGCACATATTTTGTTCAGTAAATCTCCATTTTTACGATCCCCCAAAATACTGCTAGTTTAACAAGCAATATAACGAACAGTTTTCGCTATAGGTGTTTACAGTTCTGATTATATTTGACAATTATTTTGGTCAAATATTTTTAGCATACAGAAAGGACAACTATTTTTTTTTAAACTATTTTTAAAATGTTTTAAACTATTATAATCCCTGCCATTTCTTGCTGTTTACTCAGAGCATAAAAATAAAAAGAATTTTAAAAATAATAATAATAAAAATACATTCCGACAGGTTTGAACAAAATTGCATAAATCACTCTAGCAACTTACAGAGGATATAATAAAGCAAACAATATCATACATTTTTATTAATTAAAAATATATTTTCATGCTTAAAAGGTGAGGAAAGAAATGAGCATCTTCAAAATTCAAGAAAAAAAAAAGAAATAATGTTTTGATTGATTCAATAAAATGATAAATGTTACTGAGGGTATGTTTAATTTGCAAGCAAATACATGAGATAAGCTTAAAAAAAGTTCTAAAATAGGATCAAATAATAATAATAAAAGAAAAAGTGCAAGAATAAGTATGCCTGCATGCTTTTTAGAAAATATGACATCGTAAAATTGTCTATACTGCATCTAATTGAATTGCACCAGCATTTTCTTTTACTACATTGTGACTTTTACCATTACAAAAGTATTTAAAATATAGACCTAATGGACAAAAGAGAAAAAAAATGGGAAAGAGAAATAATAATGCACCTTTTAGCAATTAAGAGTCTCAGATGCATTTCATTTTATTTGCATTTCCAATTTCCAATCGTACAGCTCCTTACAGGATTCATGTACAGTGAGTCTGTTCAGCTTTTGCCGGTTTATAGAAATGAGGTAGCTTGCACTAATAAATCAGCGTTTTCATCTTTAATTGTAAATTTGGTTTGAAAGTAATTACAAAGTGAATGTGCAAGAGTACAGTTTTAGGAATCAAAATACACTCAACTGAATGCAAACTTCCTCTATAGCACCATTTTTGTGTAAAAATAATAATTAGTTAAAAATACTGTAATGAAAACAGGCAAATCCAAATAGTTTTAAGTGTTGGTACAGTGTATAACATCATTACGGTGTTATTTGCAATGGCCATCTCAATTTAAAACAGCAGTTGATGAACAGTCTTGTAGTATAAAAATTCTGTTAAATTTAATTTCGAATTTCAAGAGGTCAATCTTAAAAAAACTTATGGAGCGGCTGCTTTCTTGAAACGCTTGGAAGGCATAATAAATATTTCGCTACAGGGCCAGAAAAGTCCCATGCTCTGTATGTACAAGGCTGATCTTGTCAGCAGTCACTTTAAGAGACTCGGGAATCTCTTCAATGCATCACTACTCCTTGTTTCACAAGAAGCACACAGGCCCAATATCAATGCCAAACTCTTGATCTGAACCTCCAATGTCCACAGGTGCAATATCCACAATTGGTAGTCTTGCTGTTTTCTGCGTCCTGTATTCAAACACTGTCTTGCCCCACCTACCATTTGCTTGCTGTGAAGAGAAATACATCCATTTAGGTTTATTTTCGGGGCAATTGTAATATCTTATGGCGTACTGATACTGCATGTGTGTTACATCTAATTTAGCAACATGCTAAAATACACTAGTGCTGTTTGTATTGATGCACAAGTTTGCTTTCCATGTAGAGTGTTCCAAATCCGATCCTCAGTTATCAGTTAAGGTTACATTTGGCTTCCTTGTAAAATGTAGGCAGTATAGAGTAAGACAGATCACTAGGTTTTGTAACAAGGCTTGTGCCTTTATACAAATGATGTATTGCGGGGTACTTACTGAGCAGCTGTCCTCAAGGACAGTGTATCTAAAGCGGTTATTTCCCTCAGCTTTGAGCTCAAGATCATTTGAAGCTTTGAGGATGACTGCTTTCTTGAGATTTCCAGTTGATTCATCCTTGTAGCCCACAGTGTTCTTGCAGTGGTAAGTGATGGTTTGTGATGCCTCTTTGGAGAGCAGACGGATGAAAGTCATCTGAACTGTGACAGTGTTGGCCGGCTGGTCTTTATTCCCATAAGTGAACTTAACAAAGATACAAAATGAAATAAATAATAGGCAGTGATGAATATTAGTCTGTTACTCAATGTCATACTAATTTCTTTTGCATTCTAAGTATTGTAGTACTAACCGAGCTCACACAATTGACATGATTAAACAAATACATTTTCTTAAGAGTTGTTCAACATTCTTACATATGTTCCTCTATTCATATTGGCTCCAAACCACACATGTTTACTTCCTGGGGAACTCCACCATGACTTCCGGGGGATGCTGGAGGGTATTGCAGAGATGCATGTCTCTCCAGTGTCCATATTGCAATGAACTTTAATGGCATCCTCTGCACTGCCCTGGTTTGGATCCACCCAGTATTCACCTATGATGAAAGGATGAAACATTTACATTTGTTTGAGTTCAACTGTTAATATTCTGGTAATAATTGGAAATAGTTTTGGTTCTTATTAAAATAGCAGCTGCTAAGGTACAAAGACAAAATGACAATGATAGCATAGTAATACTGTAAACATACTGTAAAAACTGTAACATTGTTTAGAACAGTGTTTAATAGTACAGTTTAGTATTTGTATCTCATGTCTTTCTCTCTCATATAGTAAGTGTATACATGTAATTCAATATATCTGACTGTATGTCAACATAAGCTCATTGAAAAGACAAGCCTCTGCCTACATTTTTGTAAAACTCCAAAAACTTACCTTTTTTTTACCATAGTGCATGATTTGTAAACTTATACATTTTGATGTTTGCATTAAATAATCAGTTGCATATAAGAAGCTTTTCTGATGTAGTAAACTTACTTGGTAGCTCACCTTGTACACTGCACTTGGAATGCGGAGCATTCAAGAGTGAGTCCCATAAAAGATGAGGCTCAAACGATGAGGCTCAAAACCTCAAACACTTGTAGAAGCACACTCAAATGCCATGGTTGCTTCAGCAAATGTGTTTTTATCTCCAATTTTCTTTCATTAACTCTACTGCATAGGTTTAAAGTAAGGATTATATAGGTGTTACATTATTTTCATGAACCTTTTAGCGCCACTCCCCTGATATTTCATTTGATAAGTCTGTTTATCTGATCGGATAAAACTGTTTTTAGTGCCACTCACTTGACACTTTAAAATTGTCACAAAATATACATTTTCAAAAATTTCACCCCAGCACGTTTTTTTTTTCCTCCAATGAGCTTGTGTTGGTATATGTAGGATACTGATTTGTCACTGTATTACATACAGTAATGAATTACCGAACTGTGCAATACCCTTAATTTAACTTACCACTCTTTTTTTGAGGGTAGCATTGTCTCAAGTCCTCACAAGTTCTGGCAGGATGCTTTCTACTACCGTCAGGGCTACGCATGCTATCAATCTGGCTGTTCAAAGCCTTCAAAGTAGCCTGAACTCCAGGATCAGCTTGGAACATGCTTGTTGAGTTACTCTTGGGAAGAGCTTCATCTTCACTGAACTCTGGGGGAGGAGGACCAGCATCATAATCTTGAGGCCCACCAAAGAGATCTTCCATAGCTGCAGTGGGAGGTCCAGCAGGGCCAGGAGGGCCAGGTGGGCCAGGTTCTCCAGGAGGTCCCTAATCATGATGACACAAAAATAAGTGGGTGTCTTAAATTTTAATGCTATGTGAAGTGGTAGGAAAGTTTAACTTGCCTCTGGTCCAATATCACCACTAACTCCTCTTGAACCAGGAGGTCCCATAGGTCCAGGCTGTCCAATGTATCCTTCCTTTCCTGGTGGCCCAATGGGCCCAGGAGGTCCCTGTGAGACAAATAGTTTATTTCATGTCAATTACCATTTCACTAGTTGTAAATAATTCACATTTAACAAGTTAAAAGCATACCCTTTGTCCACTTGGACCAAAGATGCCTGGAGCTCCCTGTTCTCCAGTTGTGCCCTAAAAAATTATGTAAATGTAATGTAAAAAGTTAATGTAAAATTTTACGATGGAAAAAGGCTTCACTGATAATATATTGCTTGATATTCTATATTTAATGAATTACATGACTCACGCAAATTATGGAGGTTCTGAAATAACCTTTTTTTTCTTTAAACCTAGAGGGGATCTTTGTTATAACTTACAGGTGGTCCAGGAAGACCTTGTAATCCTGCAAATCCTCTGTGACCCTTCTGTCCTCTCTCTCCATGGTCACCCAGATCTCCTTTATCTCCTCTTGGTCCTTGCGGCCCCTTAAATTGTTGAAAAATGGAGCAGTTGTTTTTATTTGCAACTTTAAGGTATTTGGAGCCTTTCTTATTATGCCATATTGTGTTATGTCATAGGTTTCCTACTATGAGTCCTCGTTTTCCAGCAGAACCTGGAGGGCCAGAAGGACCTTTTGAACCCTGCCGAGACAGCGTGAAGAAAACATGAGCCAACATGCATTCTAGTATATATTAAATTATAAGAAGAAATATAAGACTTACATGCTCTCCTCTCTTTCCAATTCCTCCAGTTGCACCGACAGGACCGGAGGAACCAGGTGGTCCTGTAGATCCAGTCGCACCCTCAGGGCCTGGATCACCTCGATCACCCTTAAAAAAAAGTAAGCAGCTTTTGTAAGATTGGCACAGCTTGAATTTAAGGTTTAGACATGGGTCATTTAATTGTTTTAGATCTCACCTGGGCCCCTATGACACCTTCCTTTCCTGGTGGGCCATCAGACCCAGCAGGTCCCTAATAATCAAAACCAAAAATTGTTATATTTATTTATTGTGCCGAGTAACTCTAGTAAGTACAAATGTCGTTATCTAACAATTATATAAAATAAATTTTACATCAGGTCCAGGATCCCCCCGTGGTCCATTAGCACCAGGCAACCCAACTGATCCAGGAGGTCCTTTGTCTCCCGAGGCTCCTGATGTGCCCTGTTTTCCTGGAGGACCCTACATGAGTCATGAGCAAGCAGATTAGTGGAGGTCTTTTTAATAAGAAGTAAACTCAGATGTCATTTAGTACAGTATGTACACCATAGGGAACAGTAAGTAATTTAAGTAATTTAATTTCAATTTATTTTTCTTTATTTAATTATTTAATTAATTTGGGATGTTTTGTAATGGATACTAACAGCTGGTCCAGGAAGTCCTGGCATTCCACGTTCTCCTCTTTGACCAGGAAGGCCAACAATTCCTCTTTGCCCCGTTGTTCCAGCAGGACCTGGCGGACCATCAGGTCCCTAATGAAAATAACCGTTAAGATTCTGTTTTTACACTTTAGTATTTCACCTGAGAAACATCTGGTGTACTTACTGGTTGTCCATCTTCTCCAGAATCTCCTTTGTCTCCAGGGCTCCCAGCAGGCCCAGGGGGACCTCTCTCTCCCTGGCGTCCTGGGGATCCATGGTCTCCTCGAAGACCAGGAGGACCCTCTTTCCCAGGAAGACCAAGTGGACCTGGTTCACCAATAGGACCCTAAGAAAATACATTTTAAATAAATCTTTCAAATGTTTTGAATTTTCATAATTTCTGATTTGTGATTGTGAACCTCTGTTGTCCATTCAACATACCGTTGGACCAGGTGGGCCAACTCTTCCAGCAGATCCAGGGAAACCTGTTGGGCCCTAAGCATTAAGGTTGGTTAACTGACTAGCCATTAAAATATATGATACAGTATTTGTTATCACAACTATACTCACAGGTGCCCCCTGTGTTCCTCTACCACCCTTTGGTCCAGCCACACCAATATTACCCTGTAGTCACACATATTAAGGAGATTATTAATTCCCTATCATCTTCATAGCACCTTCTGAAAACCATTTTTATGCAAGTGCTTTGTCACCTGTGGCCCTGGAGGACCAGCCAAACCTTGAGGGCCTGGAGATCCAGCATCACCCTTTTGTCCAGGCTCCCCTGGTGGTCCTTTCACACCAGGCTGACCATCAACACCCTGTGGTTTTGAAAGCACACCAAATTCAGAAACAGTTTACTCAATGATCTTACCCAAAGCTTTGCATTTTTGCATAGTTAATGCATACCATATCAATCAACAATGAGGTTTTTGTCAGATTTCAAAATGTATACTTACCGCTGGTCCAACAAAGCCTACAGCACCTATTGGCCCAGGTTCACCACGGGATCCCTTGGTTTTAGCACAAATATTTGTTGTTAAATCAATACATTTGAAAACATTAATTTGAAACTTTGTTGCCTTGTGTATCTCAGTTTCAAATATCAACTCACTGGCATTGCTCTTGATCCTGGAGGTCCAGGTGGTCCCTTAGGGCCTGGTTCTCCCTGTTAAAACACTACGTTAGACTTATGTGGTGGAAGAAAACATTATTACAATAAAATATAGATAATAATGACAGTAGGTGTGTGTACCTTTTCACCACTTGGACCACCGGGTCCTGCAGGGCCAATTGGGCCTGTCAAACCCTACATGTGAAAGACAACACGTCAATATGAGATTATTCTTTCATGCATATTAAGCATCATCTACAGATAATTTTATGCATGCATCTATGATCAGGCCTGCTTGAACAAGTCTTGTACAGTTCATCTTCTGTTCAATTACTAAGATGTCTGTTTTACATTTGTTAATTCTTGATATTGAGATGTATGCTTTTATCTCAGCTTTTGTCAGTTTGAAATGTTCCTTTCAAATTTATGTCACTGAAAATCAATAAGAGATGCATTAAGGCAGTGGTTCTAAACTAGTTGTACTGATCAAAATGACAGAATGATAGATTATCATAGCTATATCATAGCTAATTTATTTTATTTTTATATGATTTTTTTATTTTATTTGTAATTTTTTGTCATTGGCATCATCAGAATGATTTGCAACCCACTGGTTGATGACCACTCGATTATAATACAAATAATTACCCTTGCACCATCACTTCCAGGAGTGCCCTCTGATCCCTTCTCACCAATATTTCCCTAAATGTGGAAAAAGGTAAATTAAAGAACTACAAATATAAAAATATCTAAGTGCACACTGTAAATCTAATATCGCTACTCACTCTCTCTCCTTTTGGACCTGATGGGCCAGAGATCCCTCTTTCACCTGGCATTCCCTGCAAACCGGGAGGGCCTAGATCCCCTACTGTACCAGGAGGCCCAGGGCTACCCTTCAATAAAATTTAACAGAATGATAAATTAACATTTTAAAAACATTAAAAAACAAATTTTATCTTTACTATATATGTCAGGATTATAAAGTACAGAAGCTGCATAGTGAAACTGATGCAGTGTGCTTATTTCAGGGTGTATTCTGTGCTCGATGTACAGTACATTAAAGGGGTCATAATGTTTCCTATATCTTTGGAGTGTTACAAGCTCTTGGTGCATAAAGAAGATCTGTAAAGTTGCAAAGACTAAAGTCTCAAATCCAAAAAGATATTCGGTAACACTTTATTTTAGTGGCCAATTCTCACTATTACCTAGCTGCTTATTAGCATGTCTATTATTAACATATAGGTTGTTTATTAGTACTTATAAAGCACTTGTTCTGCATGACCATATTCTACATTCCTAATCCCATCCCAAACCTAAACTTAACAACTATTTTACTAACTATTAATAAGCAGCAAATTGGGAGTTTATTGAGGCAAAATCATAGTTAATGGTTTGTTAATAGCGAGAATTGGACCATAAAATTGTGACCAGATATTCTTTATCAAAGTTAAGACTCTGCCACGCACCCCTAAAATGGCTCATTCAAACACGCCCCCATGTCTACCTCACAATATGGAAATATTTGTGTAATGCTGCAAAATGTTCACGCAAAGAAAGAAGGTGTGGTTTCAGTAACCAGAGTTAGTGTTGAGGCAGCCATGTCAGAGAGATGCTGTGTGTATCTAGACGAAAGCAAAAACACTTTATTTGGCCTTCCGAAAGTAGGTGCATTAGTTTAAGTATTTGCTATTGAATGTCCAAACATGGAGTTTTGCGTGTTAGGGTGTGTGTGTTAGTGTGTGTACGTTTGAGAGAGAGAAAGAGAGGGAGAGAGATGGTCACACAGTGGAGTCAGCTGTCTTAACAGTCTGTGGCTTGTGAACTGCAAACACATTCAAGCTTCATCACTGTGTCTGGCCTGCGACTCTGTTCCCCTTTTGGGCTTGAACTGATGGTAAAACTAAGGACATTATTAACTGTTTTACATTTATTTTGAAAGAAGAAGCTCGCGATTATGGAAAGGGGCATTACATTTCCAATGAGTGTTGTGATGTTCGGCCAAACGCTGCGTCATTTGGCCAATCAGACCAGACTGCGCGTGTCATAAGAAGAGACTTTGTAGAAAACAACGCATTTGAGAGAGGCGGGGCATAGAGAACCTACAATAATGTACAGTATTTGAAAAATAATGTGTTTTTTGAACATTAAAGCATGTAAACATTCTGTTTCACTAATTAAACAAAATAATGATATTTATAAAGGCGTCATATCTGTCAAGAATCTGGGATGTGTTAGATTAGCACAGAAAATGATTCTGACTCATCTCAGAACATTAAAACAAATACTTGTTTACCATAACATGCTATACTCAAATAATTTAAACAGAGGAAGCATTATTCCTGTCTCTCATTACTAACTATAGGTATTTAGTTTTACCTTTGGGCCATCAGGACCAGGTGCCCCTGGGATACCTTTGGCTCCAGACAAACCAGGAGATCCCAGATCTCCTCTTTCTCCTGGAATCCCACGTTCACCCTGTTAAATTAAATGACTGACCAATAAGGACATGTCTTGACCTCAACAATGTGTGTTTACAGAAGCGTTTTAAGGTAAAACTAGAACTCACCCTTGGTCCAGTTTGGCCTATTGGGCCGCCTTCACCATGAATACCCTTGAGAGAAAGATAAATGTCCGTTTAGCATTGTTTGCTGCCATTTGTCCCATTTATCTTTTTCATCCATTTTTTTCAAGGAATTACTGATGTACTGATGTGATATACTTAGTGTTGAAGTGAACTAACTGTACCTGATCACCAGGTTTTCCTGCCTCTCCAGGAGCACCTGCTGGTCCCGGCAAACCCTGCGAAATAAGTAAAGAAGGACATTGATCTTATAAAAGAGCCAGATAAATAAGATTTAAAAATATATATATATATTAAATAGTAATAAATCAAGCACCTGGAAGCCGTGCATTCCAGGAGGTCCCTGTTCGCCTCTCTCACCTGCTGGACCCTGAAAATCAAGAAATAAAATCATACATTATACTCTAATTGCACTTGTGTAATTGTAAGCTTAATAGCTATACAACACAATAGCAAAAGTAGATGGTTGTGTAATACAGAGACAAAATAACACACTTACATGTGGACCTGCCGGACCAGCTGGGCCTACTTCTCCATCTTTGCCTGGTGGTCCCTACGAGAAAGTCAGGGTTGAAGGACAAAGTTAATTTTCATTTAAAACAATGTGAATGCTCAGATATTCAAAGTTATTATTATTTATTGATTTTTTGGCATTTTGTTATGCAGTTACTCTCAGGTGATGTAGTGTCAAAAGTAGTTAATATATTTAACTGCTGTAACTCACCCTTTGCCCAGAAACTCCTGCAGATCCCTGCTCACCTGGCTTTCCTGGATCCCCCTGAATTATTGTTCAAATGATAAGTCATGTACTTATAGAGAATATATTAATAAATGAATAAAAATTCCACTCACACTAAAACCTTTTGGGCCTATTGATCCCATAGTTCCAGGAGGGCCTTTTGTTCCAGGTGACCCGGCAGGCCCTGGGCGCCCGTCCTCACCTGGAGCACCCTGTAGAAGGTGAATAGTAACATTTCTTTATTTTCTGTTAAAAATGTGAATATTTTATTCGAGTCATGAATGGAAAACATCAGATAGAGGTACCAGTGGTCCTGGCTTTCCTTCGGCACCCTGAACTCCAGGTGTACCTGTCAAACCCTGAGAAAAAGAGCATGCAAAAAATTAATTAGTGATGTATTTGAAGAAGTTGGTGCATTCTTCTCTGACTCAGACACAACACATGAACAATTTCATTTACCCTTGCACCTGGTAGACCTGGTTCACCCGTTCTCCCTGGATCTCCAGTAGAGCCTTTAGGACCAGACGTTCCTGTAATTCCACGGTCACCTTGTGCACCCTTGGATAATTATGAACAAAAGTATTCAGCTAATTAAATTCAACTAGTTAATACTTTGAATTTGATTGAACTCTTTTATTACCTTTGGACCCGGTAAGCCATCTTGACCAGGGAATCCTCGGTTTCCAGGTGCCCCCTATATTACACAATAAAAACCCCATGAAAATTGAGGTGGTTTTCGAAATTACGATCATGCAGTCTGCTTTTGTAAAGGCCGTAAAAAGAAAATTAGACTCACTCTCTCACCAACAGGTCCGAGTGGGCCAACAGAACCTGGATCTCCTCTGAGCCCGCGTTTTCCCTCTTCTCCCTGAGGTCCGATTACTCCCTGTGCTCCTGGTGGTCCCTATTACAAAAAAATGCATTACACTTAAAGGTAATGTCTGTTTTAAGTTTTTGTCTGCTAGTTTTTTACCTTTTATGTCTGTTTTTGTTTTGTTTTTGTCTGCTATATTTTTACCTGTTAGAAAACTATTTTGTAATTATGTCTGACGACATGGTATAGAAATTGCATTCTTCATCTGTGTGAAAAAAGATACATGTATATAGGTCTACAGTATTATTCAATCAAAACTTACAGGTTCTCCTTTAGGTCCAGCCTCTCCTTTAAATCCAGGAACACCTACATCTCCCTAAACACAACACAAAACAAAAGACTAGTTTGAGATTCAGTGTTCTTAATTGTTTTTAATTATACACATTTTAGGGTACAAATAATACTACATATATTGTAGCTAACTATTTTACAAAATATGAACACAACAAATATTCTGTTCATAAATACATATGTTACAACATGTGCAAAGAATTCCTTACCCCTTGACCCTTGATCCCAGGCTGTCCAGTGCTTCCCTGAGGTCCTGGTGGGCCATTTGGGCCCAGCAGACCAACAGGACCCTGAGGACCAGGAGCTCCCTAGAGAAAATTATATTGTATTAGCTTCCAATATCTGCATTTGTAATCCCATTAAAACGGCAATATTTTAACATTTTTGCTGATTTTCATTAATGTATTACGTAAATATTTTTTTCTTTAACATACCACTGGGCCCTTGGATCCTGGACCACCATCAGTGCCCATAGGCCCCTGAAAAATTCATTATAATTTCTCAATTTGCATTACAGATTAATAAATAATGGACTTTATATTTGTAATCATGTACTAATGTGCAAAATGACCATCACAAACATACTTGTTGTCCAGGTGGTCCAGATCTGCCTTGATGTCCTGTCTCTCCTCTTTGTCCCTGTTGCCCCTCTGGTCCCCTAACACCTGTAGGTCCTGGTTGACCCTGTAAAGCAATTATATTCCCTTTTAATAATAGATTTAACAATGATTTAATGGAGTGTTAAAGTTCAGATGAACTATTACAATATATAGGACTAAAAGCTATAAATGTAAAAATGCTACAAAACATATGTATAGATCCTTGATATCATAACCCACCTTCATGCCTGGGCCTCCAGGATACCCTGAGGCACCATTAATTCCCAAAGGACCCTTTAAAAATTAAACCATTATAGATTAGCATCACAAGGTTTGTAGTTGCTTGGTTTGTCACATATTATCCTTTGGTTCATTAAAATTTCTTACCATTGGTCCTGGTTTTCCAACATTTCCTTGAGCACCACGCATACCCTAAAAAACATATATATAAAAAAATATAACCAATAATAATAATAAAAACACTACTCTAATTATACTCAAAAGCTCTTATTAAAGTTGGAAAGGTGCTATTACTTATTAATGTTTTTGTTCTCACCGGTGTGCCACTTGGGCCTGGGCGTCCTCTTTCTCCTGGCATTCCCCTAGGACCCTGCATTTAGCAACAGGCCATTTTAATTTCATTGGAAATAAGGTTAGAAGCATTTGAGGCAGTGTGAGAATGAAGAACATCTGTTTTTTATCTACTGGATTCACATCTGTAATTCTACTTTAATTGAAGTTTGAATTGGGATGGGAAATGAATTGGGATGTGGTCTTCTTACCATAGGACCAGGGGCACCCATTGCACCAGGTCCACCAGAGTCACCCTAAAATAATAAATAATATATCACGAAAATGTACTTAGAAACATGAAATGGTTAATACAATCATATTTAATATTTGTGTTTATATATATATATATATATATATATATATATATATATATATATATATATATATATATATATATATATATTCAAGTATGAAGCCATAAAGTTCTGCTCTTTTAAAGCTTTGTCAATATTAACTGTTAGGGTTTATAGTGAGTGGCTACTTAATAATTAAGTAAATTTGCATAAGGTAAACCTTTGATCCCACAGCTCCATGTTCTCCTTTAAGACCAGCTAGACCTTGGTGCCCCTGAATTATGAAAGGACATAGCAGGATTATGATTTTGTTAGACTCCATCTAGAAATCTAAAAGTAACAATAGGAAGTGCTGGGGAGTAACTACAGTAGTTACATGTAATGGAGTTACACCATTTTATTACAAAATAATTGTAATTGTAATCTGTTACAAAAAAAAGTGTATACAAATTACAGATACTTATGAAAATGTTAACAATTAAAAAAGGGTTACATCTGAACATTTTCACACACACACACACACACACACACACACACACACACACATACACACACATATTTAATTGATTTATTTCCCAAAATGCATTGACAGCTCTAAAATATGAGACATCAATGTTTCAGGAGTTTAGGACACACAATAGGACACATGCTTATTCAATAACTGTTTTAATTTCTATTTGGGTTGATGTATATGCTTTATTTTTTTTTAAGTGAAGTGACATTCCGCCAAGTATGGTGACCCATACTCAGAATTTGTGCTCTGCATTTAACCCATCCGAAGTGCACACACACAGAGCAGTGAACACACACACACTGTGAACACACACCCGGAGCAGTGGGCAGCCATTTATGCTGCGGCGCCCGGGGAGCAGTTGGGGGTTCGGTGCCTTGCTCAAGGGCACCTAAGTCATGACATTGAAGGTGGAGAGAGTTTTTATATAAACTGTTTTTTTCCAAGCCATTGTTAGATGCCAGTGTTTCCTGTCATATTTTCTATGCAAAGATTTGATTTCAGAAACAGTATCATGGCTATTAAACTATATCGTGTTATGATTTTAAATCTATATTTAACCTCAGAACGATCTCAGAGTAAAAACAGATGCTAAAGTTTGATTTTGTGGTGGCTTAAAAAAAAAAAGTTTGTTATATTATTTCAAGTTTTTTGTTTGTTTGTTTGTTTTTTGAAGATTTTGAAAGTCTGGTTTAAATATTTGAAAATGATTAAAAGTTGACAACTTTCATCAGAAATGTAGAAAAATGAAATAGGGTAATTTATAATCTGTAACCTATTACATTTCCAAAGTAACCTTTAAAACACACAAGTAACTTGAAAAGTATTATTTGTAAATTCTGCATTCTATTCTAGTATTAATATGAATTGTCTTTTCAACCAAGGGAACTTTGTGCTGAATAGTTGCTTGTGCAAAATAATCTCCAATTACTTATTGTCGAACATGATGGTCGTATATTTTGTTCTTTAGTATTTTGTGTGTGAAGTCTGATTTCTTTTACAGGTATTTCATATAATGTTTTGTGATGTATTCAAGACCAAACTGGTGGCCTGGTGGATGATCTGTAAGTAATGCCAAAACAGTGATGCTTTGAAAATTGTAGTGCACTCAATAAGAGGAAAATAGCAACTTGAAAAGATCCCCAGACCAAGAGAATGAAATTCTCACACTTGACAAAAGTGGGATATAACAATAAGAGAGCATATAAAAGAGCAAGGTTCAAAAATCTGAGACTACTAGCAATGCTTTTACTTTGTATTCTTGTCATTTATTGCAAAACGAGTTCACATGGTCAACATCAAAAATTACCTCATTTGATTAGTGACCTCCGGAATCTTAAAATAGTTATTATTCTTTGTTAGTCATATTGTCTTTGTTGTAATTTTATTTTTTTTAAGTGAAACCACATTTCAATGAAAAATAAAAAATATAAAAATAAAAACACTAGAGACTAAGAGTTGACTTACTCTCTGGCCCTTTAAACCTGGTGGCCCTGGCGTCCCTGGAAATCCTCTTGCTCCCTGAATATAAAAAGAATTATTCAAACATAAAACTAAACGCAAGCAATACCTTTCGATTATTAAAGCTGCTAATAAAGAGTGCCAATTATTACAGGAGATCCAGGAAATCCCATTTCTCCTGCACCCCCTGGAGTCCCTGCTTCTCCCTGTGACCAAAAAATGAAAAAAGACGAAAAATAAATAAATCAATATCAGATCCAGTTAAATTTTTCCACATTGTTGTGAGGATTCTCATGATACAGCATAGAGTACTCACATCTTCACCAGGCTTCCCTGAAGGACCCTCTGGTCCTCTCTGGCCAGCACCACCCTATACAATGCAGAACAATAACAATGATATTGTCCAGTTGTACTCATGGAGTGTTCATTTAGTAACAAAACAATGCATTGCTTCCAGAATCAGTATGATCGTGGAATTTATTAGAAAGGCTGATTCTGCAGCATTGAAAGGTGTTAATTCAGCTATTAGTCATCTCAATACCTCATAATTGGTGCACACCTTTAAAGTATATTTAATTCTTAAACAACACAAACCTGTCTTATAATCACTTAAGTAAAACAAAAACAATCAAAAAAAAAATAGCTAAAGATAAATCCTGCCATCTTCTGTGCCTCATAGTGTACAAGCTTTTCTTAGTATAAGGATATGTAACATAACTCAGAGGTCACGGGTTCGAGTCTCGGTACCGGCTGGGATTGTAGGTGGGGGAAGTAAATGACTAGTGTTCTCTTCCACCTCCAATACCAAACAGCTAGTACTTTTTGAGTTCTTCCTGGCTGATGTTTGCTTTTGAAATAAAGATTGTGAGGCAGACTGCCCCCAGTAAATTATGAAGTTTTCACAGGCAGATAATTAATCATGTTGCCTCACCATTGTCCCTGGATCTCCTACATCACCAGGAGGTCCCTGTGGTCCTGGCACCCCCTAGAGGAAATTGAAAAACATGCTACTGCTGAAAGCCATATTCTTTTGACCTGAAATGTGTAACAAAGATTTCTTATCAAATAAATACTTACTGGTGCCCCATTTGGCCCAGGCGGTCCCCTTGCTCCTGCCTCCCCCTATTGAAAAACATCTATGTTACTAGAATAAAACACATTCAAACACATTGTGTTTTTGAACACAACACAGCATCCAAATCAAATGAAGCAATTGTCATTTATATGATACAATAGTTTTGTTTAAATTACAGAATCTCCACTTACCCGAACTCCAGGCATCATGGCATGCTGGGCTCCTGTTTTGTCAGCAAATCCTCCAGCCATGTGTGAAGACAACTCTCCCTAAGTAAGAGAGGACATGGGGGTTTATTAACTGAAACTTTCTCTATATTGTAATTGTTGTGTTTTTTTTCTTCACCCCTCTTTTTTATATTCTGTCCTGCAGTCCTACTTTATGTGATGATTAATGATCTATATGATAATATAATCATTAATGAATTATAGATAATAAGCTCACTCCTGGGGTATGTCCTGGGGGCCCTGGCTCTCCTGGCTGTCCTGGAATACCAGGCTCTCCGTCATATCCTGGAGGACCCCTGAGACCCTACAATAGACATTAAAATCAGGCTAAAGTAACATAACATTACAATAATATTACACAATATTTCATATCTTTAATCAAATTTGAAATTAATTTGTTGTTTCTTACAGGACGACCCTTAGGTCCGCTGTCTCCTCTGTATCCTGGAGCTCCTGGAGGACCCTGTATAATAAGCATCAAATTACACAATCGAAGTTAAAAAAAAAACAGTCTTGTTAGCATTAGCAATATAGGTCTAGTCTGTGAAAACTGTTGTCACAGTTGTCACACACAAAGTTCTGATTGCAATTAGACTGGATGAGTTTTTGCTAGAGTATAAAGTTTCAAAATAATCTATTAGCAAGGTTACATGAAAAGTTCAAATAAAGACCAAACCAGTTCAAGGAAAATAAATTGAGCTGTGCTCTGTCTCCATCTAGTGTCCAGACATCAGAAAATATATATTAAATAATCTACTAGATATTGTAGCTATATGTGATTGATTAACTGCACAAAGCACAGCATGAAAACACTTATTTTCCATTTGATTGATCTATTTGTTAATATCGAGACCCTACAAAAGTAAATGAAGAAATCTTACCATTGGTCCAGGACGACCTCTTATTCCAATAACCTAAAATCAAGATTAAATGTTTGTATTATTTACAAACATTGTTATATATCCATCCTCATCTTCATGTAAGATAAATGTTCAAACATACAGTTGGGACATCTCCAGGTTCTCCTTTCTGACCCTGAAATCAAGAAGAGTAAAATTCAAAATAGAAGACTTTATTTGTAATATCTTTATTTATATATTTATTGAACTTTATAGAATACCTTGGCAATTCTGTCCGCTGACAAGAAAAAGGAAATAGATAAAAAATAGTTGCTGTTTATCCATTCTAAAATTTCAAAACACAGATTTGCATGAAGATGCTAAATGAATATAAATGTGGTGCACATCCTCACCTGGTCTGCCATTGCCAGTGCTGTGCGTTGTGTCACTCTGGCAAACAGGACAGCACTCTCCTTCTGGAATTATTACCTTTGCACAGTTAGAGACTTCATCACATTGCACCTCATCGCACAAGATGGCTCCGCTGTCACAAACACAGATCCTGCATGGTTCAGGTTTCCAGATGTCTTTGTTTGTGTACACCTGTCCGTTCTCTGTACAGCTCAACTCATCCTCTATGGGCAAAAATGGTAAATACTTTATAAATATTGTGTACACACACATTTTTATAAAAAACTCATTGTTAATAAAAAAACCTGTCATATATAGGTAGTTGTATTTAATTAATTTTAACATGTATTATTATAGGTATTTTTCTAAACGCGTCAATCAAATACAGTAATTTTGTATCTAAAGTTATATTAAGTTTCTGGTCCCCATTGACTTCAGTAATAGGCCTATATATATATATATATATATATATATATATAATAATAATTTTTTTTCCCCCATATAACAGAAGTTAATGGGTGTCAGCAAGTATTTGGTGACCCAGAGTCTTCAAAATATTTTCTTTAATGTTAAACAGAAGAACAAAACTTAAAGGGGTGGTTGATTATGATTTCACTTTTTTAACTTTAGTTAGTGTGTAATGTTCCTGTTAGAACATAAATAACATCTGCAAGGTTACGAAGCACAATGTTCAATACAAAGGGAGATTTTTTTCATTTAAAAAAATCACTGTTTAAGCACTACAAAAAAAAAAAAAAGTCTGCAACGGGTTTGTGACATCACTAACCCCCCATGTTTACATAAACCATGCACCTGGGAATATGCAATAGCCTGTAATGGTAAGGGGGCATTAAGTTTCTGGACAGCATGCACTAGGCGAAAAAAAAAAAAAACACATCATAACACACTGGGCCAGCTAACAAACACCACAGCTGTTTCCTCCAGCAAAAATGTTGCCTTTCACACATATTAAAACTATCATGTTGCTATTTTCATTTGAAAATTAAATTTTCAATATAAACATATTACAGTGCATTCAACATTAACTACCTTACATGTGCAAATGATTGAAGACAGTGACAGACAGTAGGCCTACTTGAACACAGAAAGAGGTTTGTATACTTGAGCTAATGAAAAAGTTTGTACTAGAAATGCAAACAGTAAAATTGTGTTTGTGTGTGTGTGTGTGTGTGTGTGTGTGTGTGTGTGTGTGTGTGTGTGTGTGTGTGTGTGTGTGTGTGTGTGTGTGTGTGTGTGTGATCAAGAAGACTTGTATTTGGCTTATTCAGTACTCAGATGTTATACCCATCTAACTTACGGAAATATTAATTAATTAATTAATTATTAATTAGTGGAATACTGCAATAGTTTTAGTATACCACCCTAATCTATTAGGCAAACTTTATTTATTTATTTATTCATTATTATACCCTCATTGGAGGCTGAGCCCCCCAAAATGAAAATCATAAAATCGCCCCTGCTAGCAACTAGTCCAAAAGGCCAGATAGGTGAGTAAAGGCTGAGAAAGTGGCTGAGAATTACTGGAAAAGGTGATCCCTTGCCTTTTGGAAAGCCTCTGGTGGGAAGACATGAGCTAATGCTCTCCAGGACGTCTGATTCATGGGCTACATATTGCTTCCAACAGACCTCTACTGCACTTTGCAATTCAGTCCATCATTAAAATAAAGTTTAGAAGAAACTATTTCCTAATACAACATTTTCAAGCTATCGAACTACAAGAACTTTGCAGAATAATGAACTGCTCTTTGGCAAATGTTCAAATGTTCACGTTCGGCAGTACGGGTTGCTGTAGTACCAGAACACCAGGAGGCACCCCTGAGCTTTATCCGGCTGCCGCAGTGAAACCTTCCGGGGTTTGTTCTCACCTGAAATCTCCAGCCTGAAAATGATGTTTTTGTTCCCCACTAGGCTATTTGAAAAATATTTAATATGTTGTAATACTGGCGACAAAGCAAGCAAATAGCAACTGAGCAGGTAAAGAAGCAGACAAGAACTTTGGCCGCTCATATCGGTTTTGCACTATGCTCATAAGAAATGTTCATCCCGTATTGATTCTGGAATGCAGATCATATGTGGCCACACATTACAGCTAACGGGGAGATACGATCATTCAGAGTGTTCAAGCTTATGAATAAATATAGCAAGGGGTGGTGAATACTTGATGGTAACTTGGGTGTTTCTATTGTAAATTGTTGATAGCGTTTTGGCCTGTGGAAATGAATGTGTAAGGGAAATATGTGAACGAAAAGTTAGATCTTTTCCTGAACACACCAGCAAACATGCTAGCATATATGCAGCTTTACACCCGGTTTTCCAGGATTGCTGATATTAAGTAGCCTAGCCTACATTGCACTCTTTGTTATTTTTTTATATCTATTAATTCATTTTTCTTTTTGCACAAGCAAGAAACATGATTTCTGGAAGTTGGACAAATGTTTTCTCTGTAGGTTTGTTCTGATTGGCGTTTCTCTAGTAATAATTAGCTACTGAATGCATTGAACATGGGAGGGGAATTTATTTTGCAGTCACATTCACGTTTAAATGGAACATGCATGATGCAAACTTCCATGCTTTGGCCTTTTTTATTTATTAATTATTTTTTCCCAAGCTGGCCAGTTTTTATATTATATATCATATTTAAAGATGCATAAAAGCAATTGTATACTCTTTTTCATGCTGTTGGCATAAATTGTTAGAGTAGCATATGTTTGCAATATTTGATTTATTTTTAAAGAGAGAAAAGTTTCATATTCCACAGTCCATGGTATTCACTGCAATTTACAGAAAACAAATGAAACTACAACACATGCAAAAACAGATGTAATCCAGATAGAATTCACATGTAGGATAATGGGAGGGAAAATAGCGCTCACAAGCCATGAAAACCTTACCATTAAAGGTGAAGAAAATGCTCACTCTTTCCCTCAGCTAATTAATTAATTGCAGACTCTGTGCTTTCTACAGCAATGGTTAAACTCCCCTAGTGATGAGGATACCAAAAGCATGGTGCTTTGTGGACTTCTGACGGATATTTTCCACCAGTCTTCTAGTCTGGCCTGACCTGACCACACTGAACATGCTCAGCATTACTCCGTGTCAACTAATGTCTGTGGTTCCCTGCCAAATCCTCAGACTTCCGTCGGCACGGTCTAGGATAACAATGGGCAGCTTCTTCTTTACAATTTACATCTCCAGCAAGAAGCTGCATTATCGGAGATTAACTGTAATATAAATCACATGTAATTTTCTTTGGTTGATGTGGAAATATCATAACTTGCTGTGTTTAGGAACTTTGTTGTTGGAACGAGGCTGTATGGGTTAGAAAATGACCTTATGGAAACAGTGACTCATCTGAGTCTGTCTTTCCAGCACCAAGTATATGTGTTTGAGAGAGTAGTCTGTAAATGTACGATTTTCATCTGAACGTCAAACAATGTGATATTCTCTTTTGATTATATCCTGATTTTGAGAACTTAATTACTGAATGCTGATGTCCAGGAATCACAGGGGCTACAGTCTTGCTTTAAGGACACAAATAAATTGTGTCTCACAGACCTCGGACCTCTCTCTTAATTAACTGATAGAGTTCTTCACAGTTCACTCCCTCTTTTTGAAGAAGAATCTGTGTGAAAATGGGATGTCCACATTGTAATTCAGACTATCACTCCAGAATGATAGACCTCAAAGTGACTGTGAAACCTTCAATTATTCAAGCCTTGACTCTCCTCAATGTCCTTGCGGCTGCCCTTTGCTGAGATACAAAATATCTTCAAATGAAGAGTCACACTGATTTCAGTCTAGGAAGAACATCCTAGTTTGTACAAGGAAAATGTTTTCCTCTGGTTTGGACATATCCATTTTTTTTTTTTTTGCTTGCTTTCGATGATGTGCAGTGAGATACTTGGCCCAGAATGGGTTTTTTTCTTTTCTTTTTTCTTTTTTTGAGACTACATAATTTCATTACCCTTCACATTGCTCTAAATCTCTTACCACCAATTCTTAATAAACTTATTTTAATGTTTAACCTGTTTAATCTGTTGCCTGCTTAATTAGGCTTGATAAACCCCATTTCAAATAATTTTTAAGTAACTGCATTTTCCAGTGCTTAAAGCTATAAAACCATTTTAAAATTCAGTACGTTTTCTTAGATGAACTACAAAAAGACGTTTCGTCGGCATCTCTAATGTGCACATTATCGACAAGTCTTGTAAACCTTTTTCAAACAAAGCTTTCACCACATGAGATATCATGGAAGTTATGGTGATTTAATACACTTGGCTAGAAAGAGAGCATGTGTTTTTAGTATATGGGAGCCTGTGGTAGCTACAAACCTTTGATGCATAGAAGAAATGAATGAAAGATTTTATAAAACTCTTCATGGTGTATTTTGTTATTTAGATAAAAACTTCAAAGGCATGCTTAATGTTTTTTTTATGTGCGTGTTTCTTCCCCCCAGTTTAAACTTTAAATGTTATTTTTTATAATTCTGTTTATCATGCTTGCGGCCTAGACAGCTGTCTATCCATAACAAAGGGATGTTCCAGGATTCATTAGCTTGCTTTTTGATATTTACACAACTTGAACTCCTGCACTTTTATACAAACATTACATATATCCAGACGTTGAAGGGTTGCTTTTCTTTGTGTGAGTGTCAGGCAAGATGTTTAATATATGCAGGCCATTACCAGTCACATTCTTGGCTATAAAATCAACAAAATCTCATGACCTGACATAGGTCTACCCATTGCTTTCCTGACCTCCATTCATGGATATTCAGGAGGGAAACAGTTTGGGCTAAAACGTAAATGAAATTTCAATTTGTAATAAAAAGTAAATGATTCGTAATTCTTAGGAGATAACATAACTCTATATATATACTCCACTCACTCTTTCCAGGGACTAGAAACATCCCTCCCTTATGTTTCTCTTTCTAGCATGTTTCCTCCTTGTTGCATGTTTGGATATTGTGAGAGCTTGCAGAGCTTCCACAGCTGGTCTGTCATGATTCTAGGTTATATTACATCGTTTTGGATGGAGAGCCTTGAGGCATCAGCGGAGAGGATTTATATAAACATTTACTCCAAGTGACCCCAACACTGTGGTACATCGTTCTCTTGCCTTTTTCTCTTTTTCTGTCTTTCCTCAACTTACAGCGTCAATCGTCAGCTTCAACATTTGTCATTAGCAGCAACTGTAAATAGACTGGAATACATTTTTTCAATAGGATTTTATTTTAAAGTTTCTCTTTTAGTATAAAATCAAGGACCAAAAAAATCACTTGTTACAGATTTAATGAATGAATCCACATATACCTGTTTTAGATGCTTTCAATCAGTTGTAATGGACTTGATCGTATTCTTTTGAAAGAAAGACTTTAAGTCGGCTCCCCTAGAAAACATCCTTTTTTTTCCTTTTTTTTTTAAGTTTATAGAGTCTTATATCTTCTTAAAGCATGACATTTAGCATGGTTGAACTTAAAGGTCAGTTCTTCCAAAGGTGATAAATCTCACTGACTGGTTGGTTTTCTAATATAGAACTTTAACATATGTACTTACTTGAAAATGTATCCCAAACTCATCCTGCATGTGCAATAATATCAAACAAGTAATAGTGAGATATAGTTCCTGACCAGTTTTCTGACGTACTCCAATATGAAAATTGACTTTATTTCTCTGGTTTGACAATTGAAAAAAACAAACAAACAAAGAGAGGGACTAAGTGAATCTTTCCAAACTCAAATGATCAAATAATAAACAATCATCACTGATTAGAAGAGAAATATATGAGAGAGAATTAATACTGTATCTCTTTTGCATGATTCGGGCGAGTCCCAGGGTTATATAGTTCTTCTCTTTAGAGGTTTGGAATGCCTGATTAGTCATCAGCAGCTGGTTTGACTGCAGTGTGAAAACCATGGAACAAAATAATACAAAAGTTAATTTTGAGTTTCTATATCAAAATTCTGAATTTTTTTTTACAATTCCGAGATTAGATCTCACAATTCTGGTCATTCTCTCTTTTCCTCTTTTACAATCCCACACTACTGGCTATTTACCCTCAGAATTGACAAACTCGCAATTGTTGAGTTAAACTGAGTAACTAGGAAATCTAAATTTGCATTTGCGAGAAAAAAAGTCAGAATCATGAGTTAAAATAGGTAAATGTTATGAAAAATGTTGTATGTTTAAATAGTAGTTTATTTTATGCTTTAACTGTTGAGGGGTATTATGTTGACCTATTGTTTAAATCACATTTATGCTTTAAAAGTAGGGTAATCATATTGGGTTTCATCCATAGTCTGTCTGTTTAAACATCTGTGTTTAGCTTCAAATGGCGTCTTTGATCACAATATTCTAAAAAATAAAACAATTTGCATTGTATGTAAATGTAATGTTAATGCATTCCGATTTTCTGACATCCAAAGGCACAATTATTATTTTTTCTTTTATTTCTTGGATTTAACCCGTTTCCCTCCACTTGTTACCAGTGTTTTTCTGCCACCACGTAACTGTGACGTCTACTCCAAATTGATTTATTTGTAAAAAATAATAACAGCCTTCTTATTTGCTTGCTAAAATAAAAGTCAGTAAGGAGAGGTATATTTGCTCTAAACATTATGAGACAGCAGGGAATAATGTCACTGCTCAGACCTAGACATTACTTCGCGTTTTTCTCCAGAGGAAATGCCAGTGTGAGAGAACTGACTTACAAGGTGGAAAAATGTCTTTCTCGTGAATGTGTTTTTTAAACTTTAAACTCCTGCCAAAGTGGAGTTCTGTGCTTGGATCAGATTCTCTACTTTAGTTTGATTTATAATATGTTTCGACAATATTGATCTATTGATTAAATAAAGTGTATTGCTAGTTTATCTGAAGAATACTACAGGATGTAATACATGAAATTTTTTTTATGCCACTTTAATGTAAAATGTTCAGACATATCTTGAACTTAAAGATAGCATGAGCCAATAATTTGGCCTAATATTTATAATAATTAAGTACACACATGCTACAAATAACTTAGCAAGTAATAGAACAAGTACTGTACCAAAGTCCATAACAGTAATTTGGGACATTAGTCCTTGATATTTATAATGAGAACTATCCTAATTCAAACTCCAGTTATTATCTTGTAACCAATGGATATTCCAAACAAATAAAGAGTAAATATGTAGTTTTCTAACAGATCTCTGGCATTTATAAACTGAAATGTGACTGCCGCATGGCATCTCAGGATCCCAGTCTCTTTCTCACACTCTATTATAATCTAATCTACTGTGTTCATGACTCAATAAACTGTGCAGATGTTTCCATATAAACTGGGCTGACTCAGATGTCCTAGTTATGAATGCATGAAGTACAGGATAGTTGCTTGTGGTGAAAAGAACAGTGTGTTCTCATGTTGAGAGTTCTCAGTTGTATCAAGTCGCAGTTTTAAACAATAACTGAAGCTGAAAACACCAGTGGTGTCAAAAGTATTGGCATTCATTACTCAAGTAGAAGTATAGATACTAGGGTTTAAAAAGACTTTTGTAGAAGTTGAAGTATCAACTCAAGCTTTTTACTCAAGTAAAAGTGTAAAAGTACTGGTTTAAAAAACTACTTGAAGTATAAAAGTAAAAGTAATGTAAGGGAAAAAATGCCATTAAGAACAAAAGCTTGGGCCGTGCCACAGGGGCCTATTGTGCACTACCCCACCTCCTCAAAAAAAAAAAACATTTTTCTAAAGGCCATAATGACTATAATGTTATATTAAAATATTCATGTTGAAAAATTTCAGCTGCATACATGCCCATTGAAAATGAACGCATTTTAGTACAATGCAAATACCGTATTTTCCGGACTATAAGTCACACTTTTTTTCATAGTTTGGCTGTTCCTGCGACTTATAGTCAGGTGCGACTTATTTATCAAAATTTATTTGACATGAACCGAGAGAAATGAACCAAGAGAAATGAACCAATAGAAAACATTACCTTCTACAGCCGCGAGATGGCGCTCTATGCTGCTGAGTGCTCCTGTAGTCTACACTACCACATAGAGTGCCCTCTCGCGGCTGTAGACGGTAATGTTTTCTCTTGGTGCTTGGTTCTAAATAAATGCGACTTATAGTCCAGTGCGACTTATATATGTTTTTTTCCTCATCATGACGTATTTTTGGACTGATGCGACTTATACTCAGGTGCGACTTATAGTCCGAAAAATACGGTACATTAAAGAGCTAGAGATATGATGACTAGTTGCTAATAAGTATTGTTATGGTGCAAAAAGTCAAACTTCAGAGGCATGTCATCAATGACCTTTAATGGAATGTAAATGTACATCCAAGCTTAGCTGCAGGAATCTGCGAGGGGAATGGACAAGAACATTAGTGCAGGCTTAGTAACAATTACTCTTGTTACTGGTTGTCTGTATACAATAAACATTATAGTGCTGTCAAAATTAATGATTAATCCAAGTGATCAATCAAAAACTAAAAATGAAAAATAACTCCTAATCCTGATACCTTTTTGATTGATAGCTTCTTGTATTCGGTACATACGTCTGCTATGTCCAGTGTTCGGGGGGTAACGAGTTACAAAGTTGGTAAAGCCTAGTTATCACAACATTGTCAATCGCGTCATCAATCGCAAACGCTAATTTATTCAAACGTCTCGCTACCGAACTACCTACAGTAGCTTAATTTGTGGAGGAGGAACAGAAAGCACCCATTTGGTAAATGAGCCAGTAGTGAGAAATAATAACTTTTAAGTAGGGTCCAGTGCCTTTTCGATACTTTTAAAATGGTACCGGCGCCTAAACGATGCCTGAACCGATACTTAAAAAAAAAAAAAAAAAAGAACCTCAAAAAAAAAAACTATGGATAACTTTAAAGAACATTACAAATATTTAAAATAAATCCATAGCTTTCACCTTGGATGCTCTCATTTCCCATGTTGTGGTTCCCTTAATCTAAGGCTAATAAATTTATTTCACAATCTGGGTCATTATTTAATACAAAACCACACATAATGTTTCTATTTATTTAGTTAAGATGAGTGCTGTCTGTCACTGTCTTTAATCAGTCCTGTGAATTATTGTATGTTCATTCTTTATAAAGTAGCAACAATGTCGTTTTTAAAATACAGTACTGTGCAAAAGTCTTATGGAAAAGAAAAAATAGTATTTTCACCCCAAAAAAGGGTTTTAAGCCAGTTATTTATATCTTTTGCTGTAGTGTGTCTGTAGGAAATATCAGTTTGCCACTAATTTTTATAATAATCTAGTGCGATTTTGAATGCACAAGCAGTTTGACAATGGCAAAATGAATGTTTGGAAATGTAAACTGATATTTTCTACTGACACACTACAGCAAAATATATAAATAACTGGCCGAACACCATTCTTTTAAGTGAAAATACTAACGTGCCTAAGACTTTTGCACAGTAGCTAGTTTATGTATAAAGTAAGTATGATTAAATTAAGTATATTTAAATAAGTGTAATTAAAGTATGAGTTCGTTCATATGTGTTAAGGGCTAGACTTTCGCTAGAGGAAACGGCTGTGGTGTGATGAGCGGTGACAAGCGAAAACTTTACAGTAGATGAGAAAGCGACTGCTTCTTCGTGACCTTTTGTAAACCGTATTTATGACAAAGAACTGCACAGATACAGATATTCTAACAATCTATCGATAAACACAAACCTTGTGTCCTCTGTCTCTGTTTCAGCTCACGCTGCTCCGCCGCGGTCTGCGGATTGAAGAGCGCGGTGAAAGACGGGAGTAGGTCTGACGCTGGTTTCATATTAAATTTAAGCGGACTGACTGAGGCGATCGGATACCGGTTCCATACCCAACCCTACTTTTAAGAAATATATTTTTTGATAAACGAACCCAAAACTGGCTATGTCCTTGCTGGAGTGTGATGTGATTGTGTCATGTGCAGGTGCGATGGATCGCGTACAAACCAATAGGATCTCGGAATGGTATATGTTTATACTTCTCATCCAACAACAATCAAATTCACTCCATCCGGATGGCGCGATTTATCTGGATAGGTTTTTTTTTTTTTTTTTTGGAATGATGTCAAGCCGAAATGAAAACAAGCCGAGATGAAATAGCAGTAACGAAGCTATTTTTAAAATGTAAGGAGTAGAAAGTACAGATAGCCTACTTGCGTGACAATGTAATGAGTAGAAGTAAAAAGTCCCTTTTCTAGCCTGTGTGACATCTGTTTCATTTCCGGCACACTGTAGATAAAATAGGGTTGTGTTCTATTAGTCACTTGCAAAAGTTAAAAGTAATGTTAGATATTTATATTGAATGGTTTGCATTGATCTTTTGGACTGAATCCAAAATCTGTATCATTTCATCTTAACATTTTGTTGAAGTCTACATGTCACTGCATTCTCATTACAGAGTTTGGTTTCTTGAAAAAATAAAACTATCCTGCCTGGTTGCTGGACACAGAATAGCTCTAATAGACCAGAAAACCACATATTCCTCATGAAATGCAAAAAAAAGCTGGCCAGCCACGGAGGACTTTTTATTACTTTTTATTTTGTATTAAGTATCAGTATTAACAACACCATTATGATACTGTTATATCTGAAGTATAAAACATGAGAAGCTTGTCAATGATATGCCTGTATGTTATAGTTAACCAGATGAGAAATCAAGGTTTGTTAGTATATAGTCGTGGTCAAAAGTTTTGAGAATTACATAAATATTAGTTTTCAAAAAGTTTGCTGCTAAACTGCTTTTAGATCTTTGTTTCAGTTGTTTCTGTGATGTACTGAAATATAATTACAAGCACTTCATACGTTTCAAAGGCTTTTATCGACAATTACATTACATTTATGCAAAGAGTCAGTATTTGCAGTGTTTGCCCTTCTTTTTCAGGACCTCTGCAATTCGACTGGGCATGCTCTCAATCAACTTCTGGGCCAAATCCTGACTGATAGCAACCCATTCTTTCATAATCACTTCTTGGAGTTTGTCAGAATTAGTGGGTTTTTGTTTGTCCACCCGCCTCTTGAGGATTGACCACTAGTTCTCAATGGGATTAAGATCTGGGGAGTTTCCAGACCATGGACCCAAAATTTCAACATTCTGGTCCCCGAGCCACTTAGTTATCACTTTTGCCTTATGGCACGGTGCTCCATCGTGCTGGAAAATGCATTGTTCTTCACCAAACTGTTGTTGGATTGTTGGAAGAAGTTGCTGTTTTGGAGGGTGTTTTGGTACCATTCTTTATTCATGGCTGTGTTTTTGGGCAGAATTGTGAGTGAGCCCACTCCCTTGGATGAGAAGCAACCTCACACATGAATGGTGTCAGGATGCTTTACTGTTGGCATGACACAGGACTGATGGTAGCGCTCACCTTTTCTTCCCCGGACAAGCCTTTTTCCAGATGCCCCAAACAATCGGAAAGGGGCTTCATCTGAAAATATGACTTTGCCCCAGTCCTCAGCAGTCCATTCACTATACTTTATGCCGAAGATCAATCTGTCCCTGATGTTTTTTTTTTTGGAGAGAAGTTGCTTCTTTGCTGCCCTTCTTGACACCAGGCCATCTTCCAAAAGTCTTCGCCTCACTGTGCGTGCAGATGCGCTCACACCTGCCTGCTGCCATTCCTGAGCAAGCTCTGCACTGGTGGCACACCGATCCCGCAGCTGAATCCTCTTTAGGAGACGATCCTGGTGCTTGCTGGACTTTCTTGGACGCCCTGAAGCCTTCTTTACAAGAATTGAACCTCTTTCCTTGAAGTTCTTGATGATCCTATAAATTGTTGATTTAGGTGCAATCTTAGTAGCCACAATATCCTTGCCTGTGAAGCCATTTTTATGTAACACATATGGCTGATGGCTGCACGCGTTTCTTTGCAGGTCACCATGGTTAACAATGGAAGAACAATGATTTCAAGCATCACCCTCCTTTAAACATGTCAAGTCTGCCATTCTAACCCAATCAGCCTGACATAATGATCTTGTGCTCGTCAACAGTTAACAAGACGATTACTGAAATGATCTCAGCGGGTCCTTTAATGACAGCAATGAAATGCAGTGGAAAGGTTTTCTTGGGATTAAGTTAATTTTCATGGCAAAGAAGGACTATGCAATTCATCTGATCACTCTTCATAACATTCTGGAGTATATGCAAATTGCTATTATAAAAACTTAAGCAGCAACTTTTCCAATTTCCAATATTTATGTAATTCTCAAAACTTTTGGCCACGACTGTATATATGTAATTGAAATATGAACCTATATATGTGTTTATGATATGTAGATTACATTTATATATTTATATAATGATGTTCTCTACATTAGGTTATAGATATATACATACGTTGTTGTTGATTTAATAGTTATTATTATTATTATTATCATCATTAAATTTTGCAAGCAAGATCATTTTTAAATTCTATTATACAGGTATTTTTTTTTTTTTTTATATATATAATATGACGTCCTGCAAATGTAGCTACAAAATTATAATCAATAAATTGATTCCTATCTCTTTGGGTTTGGGATAGGTTTTGTAGGAGTACATCCATTAAGTCAACTTTCCCCTGTATGAGGAAAGTGAAATACAGACTAACACATATCATTCTCAGGGACAGGGTATAATACAGTGCCTTGGCGCTCCACTCCAATGCTTTCTGAACAGTAATCTACTTCATTTACAAGATATAGGGATGTACAACACATATACATAACACAATCTTAGACCAACCCTTCACATAATTACATGTACATTTAACCTCATTGTCTGTGCTTTAGTTTTTTTGGCTTGGTTTATTTGTACTATGTTTTTCTGTATGACTTATTTTGTCGGTAATACTTTACAATAAGGTTCCATTAGTTAATGTTAGTTCATGTATTAACTAACATGGACAAACTATGAACAATACATGTATTACAGTATTTATTAATATTTGTTAATGTTAATGTAAATACAGTTGTTCATTGTTAGTTCATGTTAATCGACAGTGCATTATCTAATGTTAACATGCACATCTTTTGATTTTAATAATGCATTAGTAAATGATAAAATTAACAATAACTAAGATAATTAATGCTGTGGAAGTATTGTTCATGCTTATTTCATGTTAACTTCAGTAGTAAACTAATGTTAACTATTGAACCTTATTTTAAAGTGTTACCATTTTCTCTTGTTCTAAAAGCAAAAAAAGAAAAAAAAGGTTTGTAAATATTGGTGGAAACCCAGACACCAACATAGTGTTGGCCCAGATCCTGCCCAAATCTGGCCCGTGTGAAATCCATGCAGGCCAGATGTGGCCCGAATTTGGGCCAATACTGGTTGTTGTCGGGGAAAATTGGTTACCTTTTTCCAGATATCTGTTTCTGACTTTTGCTTGGGAGGTAATTGACAGATGAGCTAATAAAAAAATAAGGCTGGGTATGTGGTATGGTTAAAAAAAAAAAAAAAAATTTTTTGGAGAATATTCTGGCCATATAGAGTAGGGAAAGTGAATGAGAGGTGGGAAAACTCTGACATCATAAAAGTAGTCAGTATGACAACAAGACTTCTAAAGTCATGTAAAATTTTAATTATTCCAATAGAATAGTTGCAATGTCTAATTTGTACCAAATCATTCTTTTGAGCTCTTTATTCACAAAACTGATATTTTGATTCTGTTCACAAAACCCGTCTGAATGATTTGTTGACAACTTGTGCATAATTCAGAATTTCTTATTTTGTGTTCCACAGAAACAAGAAAGTAATAAATGTTTGGAATGACAAGAGTGTGAGTAAATGATGACACAATGTAAATTTTTTGGGGGTATTGACACTGCTCTAAATGGGTCAATTCATGCAAAACTAAGCTTCTTTAATCCATCAAGACATTCTCTTGGGATCAGTGTAGCACCAACAGACAAACAGATTGAAATTGACTGAAATTGTATATGTGCCAAATCCAGATGATCTCCAGACCAATAGGAACAGCTGTGTAAAACTAAAAAGCTTGTGGGGATCTCAAGGGGAATTCTCGTCATTTTGTCCATCGGCCAACCTCTGCATTCTCAACACGTCATGTTTGGCATATCTTACACCCTCCTTACTTCCTGATCCTGTAAGACTGCCAAAAGAATATTTGAATGTTTTTCACTACATCTGCTTTACATGAGGGTGAAAGCTTGCTTTTAATGGAAGTTTTTTAAGTTTGCACATGACAAACAATACAATAGAAGTTTGCTAAACTGTAGAGTGATAAAATGTCTATGATGCATTTACAGTACTCTCATTTTCCAAACACAATTGTCTTCCAGCCTTTGCTGTTCAGACACAGTGTTCTTTACATCAGCTACATGACTTCCTACACAACCACGTTTTAGCCAACATTTGTTTTAATATTTTACAAATACTGCCAAAGCAACCAGTTTAACATCTGGAAGTGATCCCCGGGCTTGCATTTGCTGACTGCCATAATTTACTTTATAAGTAGTTCCCATGGAGCGGGCTCAAGAGCACACTCAACATTAAAAAGGCATCTTCTCAATTGTTTATTCCATAGTCAAAGATTCTATGGAGTGTACAGTAAAGGTTATAGAGTTAAAGGTTGATGTCATAGGAAGAATAGGATTCTCTCTCTCCTTGTCCTCCTTTCTCGTTTTCTCTTTCTCTCCTTCTTTCAAGGCCAAAGAGGCATGTAATCGAGTCATAGCTCAAAAATGCAGCACATGTTTTCCATCAGCACATAAGCTGTGGTTTTGGTCAAATGCACATATTTGGATATTTAGCTGTAAAGTCAAAAACCCGTATTTGCTGTAATATACATTATTTGGCAACAATAACTGGAACTGAAAAAAAAACACCATTTCATTAAAAAAAAGAAGAGTACAGAGGCTACACAACCTTGTAATAAAAATTTTTAATTAAAGGTATAATACTTGAAAAACGATCTTCTGTTTGGGCCAGAAAAAATTACTGTGTTTCTCATGTTACTGTGAGAAGTAATTTGTGTCGATTTGTTTAACCTAGTTTACGTAAAATTACACATTATCCAAAAGTTTAAGGGTGTTTAAACTGTTCCATGTGATAATGCTCAGTAGAAAAGATTTGTCACATGGCGCTAACGAAGAACAGAACAACTTGGACTTCAGTTATATTTTTCTGCAAAACATGCATTAATTATACTTACAATGTATTGATTAACATATTAATGAGATTAGTTATGACTTAAGAAAGAAAGATGCTACAATAGAAAGATGCTACAATAGTTTTTTTTTTCTCCAGATGTAATGATCATTTACCACAAGGTGGCACACTGTCTGTAAGACCCTAACAGTAGGCTTTGAATCTAAGAGCCACATCTAAAACATTTTGTTCAGATATGCATATATTGAAATCTGCTTAACATTCAAGAACAACAGAACCTGAGAAAAAACATTTTTTGTCTGGTGACATCATTTAGGGAAAACTATACGTCACATGTTTGAAACGACTGAGGTAATAAAACTCAGGTGTTTTCTCGGCTGGGTGTTTTTTCTTTCTTTTTTTCCCCCCTTTCCCTGCATGTTCAGAGTCAGTGCCTCCCTCTTAATATCCTCATACATCTGCTCTGCGTTAAGATGCAAGATGTGTTCTTTTAGAGTCATGTGAGCGTAGTGCTAGAGTTGACATCGATTCAGCAGATGTGAGAGGAGGATAATGATGTGGGTAGACAATAAATCTAATGGTGCATGTTGAAGAGTTAAGCGTAAACTGTGCCCTTTGCCCATCATATGTCACAAACCTTCAAGTGACATCACCGTTATTCATGGTACTGCATGCTTATCACATGGCATAACTACTGATACTTGCTAGACAATAGTACAGCCAAATCTCCAACTTATGACATAACTAGAGATGATTTCTGGTCAAAAGTACAACCAAATTTAATGAAGATTTGTGCAACATCCTTTAAAATTAAAGACCAATTAAGCTCAAATTTTTAAACAATTAACTTTGCATTTAAGCAACTTTATATTCGAGACTTATTTAGATATATATGTGTACAAGTCATCTTTAGATACAGTACAGACCAAAAGTTTGGAAACATTACTATTTTTTATGTTTTTGAAAGAAGTTTCTTGAAATAAATGATAATTTAAAGTATAATACATTTAAAAACAATTATTTTAAATTGTAATAATATATCACAATATTACATTTTTTTTCTGTATTTTTGATCAAATAAATGCAGGCTTGATGAGCAGAAGAAACTTAGTAATGTTTCCAAACTTTTGGTCTGTACTGTATATATTTACATACCTAATTAAATATTTTTGTTAAAAAAAATTAACAATGCAATAATAATCATAAAATCAAAAATCAAAAAAGCCTCAGCTTTGGAATCAGCAATAGCTTCTTGAATAAACAGCAACTTACCACTGTCGTCTTGGCATTTCACAAATTGTAAAAAAGCCACAGATAAAGCCAGAAACAGGACAGTCCTATAAGGCTGAAATACCATCATGCCCATATCAAAGACATTAGCTGTTGTTGTGTGCAAAGTAACCGGGAAGAGGAAGGAAAAAAGAGTCCAGGTTATTGCTGCACCATGAAGACAGACTGAGGTTTTTCCTGCTCAGAGCAGCAATCAGACCCAGCCCCACTCTTTGCTGCCTCTTTTTTAACAGCCTTAAGTAAAAAGAATGCTGCCAACCCTAATTTTCCTCCCCCTTTTGTCAGTGCTCTCTCATAAGCATCAACTTTGGCTCTTTTGAATTACACTGCATGTTCTTCGTGACTATTCTTTAAAGATAGTTTGTTCTTTGATAATATTGTATATTATAACAGTAATTCTTTTTTTTTGTTTTTGTTTTTTGTTGTTTTGTTTTTTTACATTCACCGATACAATCTGACTGGCTTAGTATAGCTGCTAGGAAGGTCAGTAAAATGGCTTTATGACAGTCTTAACTGCACTGACTTTATAGCTTTTGCTCATAGGCTCCTTTTTAACAAGGGAACAAGAAAAGAGTTTATATCTATATTTGTCTTTTGTTGCAGATGACAGATTTAAACCCCTAGTAGGAAAACAAGAAGGAAAGAAAATGGTGAAACGTAAACTTTAGTTTAAGTAATTTCTGGTGATCTGAAGGAGTCATTGTTGTCTGTTTTTCATTGTTTCAGTGATAAAAACTAGACTGTAGGATCAGCTAAACATTCCATTGGTTGGTCAGAAATCTTCTACAGTTCTACTGACTTGTCCAGATCCACATTTTATTAAGCGTATTTCACATGCTCCATACATGGGTATGTTACTATGAATTCACAAACATTTATGTAAAAATGACCAAGACCTTGCATGTGGTTTGGCTGAATGCTTTATTTGTCTGTATGGGGTCAGGTTTTGCTCTGTTCCGAATTATTGCAAGAAAAAAAAAAGGATTTTTATTTGATTTCAAATTCAATAAAATTGTATACAGTACTATAAAGTAGAAGAAAACTGTCATTTGTAGCATAGTAAGGTAACATATTAAGGTTATCGGGGGTATTTGATTAAATTATCTCACAATGTCTGGAGCAACAGTAAATGTAAGTTAAAGTATGAATGAATATATTTACTACTGTACCACAATTAACAATGAACGGTTAAGGGTCAGGTAAGCGGAATCAGAAAATTCCCTACTTTTTACGGGTTCAGATTTACTGACGTCAGATTGACTGAAATGTTTTTGGAGGGCAGGATTTTAGTGAGGGGGCATGTAGGATTGGGGTAGAATTCTAGAAAAAGTTATCAAAACAGCTGAAATTGCTTACAACTATCATGATAGCTATTTCTCACTATACAAATAATATTATTTCAAGTTGTCAAAAATGCAGAAATTAATTTGCGCAAATACATTTTATGAAAAAGCTAATGTTTTCGCTACTGATTAGCTTCTAATTTTCACTCCCTCGTCTCATCGGAGTCATTTTGGCAGACAGCACAGTACTGGGACACAGTTGAAGTTGTATTTGAATTAGTCTTGCTATGACTAATTTGAACTCATTGCCAAACTAAGCTTCAAGTTAACTAGCATATTCATTAGCTAACTAATTATAAATGTCAAGTTAATGGAAATCCAACTTGAAAGATTTACTAGTTGTAATGCAAATGCTGTTCATATGTAAATATTTTCCACCTTTTGGGAGTAAAGCCCGCTATGATTCTCTAAATATGAGAATATCTTGCATAAGGTGAACTAGAAGACTTAAAGTATTCAAAATAATGCTTGACTAATGTAGTATTTGAATCCTCTTCAGTCTCTTAAAAACTTCTGAGGGAAAGGGGAGGAAGCAGCTGTGAGCCATGTTCTTTAGGAACTTGATTTACTCTCCATCTCCAATGCTTGTACGGCACAGAGGAGCAGATGTGGGGGTGGGGGGGTGTCTGAGTCACAGGACAGCTCTCCTCAAGTAGCCCAGCCCAATGGAGTGGCCAATAGCCTTTCCAAACCAATGTAACATCGCTTACAAGCAGTAGTAATATCACACCAAAAACAGGAATGGGAGGCCTTTTCCCCACACTGTCACAATAGGCTACCAAGTATGGGTAATAAGAAAATGTAGCCCAGAGGAAGGTAAAAGCTGTAGGGACAGACATTTCAATGAGTTATTGTGCTTTCCTTGCTTGCTTGTGCTCATATCCGGTCCACTGACTTGGAAGAAATCTGCTCAGTTTAGTCAAACACGCCAGAAGTCTGCTGCTTTGGAATGTGTGTCTGTAAATTGTACAGCAAGTGTGGTTGTCGTCTGTGTGGCCTGCGAGTTCTTCAAACACAGTGTCATTAATTCATCACAAATATATACACCGCTGTTCAAAAATTTTGGGTCAGCATGTTTTTTTGATGTAATATTTTATTCAGCAATTATGCACTCAATTAATCAAAAATGACAGTAATGACTTTTATTTTGTTACAAAAATATTTTATAAAATAAATAGAATTTCTATTCATCAAAAAAATTCTGAAAAAAAATCTACATACAACATTACAATAATACTGCCCTCAGGGCGTAGGTATAGGGCTATGAGGTGCAGGAGGGCCCGTTTTGGAAGAAGCCGGATTCCTTCAGCCTTCACATATATTAGCAACAGACAGTTTTTTGTTGTTGTTGTCGTTTTTTTTGGTATTATGTGTTATGTTGTGTGTGTCAAGCAAGTGCAGTGCTGTGGAAAATATTATTTTCCCCTTGTGGAAAATAAAGTTCAAGTAATATTAAGCATCACAACAGTTTGTCACATTTATAACATTAATATATATATTTAATTTTTAATAAATATATGTATACTTTTTTTTTTCTTTTTTTCTTGAGCACCAAATCACTATGTTCAAATGATTTCTGACACCAAAGACTGGAGTAATGACTGCTGAACTAATGGCGCTAACACAGGAACACAGTATTTGTGGTCAAATAAATGCAGCTTTGGTGAGCATTAGAGACTACTGACTTTTGAATAAGAGACCTCACACTTGTGGTCTTAACACTTGACCTCTTGACTACTTATATGACGTATTTCCTGTATTTGGTCCAAGTGTCTGTAGAACTTTTCATTAATTGATGGGACACATTTATTGTGTTGTAAAAATGCAAGTGTTTAGAGGGTTTTATTTTTATTTTCAATACTTTGCATTTTAATATCATCTTTTAAATGTCTGTTCAGTAGTCCCTATAACAGTTAACACAATTTAATTTTGTGTTGCTTCTAATTAAATGATAAAAAAGTTGCAAATATCTTACAAAATAATTATCACCACTACTCATTTGCACTAATAAAACGTGCAACTCTTTGTTTTACTACCAAATTTTATGTAATATCTAATTATTAATAATATTTAAAATGCCTCTTGCGAGATCTCGGCAAAAAGTCTCACAATTTAAGAAAACCTGTAGCTTCTTACTTAGCCTTCTCAAGCCTTCGGTTCAATGTGTTTATGTTTGAGGAGCCTTTCCTTTGCTTGTTTCTTTTATGTATAATGTGAATGTTGTTTATATTGAAGTCTGTTTAATTTCTCTTTGATTGATTTAAACTTCATGATTCATGAACTTCATGGTTTGTCAGAAAGCAACAATTATCTGCACTTGATACCATGGGAAATGTCTACTCCTACATGATGAAATAATAAACTGAGAAAAAAAGACAGATGACAGAATGAGTTTTAATGGACCCACCATTCTGTTGGCAACAGCCAAATCAGGCTAACATTCCTTTAAATTTCCACAATACCCCAAAAATTAAGTGTGCAAACTGAAAACTGCTTTGTAATGTGAATTAAATATAGTAATGTGCAATATGATAAGCACTATTGGCAACAGATTTGAAATGCTTACAATCCAATCCAAAGGGGCAGTTCTGGGTGACCAAAGTAAGTGTTTTCAAATGTTTTCATATTGCTATTGAAATGTGAAACAGTGAAAACTAAAATGTATTAAATATCTATTAAAAAACTAGATTTATCTTGCGTTCCTTAGCAGGAGATTCATGCTTTACTGACTGTGATGAAATGCATTGAAAATGGTGACAAATGCTGAACCCTTTATTGCACCACCCACTCAAATACAATGACTGACTTATTCAAAGGAATGTCTCGTCTGGAGAACGGCCAGATACTGACTTGTACTGGCTTGTTTTTTGTGTTCACTTTCCCCAAGTAAATAGATAGAACATAGAAACACGGAATGTAATACTGGTGTTTTGTTCTAAAATTCAATGCTTTGGCGGTAGTCCAAAGTAATGATAGAAGAAGAAAGAAAAATCACCTTTTCAGCATGTTGTTTTAAAATAGAATACACAAATGTTTGTTCTCCAGGAACAAAACTAATTTTATGTGCACTTTCACTTTCAGCAATTAAAATTTTCCACAAAATTGACACTGTACACAGTTTAAAGGAAAACAAAATGTATGGATAGATCATAAATATATATATATATATATATATATATATATATATATATATATATATATATATATATATATATATATATATATATATATATATATATATATATATATATATATATATATATATATATATAGATTATACTAAACTAGACCAATGGTTTCCATTATGTTCTTAGGCTTATAATGATGTGCTGCAAGGAATACTGGTTCAAAGTTTTAAAGAAGCTTAAAAATAAATTGAAGCACTGTTAATAACGTATATTTAAAAAAATATTTTTCAAACTGTTGTTAATCTAGTGACATTATTGTTGTCCAAAACTTTAAGACAAGCCTCTTCAACCTCACAGTGACCTCAAAAGATCCCCTCATCTACGGTCTGCTCATTATCTTGACTTTGTATTGGATCTTTAACAGTACATTATAAATCGTGGTTTAGTGCATTTTGTATGTTGAATGTCTGCTAAAAATGTAAATGCACAAAACCTTGCAGAGACATGCTGGTGGTGCTGTTTGATCAACTTTAATCAAGGTAACTTTTGACCCGCTGCAAAGGCTCACAGAGAATGGAAATAATTAGTACGGTTTAGATCTCCAAGGAAACAGCTGCCAAACACAGCTACAAACTAAATTACCAGCAAGTGCTTACTCCAATATAAAATGAAGTTGATTTCGTAGAATGCTGCATTACAGTATTTCCCAAATCCTGCATTTTGTTTGTATTTTAACCCTCTTCTTTCAAACTGTTCTCTTGTGTATTTATGTACTTAATAAAGAATTTAATTATGACAAATAATCCAAAGAAAAAGGAACACTCTTAATCATTTTACCATGTTATGTAGATAATTTGTTGTTTGTTATTTTTACTTTCATAACTTACAAACATAAATGACTCACATTTAAGGACTGTACAAATCCCTAACCTTAATGCTTATTCTGGTTTTATCTCTTTCTTTGAAATGATATGATTTTCTGATTTGTACCAAATGTTTTTAACCTAGCAGGGGGAATATACTATTGTCAGAGGATCTCTGCATCTCAAATGTAAGTTGAACAAAGACTTCTTCCTGCTTGAAACCTCCCACATGTTCTGTTAGCAGGCACTAACTATTTCTGCACATTTTGTAGATTGCAAGGGAAAGCTGTGATGATCCCTCCAATGTGAAACCTTGAGACATATTTTCCTGCTAAAACCATCTTTACTAGATTTGTCTGCATTCAATCAAAGCACAAATAAGCAATGAAAATCTAGAGCATGCAGACTATCCATTCAATGTACACATGTTTACCAGACATGTTTTTAAAGACAAAAAAGGGGGAAATTAAATTGTAGATTTGTTAAGTGCATAAAATGTTTGAACCGGTCATGAGATGACCAATTTCATGACCTTGGTCTCCTTATTAATTACTTATTAACTGATTACTAACTAACTGATAACTTTGATCTGCAGTCTGCCAGATCTCCTGGGAGAGTTTGTTTCCAGATGTGGTTGAGGAAGTTGCTGTTACAATATATATGGTTGTCTGTATTTTCCCTGCATTAACATGTGAAAACTTTTCCATATCTAAAGAGAGGTCTTTAACGTCAAAAGTATTCTTCAGTTTCTTGTCAAGAATCAATTCAATTTCTTCCTTTGAACCAGAGGTTTTATTTCTAGCATTTCTAGAAAATATAGCAGCTGCATATAAACAATAACTCTGACCTCTAAACTGGTGTTAGATGCATTTTTTAATGCTTAGAAAACAATTTACAACAAATAGAGCAAACAAAGTATTATACCATAAAGAACAAGAAACTGATTTTTTTAAATTCTTTAAATGATTCAAATCATATCCTTGAAATAATAAAAGCATTCATGAATGTACATTTTATCAAGAAAAATAACAAAATGATTAATATGAAAAGGGTATATTTTCAGAATAACCCCAAAATGCACTTTTTTTTTTTTTTTTTGGCAAAACAAAAGTGAATACGTGGTTTATACCAATAGTGCTCCAAATTCAGCATACACTATATCACTTTTACACCTTAAGGATTTTTTTTTTCTTACAGACAGCTTTTCACTTCACAAGATGTTTATTGATTGACTGGAGTCGTGTGAATTCCTTATTGGTTGGGTGACGTTTTTATCAGCTGTTTAGATGGCACACATTCACTGCAGATGATCTATTGCTGAGCAAGTGATGTAATGCTAATTTTCTCCAAATATTTTCACCAATTTTATATATTGGTGTTGGTGTGCTTGACTGACCAGCAAACTCACCAGACCTGAACCCCACAGAGAATCTAGGGAGATAAACGAGATAAAAAAAATACAGATGTGCTGCAGGCCACTGTCAAAGAAACCTGGGCTTCAATACCACATCAGCAGTACAGTAAATGAACATACTTTCCAGAAGGCCAGCAATTCACTATTTTTTTTTTTTTTTGGTCTTATGAAGTATTCTAATTTGTTGAGATAGTGAATTGCTTACATCACAATTACTTAAACAACTTCAGTCTGTGTGAATTTAATTTATTTAATACTCAAGTTGAATTACTGAAATGAACTTTTCCACAACATTCTAATGTATTGAGATGACCCTGTATTACACACAGGCCTACAGCCTCAAAATAAAGTAAAATGTCTTTATTTAAGCATGATATGCCTGACTAACACAAAGTTGTATCAGTCTTGGCCATCCTGCTAGAGTATTGCCTCCATCTGCTTTTGCCCTTCAGCCATGTTTTAGTGAAGACCTCCTCCAAAACAAATAACCACTGCGCTAAAACATGTTGGACTTAAGTAGATCTCTGACAAAAGTTGCCTACAATGTTAAAGATAAGCTAAAGTCTGAGCTACAGGCTGTTGTTGGATTAAGTCAATAACAATTAAAAATGTAATCAATTGAAAGAGAGAAATCTTAAGGTACCCCTACTTTTTGTTGTAGACCCAGGAAAATAGTGGGAGGACTCTTTTGAGGTTTGTGCTTCTAACTCAGGAACCACAAATTAAATAGTTTTTTTTTTCTTAGTCGGGGGAAATGATTTGCACCTACTGGAAAATGTTAGCAAATGCAAGATGGCTGGATATTCTGGATGACTCACTGCTGGGATATCTTGGGGGGAGGATGGTGGTCGTCTACTTGAATGTGGGGCTGAAACATTTGTTTACTTTCCAGACAGTTTGGCTAGGAGGCTCCAAAAGGGGGCCGCCATTGAAAGCCTGATTTTCCAGAGCATCGTAAAACAGGAGAGGGCTGAGGTCAGGGGTGATGCTTCAAAATGGTTTCAGTATAGAAATACTCTCTGGGATATGGAATACTCGAACAATATTCTGATTCTAATTTTTTCCTCTCTCTTGCATTCCTACAGATTTTATCTCAATCAATAATTTAGGTGCACACAGGTGGTTTTGGAAGTATCCACCCTTTTCAGGGTAGACAAAATAATGTCACACACTTAAAAACTCACAAGAGTTATGACTAACAGGTCAGCCTCAAAGCATAAACCACATTTTCTGAAGATAGGTAATTTATGGCATTTCCATGTGGTTTAACCAAAAAAGTCACCAATCCAATGCTTTATTTAAAAGCTGTCTGTTGTCTTGAAGATATTTAATTATTTCACTTTATTTACTAATATAATTGTATGTAATCTTTTAATAGACTAAGGAATTTCAAATGATAAAATAATTTTATGGAATAATTTATATATGATGTGTATGCTTTATTCATGTTTTATGTGTATAAATGTCATATGTCATACATGAGACAAAATGTTTTAGAAGTTTATTTTTAATAATTCATTTATCTTTTATTTTATATAAGTTTATTTATTTTTGAAAAATTCCTAGGCTCCAATTTTTGTAAAACTATATTATGATACTTGAGTAAATGATGAAAGCGTAATTGGCTTGACTGGTGAGATTCAGATTTCAGGTTCACATTATGGAGAAATGATCAAAAAAAAAAAAAAAAAAAATATATATATATATATGTCCACTTCCAACAGTAGTCACACCACTTACCCTCCCCCCACCACCCTCTATTACAGGAATGTGTGGTTAGTGTAGATGGTCTGTTGCCTGTCCCATTGCAGGGATGTGATTGATAACTTCAATGCTGCTGAAAGTTAAAAAGCACAAAAAAAAAACTATGATAGCCTTATGTAAACTTTCCTGGATGAACACTGGCATTTTATTGTACAAAATGTCAGTGAAGTCAAGCTATCTGATGTCACACTTTGATATTTGGACTGCTTTTTTATTACAGCGCTGGAAATTGATAATTGCATGCTTAAACATTTTGCATGTCTCTGCAGAAAAAGTTGATTCATTCAAAAATGTGTCTATATTATTATGTATGTGGCTGATGATGGCAGAACGTGGATAAAAAGATAGCTCCAAGCAATTTTTCCTTTTAAATAGCTGTTAGCTGAGTAACGACAGCAAGGCATAGCATAATTTTTTGGCCCGTTGTTAGTATGTGTGTTGCTACTTGCAGCTTTCCATGTTATGTTCCCTCAATTCAGGATTAAGGGCTTGGAACAATAAATGACTTACTATTGTTTATTGCTTATAAAATAACAGACATTTGCATTGCTTCTTTATTCTTCACATACTCCCTCAATTACTTGCCATTGATGAGAAAGAATGTGTTACTTGGCATATTCAGAAATTACACATTTAATTGCTCGTGTTTATGGATCTAAGCCTCCATTTCTAATCCTGGGATCATGTATTGCTTTCCTTCTCCTCCTCCTCCACTAAAAAGCACCATTGGTTAGTGAAACCATTGCAAAATTTTGAAGAGACACATGTTTATAGTTTCTCTCAAAACTGCCTGTGCTTGGCCCAGGTTCATTTTCTTCACTAAACTAACAAGATCTATTCAAAAACTGTCGTCCTCTTGTCAAATACTTGTTCAGTGTTCACAAAATGTAATTTCTCTACTTTTTGAAGGAACTTTAAGCTTTTTATACAAATCAAGCAACAGTTTTCCATGGTTTGAGAAGCATAGTGAGAAATGCAGATGTAAAGCAGAGAGGGTCTGGGGGGTTTCTGTAAAGGGAGCTTAGGCTTTGGTGTGTGAAAGGGAAATGCTAAAGCCATGATGAATAGGATATGTATGACCTCAGCGCTCAGACCTGTTCTCCACATTGACTAAATGTTGCTTATCTAATTAAACTGTTTTCTGGAAGAAGTGAAGACTTCAATGTTAAATTACACACACACACAGAGTGCGATTTGTCGGGGGGGGGGGGGGGGGGTGCATGGGATTTCCCCCTTTCTGGTCAATGTATCCCTGCCTCTGCTTAATTATTTTTATAAATTTATCCCCCTCTCAAAGTGATCATTGCAACTACACTTGTGGCGAGACGGATCACAAAACTTATCACGGATCCATGGTTTGATTAAAGTCAATTTTATTTTATAATGCGCTACTTTGGCTGGCTCTGATATAGCTGCCGCTCAGCCTCTCTGTACTCACTACTCCTCAGTCTTGCTCAATGTCCTGCCCACGGTGCTGATTGGTTACACCTCACGAGTAATAGCCTATCAACACTTACGAGACGGTTGAAGTCGGTCCGCTGTAGGGATGGGAAGTTCGGATCATTTTACCGACTCGGACTTTTGAGTCACGTTCAGCAAAATGAACGAATCTTTTTTCGAGTCATTTCGTTCATTTTAGCAAAATGTAATTAAAATGTTACGTGTTACTTCCCCAACACATCTAGTACTTACGCAAACATTGATCACACTACAAACAATACAAAACTAAAATGCTATAAGATACAGGAAAGATTAACTCATTGTTTACCTGGGTCTTCAGCCTGTGATTAGCTCACCTCATCTCTTGTCTGACAAGTCTTCGGGTTCAAGTCATTCCTCAATCACGTGACAGACCCATACGCTAAACCATGCAGTCTGAGCCGGAAAGAGAATTGATTAGTTCATCTCATGAGTCTTTCGGGTCGAGTCGTTCCTTAATCACGTGACAGCCCCATACGCTATTTCTGACATTTCTGTCACTGTGTTTTTGTTACCGTTTCTTCAGGATCTGTGGTGTGTTATTATTTTATAAATAAAACCCTGTTATAAATAAAATATTGATTAATTTGTCTTTTTGACTGTCTATCAGTAAATAAACACTAGGCTATATAATAATACAAGCCTACAATACAAAGTATTTATAGATTAGTTTGTTCATTTTTAATCCAATTTTGAGTTTGCTGGTATAATAATTGCTTTTCCTAGGCAAACTTGACATTTTGGTCTAATAAATGTACGTACAAGAAGATTGCTCCAAAAAGGACATAATGACATAAATTAAAAGCAAATATCATTTTGAATCCTAAACAAGTAACACTACAGTTCTATAGTCTAATCTGAAGGGTGAACTCAAAAGACATTAATCATACAACAAGGTCATTTTTGAAGATCAGAATCCACTGAAAAAAAGAAAGAAAAGAAAACATAGAAAAAACATCTCTTCATCAAAGTGATTTCGCCATCATATGGACAACATTTGAAGAATGTTCAATTATAAATATTATAATGTTTAAAAAATTATAATAAGTACTATGCACCCATTTGTAAGGAAGGTTGTAAATTAACGAATTACTCTAGCCAATGTTGTCACGTCACGTGACAAAAGAACGAACAACCCGAAGACCCGAAAGATGAACTAATCAATTCTCTTTTCGGCTCAATACTGCATTCTTTTACTGTCTATGGTTTTAGTGTATGCGTCTGTCACTTGATTTAGGAACGAATCGACCAGAAGACTCATGAGATTAACTAATCAATTCTCTTTTCGGCTCAATACTGCATTCTTTTACTGTCTATGGTTTTAGCGTATGGGTCTGTCACGTGATTAAGGAACGACTCGACCAGAAGACTCATGAGATGAACTAATCAATTCTCTTTCCGGCTCAGATTGCATTGGGTTTAGCGTATGGGTCTGTCACGTGATTAATGAACGAGTCAAAAACCCGATAGACCCGAACTATAAACTAATCAATTCTCTTTCCGGCTCAGACTGCATTGGGTAGCGTATGGGGCTGTCACGTGATTAAGGAATGAGTCAAAAACCAGATTGACCCGAACTATGAACTAATAAATTCTCTTTTTTTTTTTTTTTGACAGCTTATAACTTTACATTTTAATTAATGTTTAAATTGAGTCTTTACATTTAAAGACTCAATTTGTCCATTAATTATTTATAAAGAAACACGAAAATGTATAAAAGGCTCCATTACCTAGTATCTTACGTTATGGTAGAAGCAGTTTTTGTAAATAAACAGGCTAATGATTGCATCATAACCTGCGACTCTCTGTTGTACACAGTAGAGAAATTACCGTATGGACAGGAGGAGAAGCTCGCAGGCAATCTTTTACTGTCTATTGAGAAAATCGGGTGGATGTGGAGGCATAAAGTCATGGGAGATAATTAATCAGAATACTTACCAAAATTTGCTCCTGTTCACGCTCACCGCCTTTGCAAGATTCGGTGGGTGATTCAGATTTCTCTTGGCACAGCGATTAGAAGACTTACAATTGTCAGACAGGTTGCTCACGTGACCTCTACGTCATCAAGCTCAGTTTGAGTCTCTGCAGTATGCTCGACCCCCAGGAAGTGCGTGCTTCTAATTGACTTCATTTTTCTCCGTCCATTTCTTTCACTGTCTATGGGTTCAAGACGGCATTGATTGACACAGGTGAATTACTACTGACTACTGAAAAAACGGAACAGAACCTATTGAGAGTGAGGAGTTGTCGTCATAGTACAGAGCCCCTCCCCTCGATATCACAGTCTCCGATATGTTGGCAGGACACCAGCGGCAAAACATGATTGTTTACATGTGTTGTTAACTCGGTAGTAGAGGAGGTTTTTGCAATTCCGCACTGTTTTACCATGCCTGGAAGTCACTGCTGCGTTAAAAAAACTGCTCCAATACCTCACACGATATATATGGGAAACATAGGAACAATGGAATACAGTTTTTTTAGGTTACACCAGGCGCAAAACAGCGGTATTTGGAGAAGCTCTCAGGCATCCAAAATATCGACCCAATCGAGCTCCCTGCAGCGGCACAGAGACCTGAACCATTTACCTCAATGCACATATATGGACATTGTGAATTGTCTTGTTTTTGGTGTAAGTTACTGCACAATGCAGGAGTTTAAAACCACAAGTCTTTGGAAAGTTATGAGGCTTTCTGCTGTGGCTGGGTCCATCTACAAGCCTCCAGGTGAAAACAGTGTTGTACTGGCCAAAGTAAGTTTATTCACATGCGTTTTAGCGTGTTGTACAGTAATTAATTACATATTGCATTTAGCAGACACTTCTTGACCAAAATGACAAAGTAACTTAAATAACTGGGACTGTTTCGTAAACACTAGATTGTAACGAGATGTTCAATGTACACAAACTTTTCCAACATGTTTTGATGTAGGCTAAAGCTGTGTATGTTCAGTTATAATTTGATTTTAGCCCAAGGACACATATTGTACCAGGTTTTTGTGTTGGGGGCTGCAAAGTGGACAAACCAGTTCTGGGTTGGCTAGGGTAGTTAAATGTGTGATTGCGAGATGTAAATGTCCTGGTTAGATTAAAGCCATTAACAGTGTGAATGCAAGGTGACTTACATCGTAAAAAAGATAATTCACAATGTCCATATGTGTGCACGGAGGTAAATGGTCCAGGTCTCTGTGCCGCTGCACAGAGCTCGTATGGGTCGATATTTTGGATGCCTGAGAGCTTCTCCAAACACCGCTGTTTTGCACTTTGGTGTGAGCTTGTTCCTGTAAGGTCCCCTTTCTTTCGCCTTATCCCTTTGCATTGCTTTACTTTCTTCATTTCTTTCTCGTATTCGTAAATCCGTCTCTGTTCCACCGACATAATAAATGCGCAAAAATTGAAGAGCTCTGGAATGTTTAGTCGCGCCTCTGTGAAGTTGTGAAGGCATTGCCCCTGGCAACCGATAGCGTGTCCTACCATCATGGCCGACCGGCTCAGAACCCGCCCAAATCGACACGTGACTCCTCACTCTCAATAGAATATTGCGCATGCGCGACTGAATGAAATCACTCCCCGAGACGACTCGTTCTTCCAGAGTAATATTAAAGATTCGTTCAAAATGAACAAATCGTTCAAGAAGGACACATCAATAGTCCGCTGGGCAGTGGAGTTGCCAATGTGGTGACTTTATTTATTTCATTATTTAGTCTCTGAGACTCTCTGGTGCTGCCGCACGAGCGCAAGGTCTCTCTTTCCCAGCGCGAGCCTCTCTCTCTGCATCTGCTGTGTTCAGCGAGTACAGAGAGGAACAGCACTTTCAGTAAAAAAAAAAAAAAAGATATTCTGTTGCTTCTAACTCTATTTTACTAGCAAGTATATTTGCAGTATTTGATTTCATTAGACAATGTCGTGAATAGGATTTTAGTGCAGATTAATGTTTGAGAGCTGGTTATTGTCACGGTTCGTGAATGCACCGTCTCCAGCTGTAGTCATGTTATGTCATGTTGATTGGTTCATGTGGGTGTTGCCACTGATCGCCTGATCAGCGGCAGGTGCATCTCATTCCAACCGCCTATTTAACGCCCTGTCTTTCGTCTCCTGTTTGTCAGATCGTTGTTTGAGGTCTTCGTGTCGATGTCTGTTCGTGCTCCTGTGTTCCTGTCTTTGCTCAGTGTCCTGCTTCAGTCTTCATTGGATATTCACAGTCATTCACGGATTATCACCGCCGATCACCGATCTACCATCACCGCCATCGCTACCAACGCACTCAAATCACCTACCCACCTGTCTGTGCTGCCATCGTGGTTCCTGCGTCACTCACCAGCATTCATCCATCACTACTCCTGTCAATAAACTTCCTTTACTTGCATCTGCCTCCTGTCCTCCATTGTTAGCGTCACAGAACGATCTGACCCGCCTCGTTCCAGGCGCTCTCCGCCGAGATGAGACAGGTCTTTGATCGGGCCGCCGCAGGACGGGAGGCGGCCAGGAGGCTGGCGGAGTTACGCCAGCACGAGAGATCCGTCTCGGACTATTCCATCGAGTTCCGGACCCTGGTTGCGGAGTGCCATTGGAACGAGGAGGCGCAGTGGGACATGTTCCTGCATGGGCTGGCTGACCGCATCCAGAGGGAGATCTACGCCCTGGACCTTCCCCCGTCGTTCGATGGACTTATTGAGCTGGCCCTTCGGGTAGACGCACGTCTGGCACGGATGGAGAGGAGGGGGCTACTCAACACCCCATCCAGGGGACCGGCAGACGTGCGGTTCAGCGGCGGGGACGTGGCCAGCCCCGTCTACGATCACGAGCCCATGCAGGTAGGGCGAGCTCGGCTTTCCCGGGAGGAGAAGGAGAGGCGGAGGTCCCTGGGCCTTTGCCTTTACTGCTGGGGAGCCGGACATCAAGCCCACGCCTGTCCGTTAAAAGGCCAGGCCCGGTAGTACGTATGAGGCTACTATCGGGTGGGATCTCCGCTGAGAAGACCTCATCATCATCATCACCATCATCTTCTACGCTCCTCCCGGTATGGCTGCGGTGGTCAGCACAGACACATCACTGTCAGGCACTACTGGATTCCGGGGCAGAAGGTAACTTCATGGACAGCACATTAGCCCACAAGCTCCACATTCCCCTCAGACCTCTTCCACACCACATCACGGTTCACGCCCTCACTGGTCAGCAACTTCCCACCATATCATACATCACTGAAGACATTACACTCATCACCTCTGGCAATCACTCCGAAACCATCTCTTTTCACATCCTTGACTCTCCCCTGGCACCCATTGTCCTTGGCCACCCTTGGCTCCTCCTCCACAACCCTAGCATTGACTGGCTCTCTAACTCTGTTTTGTCTTGGTGTAAAAGGTGTCATGAGTCTTGTCTGGTGTCTGCCTGTCCGTCTGTGTCTGTGTTGCAGGAGGAGGCGGTGGATTTGTCTAACGTGCCCGCTGAGTACCTCCATCTGAAGGAAGTGTTCAGTAAGTCTCGGGCTGCTTCTCTTCCTCCGCATCGTCCTTACGACTGTGCCATAGATTTACTATCAGGTAAGTCTCCGCCTAAGGGCAAACTCTATTCACTTTCTGTTCCAGAGAGGGAGGCTATGGAGAAATATATTTCTGATTCTCTAGCTTCCAAATTCATCCGCCCTTCCTCTTCTCCTGCGGGGGCGGGGTTCTTTTTTGTGGGAAAGAAGGACGGATCTCTGCGACCTTGTATTGATTACCAGGGACTGAACAACATCACGGTAAAGAATACTTATCCTTTGCCGTTGATGTCTTCGGCCTTCGAGAGGTTGCAGGGAGCGTCAATTTTCACAAAACTGGACTTACGCAATGCGTATCATTTGGTTCGGATCAGGGAGGGGGATGAATGGAAGACCGCTTTTAACACCCCCAGAGGGCACTTTGAATACTTGGTTATGCCCTTTGGGCTCTCCAACTCCCCAGCGGTCTTCCAGGCACTCGTCAACGACGTGCTGCGAGGTTATGATCGATCAGTTCATTTATGTCTACCTGGACGACATATTGATTTTTTCTTCTTCTCTCCAGGAACATGTGCAGCACGTCCAACGAGTGCTTCAGAGGTTGCTAGAGAATGGGCTTTTTGTCAAGGCGGAGAAATGCGAATTTCATGCACAGTCAATTCCATTTTTGGGGTATATCGTGTCGACTGAGGGAATATGCATGGATCCCGAGAAGGTTAAGGCTGTGGTAGAATGGCCAAGCCCAGATTCCCGTAAGGCCCTACAGAGGTTTCTGGGGTTCGCTAACTTCTACCGGCGTTTTATTCGCAACTTCAGCCAACTAGCCGCACCTCTGACCGCCTTGACCTCCGCCAAGACTGCGTTCAGGTGGTTGGACACAGCTCAGGCTGTGTTTGCCAAACTGAAGAGCCGTTTCATTTCAGCCCCTATCCTGATTACCCCTGACCCTACACGTCAGTTCGTGGTGGAGGTCGACGCATCAGAGGTGGGGGTAGGAGCGGTGTTATCTCAACGTTCTCCCTTAGACGACAAGGTCCACCCTTGCTCGTATTTTTCATATCGTTTATCTCCGGCAGAACGAAATTACGATATTGGTAACCGAGAATTGTTGGCAGTTAAGATGGCATTGGAGGAATGGCGACACTGGTTAGAGGGATCGGGGGTTCCTTTTATAGTATGGACTGACCACAAGAATTTAGAGTACATTAGCACCGCCAAGAGGTTGAACTCCAGGCAGGCTCGGTGGGCACTGTTTTTCGGACGTTTTGACTTTACTATCTCGTACCGCCCGGGTTCCAAGAATATCAAACCCGATTCTTTGTCGCGTATTTTTGACCATTCCGAACGCCCGTCCACTCCCGAGTGTATTTTTCCTGAGACATTAGTGGTCTCCACTCTCACATGGGAGATCGAATCGAAGGTCAGAACGGCCTTAGAAGGGGTAACGCTTCCGCCCGGGTGTCCACCGAACCGTTTATTTGTGCCGGAGGGATTAAGGTCCAACGTTATCCAGTGGGGACATTGCTCGAATGTAGCTTGCCATCCAGGGGTTAACCATACTAGATTTTTAGTCAAGCAACGATTCTGGTGGCCACTTATGGCTCGCGACATTCACAGTTTTGTTTTGGCTTGCTCGGTTTGTGCCACTGGTAAGACTTCCAATCGGCCCCCTGATGGGTTACTCCAACCGCTGCCGGTTCCTTCGAGACCCTGGTCCCACATCGCTCTAGATTTTATTACCGCCCTCCCGCCCTCCCAGGGCAACACGGTAGTTTTAACCGTGGTGGACCGTTTCTCGAAGGCGGCCCACTTTATTCCCTTGCCCAAATTACCCTCAGCCAAGGAGACAGCGTTGACCGTCGTAGACCACGTCTTTCGTTTACATGGCCTCCCGATAGATGTGGTTTCCGACAGGGGACCCCAATTTGTGGCTAAATTTTGGCAAGAATTCTGTAGACTACTGGGAGCGACTGTAAGTCTGTCCTCAGGGTTTCACCCCCAGAGCAATGGTCAAACCGAGAGAGCCAACCAAGATTTGGAAAGGGTGTTGCGATGTTTGGTCTCCAAGAATCCTTCCTCCTGGAGCCAACAATTGTCTATAGTGGAGTACGCCCACAATACCTTACCAGTATCAGCTACGGGCCTATCTCCTTTTGAGTGTAGTGTAGGTTACCAGCCACCTATTTTTCCCAGTATGGAATCCGAAGTTGCGGTCCCCTCCGCTCACGCCTTCGTCCAGAGGTGCCACCGCACTTGGACCAGAGCCCGTGAGAGTCTACTCCAAGTGGGGGCGCGCACCAAGGCCAAGGCCGATCGCCACCGGAATAGGCCTACCGTATACGTCGTGGGTCAAAAGGTGTGGCTTTCAACCAAGAATATTCCTCTCCGGTCCGTATCTAATAAATTGGCTCCCAAATTAATTGGCCCGTTTACTGTCACCAAGATCATTAGTCCGGTGGCAGTCCGCCTTAAACTCCCTCCTACGTACAGGAGAATTCATCCCGCCTTTCATGTGTCCAAAATCAAGCCCGTATTTCATTCTCCCATTAATCCGCCTACCCCGGTCCCTCCCCCGCCGCGTCTCGTAGATGGGGAGACCACCTATTTGGTAAATCGTATTCTGGACTCTATAAGGAGGGGACGCGGATTTCAGTACTTGGTGGACTGGGAGGGTTACGGTCCGGAGGAGAGAAGTTGGGTACCTGCTAGGGACATCCTGGATCACTCCCTTATCGATGATTACAATCGACAGGTAAGAGATTCTGGGGACGCCAGGAGGCGTCCTTAGGAGGAGGGGTACTGTCACGGTTCGTGAATGCACCGTCTCCAGCTGTAGTCATGTTATGTCATGTTGATTGGTTCATGTGGGTGTTGCCACTGATCGCCTGATCAGCGGCAGGTGCATCTTATTCCAACCGCCTATTTAACGCCCTGTCTTTCGTCTCCTGTTTGTCAGATCGTTGTTTGAGGTCTTCGTGTCGATGTCTGTTCGTGCTCCTGTGTTCCTGTCTTTGCTCAGTGTCCTGCTTCAGTCTTCATTGGATATTCACAGTCATTCACGGATTATCACCGCCGATCACCGATCTACCATCACCGCCATCGCTACCAACGCACTCAAATCACCTACCCACCTGTCTGTGCTGCCATCGTGGTTCCTGCGTCACTCACCAGCATTCATCCATCACTACTCCTGTCAATAAACTTCCTTTACTTGCATCTGCCTCCTGTCCTCCATTGTTAGCGTCACAGTTATGTAGTCTTAATGGACCGCGTTTCAGTCATTATAATATTAATTCCGTTGTCTGACAACAGAAACATTAAAATATAGTGATAAAAACAGCTTTATTGAGAGTTTGGCTGAATTAAAATGCAGTACGTGAGCATAGGGAGGCAATACAATACGACCCTTACGTTATAAATATGCTAATTAGCGCATGACGTCATCTAGCGACATTTCAGGTGGGGTTTAGCTACTTTCTACTGAAAGAAGTTGGCAGCACTGCAGTGGAGCTGTGTCGAAACCATGGTCGAAACAAAGGAAGGCAGCATATTCAGCATATTACTGAAGCAGGAATAAACATCACAATCTGATTATCTGTTTCTATGATGACAAGCAGAGTTAGTGTCCCAGTCACTCCACAGAGAATGGCCGAAGTTACACATACGGTTTCACTCAATTGAGGCTAAAGCAAAGGTTTTTGGATTACTCACTCACTCTTGAGCGTCTGCCGCGAGTGATTTCAATGTTAAGTCAATGTAGAGGTCCTGCGGCGCGAATGAGGCGTTTAGCGTGGCGCGGGCGTGTCCATTTCACGCAAATGAGGCAAATTACTAACAGATAATGCATCTGTCTTTTCTATCATTTAACTGATTTAATTCTTGGGTGTTTTTTCATTGTGCTTGATCACAGTTCATATGTGTGGGGAAAGATAAGCTATTAGAGTAAAAATATTGCGTTAGGTTTGCTTCACGAGTTAATAAGAAAAAAGATTTTACAATTCCTGCAAATGCAGTGATGAAGTTCATGTTCTCATGATTTATTTTTATGAATTAAAATGTTTCAAAACATCCCCCCCTCTGTTTTTTTTTCACAAGTCGCACCCTGCACACACACACACACATGCACATATATATATATATATATATATATATATATCTATCAGTGGTGTGTGGTGGTGTTCTAAAATGAGGCAATTTTTTTTTATCAAACGTCATTTTCTTAGTTATATACACTATCAAAAAAAGAAAAAAAAAATCTATCAATTTGTCTCCTCTGTTTCTCCTCTGATGCAGAGAGACACAGAGAAGACAAATTGTTGAATAAAGTTGTTGTTTTTGTTTTCTTCGCGTACAATAACGTTACGGTTAAACCACTGATGGCAGGTGGACTGTTCTGATGATGTCTTTCATATTTTTCTGGACCTTGACAGTGTAATTTACAAGGGGACAGTCAATGGGACAGTCACAAGCCTCCCGGTTTTCATCCAAAATATCTTAAATTGTGCTCCAAAGACGAACAAAGCTTTTACAGGTTTGGAACGACATGGGGGTAAGTGATTAATGACTCAATTTTCATTTTTGGGGTGGAGTAACCCTTTAATAATGAGAGACATTTTAAAATCCTTAATATTTTCACTCTTCAATTATATTTACCCATAACAAACAAGGATAATGAAAGAGGAGACACATTTTTATAACTGCAGAACAAAATGTTGTATTTATTCAGATCGTATAACATCTCTCTAGGCCATCCTCCCATGTAAAAACGTCTGGTTAGGTGTTTATTCAAGGGTTCTTTCTGTTGCCCTCCTCATAAAGTGCAGACCTGTCAAGTCTGAATGTGCCGACTTGATATACGACTTACATGTGTAAAAATAAAACATGTGTAAACTATCGACACCTACATGCTGTTGTTGTTTATTGAAACAACAAGATGCAGACAAATCTTGAAACCATGCTATAACATTGTTGTAGAACAACTTTGGTGATCCAAACTGGGTGTGCCAAAAAAGGAGAGAAATGCTTTCAGACCAGTATAAACACAACAAACATAGAGGACAGATGGAAATAGTAAAACCAGTTAATAGAAAAAGTTGGGAATGGGTTTATGGTGTACTGTGCATTCTGTATAGACTGAATGGATTAAACATTCTCTTCTGTGTTGTGGTATTGCCATTTGCTGTTCAAGAATGCTGCAGTACGTGAACTCTTGGGATTGGAATCTGACTCGACTTTTTGCAGATGTTTGTGATGTTGTTGGATTTAAATGTTGCTGCTCCTCTTGCTATTCTGTATGCTTTGCCTTTTTAATCCTACCTGCAACACTATGTTCTGTGCCTGTTGTTTCAGCATTTGTATCTTTTGCAGTCACACTTCTACGTACACAATAACATTATGGTTGGTTTTGGTTTTTTACTTTTTTTTTTTTTTTGGTTGTTGCATAGACTGATAAATAAATAAATAAATAAATATAAAAAAATGGGGCATGATTTACAGAAATAACACAGTTGCAGTCTGACATGCCAAAAGGAAGCCTGCCTTCTCCTGTTTCTTTTTTTCCCATAAAGGGGAGCAGAACAACCTTTAGAGTTTTAGTTTTAGTGTTTTATAACCCTAACCTTGTTGATTAGGTGATCGCAATACCCTGATATTCTATAACATTTTGTAATTTATGCAATGTTCTAATATTATGGATGACTGGGGACTTGAAATGTAAGGGGGAAGGGGTAGTTTTGAGTCCAGTTTTTTTGACCATCATAGTTCATCACTGAAAAATGCCCTCATGGTTTTTTTTTTTTTCTATAAATAGGAGGGCAGGGACAAGCATCAGATTTCATAAAGAGCCAGTCATTTTAGTCATTTTATTGGCATTTTGTGGGATAATTTATAAAAAGTTGAGGCACAAGTCAACAATCAAACGTCAGCTAAGTCATGGGAACTTGACATAGGTGAAGTACAGTATGACACAAATTATTGTTTTAGAGAGAACTGTACCCAGTGGTCTTTAAATAGCACTCCTTCTAGTAGACCTGTAATCACCAAGCCCTAAAGGTAAAGCCACTGGACATCTAACCCATCCTAAGCCTATAGCCAGTATTTACATCACATGAGACATCTGTCTGTCAAACCCCAACTTTAACAGTCAAAGGCATACAGAGTACTAGCAATACCAGTGTAGGAATTGCTGTTTTGGGAAAGGACGAATTGTTCTATTATTATTTTTTTTTCATATTTATGCTAAAATTCTCCTTTGATTTTTTTTTTTTAAATGCTTTGACTTGCCTTAAATAGTACAATTTACGTTTAAAGTAAAACAGTCACTTCAACGTCTTTTACTAACCCCTCTCCCTCTGTCTGGATCTGCTCTGAATCTTGGCACTAACATGGTTTACGTCACTTTTGGCATGCGGGGGAGTTGAGGGAGTCGAGAGTTTTACATGAAAACCAAGTCCTTGCTCAAAAATGTCAGCTCTCTGCGTGATTTGGCCTCATTTAATAATTTCTTTGACTTCTAACTGTTTGGGAAATGCATGTTTAATGGTTAAAATGCATTGCTCTTAGCGTATAATGCTTCTCTGTAAATCCTAAAACACTACAATTCCCCACACTGAACAGATGATTTATCTCTCCCACAAATTCACCGATCAGAAAATCAGGCCACTTATATATATATATATATATATATATATATATATATATATATATATATATATATATATATATACATTACAAAATTACAAGTCTCTGATTTTTTAAAGCAGGTTCAAGGAAAGTGCATTCCAACACTTAAACAATTGTATTACAGAGCCACCTGGTGTTCTTAATGGGTATGGCAAGATTTGAATGGCTAATTTGCAATTTTATGGTTCAATGAAATGTGACTTTTTTCCATGTGAACCATGTGTCATGGAAACTTCTTTATTAGCTCACAGCAGGGGACTGTATATTTACATATGGTAAATACATTTTGTTTACAATATACTGTCCAAGTAATTTTCTTCAAAATTACACAATGTTAAGAATGATAATGATTTTAAATGATAATGATTTAAACAGAGCTGTAAATGCAATCCTTGAGTTCATTTGTCTGAATTGTTTGGTTGTAAATAGTGTTTGTAAATATGGGTTATTCTGTTCTATTGCTAATTGTAAATCTGTGCATAGTTAAACATTGTGTGCTGTGTTCAAAAAACAAGGCTGTTTACACTAAAAATAGAAGATTTTTGCAGAAATGCCATAGAAGAACCATTTTTAGTTTCCCAAAGAACCTATATGTGAACAGTTCTTAAAATAACATTTTTTTCATAGCTTGAAGGACATTCTAAGTTGATAAATTTGAGCAAATGGAAGCATTTTGAGAACAGTTTTTAAAAAGTACTTTTATATGCACTATTTATGTTTTTGCATTATGCCATGACAAGTTAGTGTCTGAGTCAACTTTATTCAAAATTTAGTGGTGTTCATCAACTCTACAGTTTGAAGAGTATCTTGTAGAGAACATCTAGTGCACCACCTGCATAAAAATGTCTTTCTAGTAGTGTTTATAGTTCATCATGGCCATAAACATTGTACTCCTTTAGCGATAAGGTCCCATCAGCATTGTGATCATTCTTATGGAACACATCTGCCACGACATCATCAAAATAGGATTCATCTTTCTGTGTGTTTAACTTCTTTGCTTCCATTTTCAAGTATTCTTTAATCTGTAAATCCAAAAATGATCATTTGTAAATTTTAAAAACAATAATAATGAATAAATAAAAATTATGTATGCAAAAGAAAATTACAATTAACATGCATTAACTGATGTCTATTACCTCTTCTTTTGTCAGTGCCTTGTCATTGTCAGCGTCAATTTCTCTGAAGGCTTCTATGCTGCGTGGTCCTCTGGTTATGTACAAAAGCTCCACCTCAAAGACCACTGTTGCATTTGGTGGTACAGGACCTATTCCATCACAGAAAGGTGATTGTTAATGGTTTAAATCTTAAACCTTACATTTATGTTGGAACTTTGCATTCATAAATCATTAACAAACATTATGCTTATATATATTTATATATATATATATATATATATATATATATATATATATATATATATATATATATATATATATATATACATATACATATATATATATATATATATATATATATACACGTATATATTTATAATTTAATATATATATATATATATATATATATATATATATATATATATATATATATATATATAATAATACTTTTATTTAGCAAGGATTCTTTAAATGTATCAAAAGTGATGATAAAGACATCATTTTACAAGAGGTTTCTATTTCAGATAAATGCTGCTCTTATGAACTGTCTATTCATCAAAGAAACCTGAAAAAATTCTACTCAGCTGTTTTCAACATTATCATAATAAGAGTTTTTTTCTTTTCTTTTTTTAGCAGCAAATCAGAAATTATTAAGGATCGTGTGACTGGAGTAATGATGCAAAAAATTCAGCTTTTGAATCTCAATAAATAACATTTTGAAATATATTAAAATAGAAAACAGCTATTTTAAACAGGCTTTTAAAAATATTTCAAAATTTCACTGATTTGCGGTATTTGGATCAAATAAATGCAGGCGAGACTTCTTTAAAAAACATTAACAAGCTAACTGTTCAAAAACTTTTGATTGGTAGTGGATACCGTATACACTGGTAAAAATTATGTGTTGGATTTACTTAAAATATATATGCACCATTTTTGAAACACACTTTTTAAGTAAGCCCAACTTGGAACAATTTTACTTAAAATAAACAAGATAATCTTTGTTATAGGAACTTAAATATTTGAGTTCACTCAACATTTCTTACTTAAAATATTCAACATTATATAATCTAGTGTTAACTTAACATTTAAGCTTATATATATATTTAAAAATTTAGTTGAACCAACTTAAGATTTTAACTAATTTTAGATCTTCAGCTATTGGTCTACTTACAGTACATTTACTATCTTAAATAAATTAAACAAGCAAATTACACAAAATAAAGCATTTCAGTTTATTTTTTTGACAGGCTGCAAAGCAACGGTGAAGCCTAAAACCACACATAATGAATGTACAACAAAATGTGACAAATATACAAATGGAAGTTCACTTCCAACAGGTTATTTCCTTGATTTTTCACCCTTTGCAACACTTCTTAAAGGATTTAAATTTTTCCAACATTTACTTTTGTACAGAATTCCTAATAAAACTAGAGAAAAAAAAACACAAAAACCAAAAAAAACCCTTTTCTTTCTTTTTGTTTTGTTTGTAAGACATAGATTGCAATCTTCACAATAGGTCACTTTTTTTTACCCTTTGCAACAATTTTTCTCACATTTACTTTTGGAACATGCGACAAATAAAATATATATATATGAGAATAAAACAAGAATGTAATCAAACAGTTGCAGACAAACATTGTACATTGAGCTCTTTAGGATAACTCAGATGAATTGCATAAATTAGGTCAAGCAGAAAAACACAAGCCTTCGCAACACCTGCCAATCCCGTCAACACCTCTACGCTTTCCAGCACTTATCCCAGTCTGTAATGGATAATCTGTTGAGCCACCTTTTGTGATGATTTTAAGTGTGAGCAGTTCCTCCTTATTCCCATGAGTATCCTTAAAAAACTAAACAAAAACAAAACAAAGCAAATGTGTATTTACTTACAACACCACTTGATATTTTTTCAGATTGTTTCTCTGCAAAAAAATACATTGCAATGAAATAACACAAAAAATAAGATTTTGAAATAGACATATTTTAAAATAAAATAAGTGACTTACATCCATTCATTTTATTTCTACCTATGTTGGTTGAATTTAATTAACTGCCTTTATATAAGTTGTTTATTTAGGTTTGGAAAGTAACTTGCTTGTTGATCGATTTCAGATGCTCACCTAATGGTGCTTGATGAGATTCTCAGGATTTTCAGAGAAGCAGACAATTAAGCATAGAATTACAACTTCTCTATGTTGTTCCACAGGGCTGGTCTGAAAAGTAAAACAAATGCAGCTTGTTATGGTGCATACACACCATCACAACTATACAGTGACTCTATAGAGTTTGTGAATAAAGGCATTATTTGACCAACTCGTCTATAATGACGGTGAAACTGCTGATGAAAAATGGAAGTTGAAAGAAAAATTAATTTTGAAAGAGAAAATAAAAATCTATACACCACAACAATGATCTGAAATTTCTAAAGTGACAAGAGTTTTTTTTTTTTTTAAAGCTAATTGGAGAATGGCCAAGTCAGTCGGTTGATCTACCCAAAATGTTTTCATCATTTACTCATCCTCACACTGTGTCTGATTAATGAATTTCTTTAGATAAACAGAAAGTAATTTTCAATCCTGGTCCTGAATACACATTTTGTTTGTACCTTGTCTGTTAATGGTGCACTCTTCGGATCAGCGGCAGAGGGAACGCAGGTTTAAATTTACAGTTGTGATCATAATTTCGAAGGTTTACTAGACAGAGGAATTGTTGTCATTTAGAAATAAGTTTGCGTGTGTTTGAATCGAGATCACCATTACTACTTAATTATCGTGCATACATATTGAGATGTAGCATATATTCTATAATATAATATAAACCAAACCTCAAAATTAACCTGCTCCCAGGCCCGGACTGCAACTTATAGAGAACATTAGAACATTGTGTCCGTACTTTTTTTATTATTTTTATCCTGGAATGGTTTACACGTACAAACTCGATGTTTTCATAAGTAGTCATAACACGTTTCTAATTACTGAAGCATTATTCTAAGCGATTCAGAAATTCAGTTTAAAAGTTCCTTTTTTGATCACAAATGCAATAAACGAGTAACATTATATGGTAAAGAGACAAATTAAGTAAGCTTACCTCTTTTCAGCATCTACATCACGTTGCGTTTCACCCATTAACACACACACACACACACAAACAGGGGTTCATTGATGGTAAACCGCCAAAATCTAATATCATACTTAGTTTTCAAAAAAAGTTAGCTTACCCCTTATCACCGTCTTCACATGTGCTTCACAAAATGGCTCCTTGGCAGGAAACAGCATAGCACGTGGCTCACAGACAAATACTTAAAATTTTAAGCTAGATTTACTTAATTTTAATGAAATTGTTCTAGTAGTTGACGTGACTTATTTTCTTTCATTTTATTTATGCATACACTTAAGTTCACTTTGTAACTTCTATTTTTGCGTTACATGAACTATATGTTAAGTAGACATTGAAAAGTTATAAATACTATGTTTTTTGTGTTTAATATATATAATTTTATAAGTAATGGTTGTTCAGACAACGAATCGTTTTTTTTTTTCAGTGTAGGCAACTTAAATTTTTCTCTAATTTCTAGCTTTTAATTGGCTTAGAAATCTATAACTGCTGGACAATAACAAATAATAATGATTTGTTTAAATACTACAAACACTTTTTATCTCCTAATAAGGCAGAATCGTTTCTATACTGTAAATGCTATGTCAATTATCACTGCATTGTTCTTATACTTTATTTATCACCTGCTGGTGGACTTGGAAAAAACTAAAACAACTGTTTCATACAGCAATAGCTGGACGCTGTTGCCCATATTAGGAGTTTCCTGGTATGATTTTCTGCGCGAGAGTCCCCCGCGTAATCTACGCCCCTGAATATAATGTTATAGATATAGATGTTATATTGTACTAACGTGTGTTGAGGCAATAAAAACTTTTTTTTGGCACTAAAATTACAATCTGTTATGTCTTTAGCAAGCATTTAGCTAAACTTAACCAGCCACCCTTTACACAAACCTTACAGTACAGTTACAGTAGCTAAAAGTCCAATGCCCATAAAGATACTAAATGATTACAAATTATGAATAGTTTGAAATTTAGATTGACTACTGCAAAAACATGAACAAATGATTAATAAATGATTAGTTAACATGTATAGGGTAAATTCTGTTTTTTTCTAGACACTTTTTTGCAATTGAGACGACTGCTCATAAAGGTATGTTTAGTAAACATTTATAAATATTTGCAAATGATGAATAGTTTCCACTTTAGATTGGGTACTGCAAAACATAAACAAATAATTCATAGATTATTTGTTAAGATGTGTAAATAGAGGTCTGCACAAAAGACCAACAAATGAAGATCATATGAATTGATGGATTACTGACATTTATAAGCATTTCAATTTACATTGAATAATCATATGTTAATCATTAGGAATTGTTTAGTGAGTTCATTAACAAGAACATTATCTCATCCCAGAAAGCACATGTACGTCTGGCCGACGTCGGCCCAATATCGAAACGTTGGCCTCATTACCTAAAACATCTATAAAACATCGGCCAAGCGGAGGCCGATATAATTCGGTCAGTGCTCTGTTCTCCAGCTCATCAATCGTCGGCCCTGAGTTGGTTCACGACCGCGGGCCGATGCCGCGCTTATCTGTGTGCGCGTGCACAGATATTCGTCTCTTTTAGCCATCCAGAGAGAGAGACGAGACCCATCCCAGCGACATCTGTGGCTTTCAGGTAACGTTACAATTTCACTTCAGCTCAGACAAAAAAAATACTACTTTGTTAATTCTGTGACACTGAAAAGGTACTAGTAAGGCACACGGTGTGTTTTATACAGTCTATGGGCAGCTGAAGAGACTGGCTCATTTCAAATAATGTTACCGTTAACTTGTTTAGACAACGGTCACGGTAGCGATTTTTTTTTTTAATTTTTGAAAGTCTTTTATGGCAACCACAGTTTAATGTATGAAATTAATACAATTTACGTGACTTTAAAAGACTGTTTTCTATTTGAATATATTTAGAGAAGTTTATTCCTTTGATGGTAAAGCTGTATTTTCAGCATCCTTCAGAAATCATTCTTATATTCTGATTTGCTTCTGAAGAAACATTTCTGATTATTATCAGTGTTGAAAACAGCTGTGTTGCTTAATTTTTTTCAGGATTCTTTGATGAATGAAGTTTTAAAACAGTACAGTGTTTATTTGAAACAGAAATGTTTGTTTCAACTTTTGATAATTGATAAGACATTGATAATAATAAAAAAATGTTTATTGAGCAGCAAATCAGAATGTCTGCCTGTCTGTGGTTCCCTCGTGCTTAATAAAATCTACCATTGTGCCCATTTCAAAGAGAAACAAAATCACATGTTTAAATGACTGGAGGCCCATTGCTCTCACACCCATCTTCAATAAGTGTTTTGAGAGAATCGTCAGAGACTACATCTGCTCTGTGCTGCCTGCCTCATTGGACCCGCTAAAATTTGCATATCACAGCAACCGTTCTACAGACGATGCTATTGCTTTCACCCTACACACTGCTCTCTCCCACCTGGAAATTAAGAACACCTATGTGAGAATGCTGTTTGTGGACTACAGCTCAGCATTTAACACCATAGTGCCTACCACACTTGTTGCGAAGCTCCAGACTCTGGGACTAAACAGATCTCTGTGCAGCTGGATCCTGGATTTCCTGACAGGCAGAAGTCAGGTGGTCAGAATGGGCAACAACACTTCATCCCCGCTGACCCTCAACACTGGTGCTCCTCAGGGCTGTGTCCTCAGCCCACTCCTGTACTCCCTGTACACACATGACTGTACAGCCACACACAGCTCCAACGTCATCGTCAAATTCGCTGACGACACAACGGTGATAGGCCTGATAACCGACAACGATGAGACAGCCTACAGAGAGGAGGTGAGCACCCTGACTAAATGGTATCAGAAGAACCACCTCTCACTCAACATCGACAAGACCAAGGAGCTGGTGGTGGATTTCAGGAGACAGAGCAGAGAACACACACCCATCACCATCGACAGGACACCTGTGGAGCGGGTAAGCAGCTTCAAGTTCCTCTGCATTAACATCAATGAGGATCTCACCTGGTCTATACACACTGATGCAGTGCTGAAGAAGGCACACCAGCGCCTCGTCTTCCTGAGACGGCTGAGGAAGTTTGGAATGAGCCCCAGCATCCTCAGAACATTCTACACTTGCACTATAGAGAGCATCCTGATGGGCTGCATCACTGCCTGGTTTGGAAACAGCACCGTTGGAAACCGCAAAGCTCTGAAAAGGGTCGTGCAAGGTGAGCTTCCCTCCCTCCAGAACATCTACACCAGGCGGAATATAAGGAAAGCCCGGAGGATCATCAGTGACTCCAGCCACCCGTCCCACAGACTGCTTTCTCTGCTGCCCTCAGGAAGACGTCTCCGCAGCACCCGATCGCGCACTAGCCGACTGAGGGATAGCTTTTTCCCTCAGGCTATCAGACTGATGAACAGTCAGAAGTAATACACCCTACAGCACCCTCCAACAATATGGTATGCCACACACTGCACTTTAACTCCAACAGTTCAACACTGGACTATACCTACACACTGCATTTAATACAATATTCTACCTGTTATCACTGGATACCATCTAATGCACATACATGACATTTCTTTATCCAGTTCACGTACACGCTGTTGCACCTTAGCATACTTTTATGCTTATATATGTTTACATAATGTGGAACGTGTACATTCTGTGTCTAGTGTATAATGTGTAGTGCTAACTGTATGTATGTACATATTGCGTATAATGTGTAGTGTTAACTGTAAGTTTGTCTAATAGTACACTGTGTGTACTGACTATATGTATGTGCATATTGCACATTTTCACCTGTTGAAGTCTGTATGGTTATATGTTAATTGTTTCTGCAATTTCTGGAGCAAGCTCAAAAGAATTTCACTCACCAAGGCACATGTGCTGTGGTGATGTGACAATAAAAGTGACTTGACTTGGATCATGTGACGCTGAAGACTGGAGTAATAAAAATTAGCTTAGATCACAGAAATAAATTACATTTCACAATATATTCACGTAGAAAACTGTTGTGTTAAATTGTAATATTTCACAATATTACTGTTTTTTACTTCCTTTTGATCAAATAAAGGCAGCCTTGGTGAGCAGAAGAGGCTTCTCTCAAAGATATAATAAATCTTACTGACCCCAAACATTTAACAGTAGTATAAATTACAAATATGATGTTCCACCTACTAAAATGGTACTGTGGCATGTGTATTCCATTCTAAAGAGACTGCCTGTTCCACAAATAATACATTTACAGGGATCACATGAAACACTTCATCAATACATTGATTTTTGAGAGCATTAGTGGCAATGTGTTGATTTTTGTTTATTGATTGGTGAAGTGTATCATGTGATTAAGCACCTGCCTAAAGTTTTTGGATGTGCGTTCATTAAACCTACTTGTGATTAAATCAGATATATATAGCAAAATAAGCACAGATTGAGGCAACAGCATCCGTGGTGCTTGGCCTGTAGTGAGGTCACAAAATTCTAATACTAAGAATTTATCAAAGTCCACTAAAGGAAGTAGAACTTTTTGGTATTTTACATTGAAATAGCCTTGCTAATAATATTTGGGGCTCGGACACACTTTTTTAGGTTAAATTAGATTAAAATACATAGTTTAGTATTCACACAACACATCTAATAACCATGCACTCCAGTTATATGTGATTAAATAGATAATCTTTTGTCTGAAATAATATGAACAGCAGCAACTATGCTAAACTTTCTATTTTTTTATTTCCTGTTTCTATCTCGTGATGGCCATACCAAGGTTTCTAGAGATTACACCAGCTCCAGACCGAATCCAAATCACTTGGGAAGACTTCAGATGACACCAACGCTCACAAAGACTACAGACGACGACAACTGTACATGAACACACAAAACATTTGACACACAAAACAAATATTATCCTTATTTTGCCTATAAGAGTAAATTTGATGATTTTCAACCTGCTTTATTGCAATGTCTCTAATATCTGTAAATGAACAGTATTTACTCTCTCTGAGTTATGTGTACCTACATGTCCCCTTTTATTTGTAAGCAGCACTCTGCAGGATGATGCAAAATGAAATGAGAAGTTTTGAGAAAATGACACAATGGAGCATCTAAATGAAAACATGCTGTTTTGCATCAGTTTTGCTGGCAAATAAACGGTATCTTGGAGAAAGAATAAACATTGTTCTTTTACAAATGTTACCAACATTGTAACAATGCAAAATAGATTGAACATTTTTTAACTTACCCTTTAAAAATGTTGAAAGATAATGTTAATTTTAACTGAACACAAAACTGTAGTAAAATCATGGTTAATTTTCAAAAAGACTACAAATAATCCCAAATTATCCACTTTTGATCAAAGCATCTGGTAAATGTTAATGTATTTGTACATGCAATATGAAATAAATGAAAATATTAATAAAGTTGCATCTGTTCTTGAGAGTGGTGTTGTTTTATTATAAACCAGCGAGGTAGCCGTGGGTGGTCCGTAACGATGAGCAAAACGCCGGTGAACCGCGTCCACACAGAGCGGCCAGGATGCATCGTCCCAGCATCGGCCGGAGAGCATTTCCGATCAGAGGCCGACGTCGCGGCGACATCTTCCCTATTAGCAAACGCTCCCTGAGCGATATCGTGTCGATGGAATTTTGTAGATCGGCTCAACATCGGCACAACGTATGTGTGCTGTCTGGGATATTTCTAGCTATGTGAATAAATATTAACTAATGATCTGTTAAGCATCAATAATATTTGTTAATGATTTATAATAACTTTCATTTATAAGTGTTACTTCTCCATTAATCACTGTGAAATGTACTAAAGTAAATTTTCAGATAATATGAATTATCTAGCACATAATTTTACAGTAGGCTACAATGGAAAAAAATCTAATTTCTATAATTTGGGCTTTTAATAAATTATCTTAAAAAAAATTATGTGGAAAAACTAAGAATTCTCATTTTCTGCTTTGCTGTTATCTAAAATATTGTCCAAATCAACTGAATTAAAACAACAACAAAAAGTACTAGAATTTTTAAAAAGCCAAACAGCGCCACCTGTGTAAGGGACTGCATTAATACAGTTAGGGTTAGGTTAGTAATTACTTTCTTTTCGGATTTGAACTGAAAGAACGTCTGTCTGAGGACTGCAAGACAGAAGAGACCTACCTTTTCCTTTCTCGCCGTATGCCAGAGACGGAGGAATTGTAATTTTTCTCTTCTCCCCGGGACACATGCCGTTCAGCCCTAAATCGAGGCCCTTAATAACTTCTCCAACGCCTAACACAAACCAGTGCGGGTGACCCGTGTTTGTCGAACGACTAGAAAATTAATACGAACAGCTTTACGTGGCATTGACTGGAAACAAAAATACTTTATTATTAAGCTTTTATCTAAAACTCCATTAAATACGAAATACACTGTTTGCAATCTCTCTGCATTACATTAGCAACAACTTTATTTGTAAAAAAAAAAAAAATATGCGTTTACCTGCAGTAAAACTGAGATCCATCTTTAACTAGATATCCATCATAATGAGCATTCAGCATGTCTCCTCTCTTGGCTTTCTGGCTGCAGTTTTCTGGCAGAAACGTTACCTCAATTTTAACATCTTGATTTGATTCATTTGCCCGAATCAATACAATGAAAGGATTGAAGGTTTGCAGAGACAAAATCAAACAAAAGTAAAATATAAACCGCGGGGACATCTTGCACATCTGTCGGCGTGGCGACGGGGGCCGGACAGCTGACGCGACAGCGCCACCCAGTACTCACATTTCGCACTTCACTTTTGGAGTGTTATTAAAAATCCGAGTGAGTTTATGGGTTGAATCTAAGAAAACATTTTAAGCATTTTAAGGTCAAGCCACACTGCACAGTTAACACTGTTGGCTTCAACACCTATTTTAATTTTTTCGTTTCGATCGAGCTACAACCTAATTTTCCTCAAAAAGACTCTTCGCTCCGCTTTGGACAAAATACACTCACAAGTACACACTTGCACAGGCGGCTGCGAGGGGATCGTCTGCAACGTGCAAAATCCAAAAAGCGTTCCCAGCGGCACATGACCGACCTTCAACGTTAAAATATGGTTGAAATAAGGTCAGTTGTTTTAACGTTGAAACAACATTGAAAATGTTTTATGCTAAATGGATAAAAAAGGTTAACAAACTTTTAAATTATTTATATGAAATTATTTAAGATTATTATTATTATTTTAATAACATTTTACAATATTTTAATCATGATACCTATTCTAAAATCTAAAGGTATATGTTTAATATTATCATCATTAACAACAATAAAACTAAATAGATTTCACTGCTTTATCATGCTGATATAATTCCTATTGGTTGTTTTACTTTATTACTTTGATCATGATTGGTAGCTGTCATCCAGGATACTGGAAACTCGTTCCTTAATCACGTCACAGACCCGAGACCTCCACATCAGCATCAGCACCTCTGCACTGCAGTGTGGCTGTGTTTATAACGTCGTGATGACTGTTTGCATGCAGCACACCTGGGCTTGTTTTTTAGCCAGTTAGCCTATACAATTTATATGTTTGAAAACCGCCAAACAGACCCCAAACCAGCCCAAATTGTGTCCACCCGCCCAAGGCAATTTTTACCCGCACAAATTCAAAACCAATTTCTCAACACTTTTTTTTCAACACTAAAGCCGCTTGTCCACCAGCGTCGGATCAATTTTTGTTCCGACGCGACGCCTGTGACGTTTTCGCTGCTTGGGGGCGGAATTTGTGGGCTGGACATTGTACGGACGTCATTTGTGAAGTTTTGGAGGGAAAATACTTTTTTATCATTTATTTATCATTTTGCAATGGATCGACGACGAAGACTCACTATCAGGAACCGGGTGATCAGCATTGCGGTGTTGTACCTGCGTTGGAAGAGGGGGAGACGGCAGTTAAATATGAAACCATAGCAACGGCCATACACAAATTCTCACCGCCGAGTTTCCATTGGCTGCTGCCCCGCATTTTGACGCTCTCATTTGCATAAAGTATCCACCGAGATACTTTTTTGACGCGCTGCTGTTGACCAAATCGACGCGACACGACCCATCATGCTTTGCGGGGCGTTTTTGCTGCCTGACGTAGTTCCATAGGAAATGAATGGGCTTTGACGTCGCGTCAGAAATCGAGACGCTGGTGGACAAGCAGCCCCAGACAGCAAGCAGTTTCGGCCCAGAACCGGCCCACATCTGGCCCGCAGCTTAAGTGTGAACATGAGTTATTTTTTTTAGAAAATTTTAAATCCAATGGCAACTTGTTTGCTGGTGTTTGTCTGTGCAGTTTGAATTCAGGGGCGCCCCCGGTGGCCACGGCGACGACTGTATAAACATTGGCAACCCCTGTGGCCACCCCTAGGATGATTTGCAGTGGGAACTATTAATTTAAATGCAGAATGTAAATTCACAATAGTTTAAGAAGTTTTTTTTATTGAATTTATTTATTTTTTACACACTGCAGGATATGGAATACTTTAACCTGCAGTTAAATTAATAAGTAATGTTTTGATAATTTAAACATAAAACATTGAAAACTTGATATTATTGAAAAAAAAAAAATATTTTGAAAAGGTACCTTAAATATGAAATTAAAACCGCCAGTAGGTGGAAGCGAGTCACTGTTAATAAGTGAGTCATTGCGATTGAACCAAATCATTTAAAGTGTTGATTCATTCATGAACGAACTGTCATGCTGCTCAGAGAAGCAAAACAGGCTGTGTTTGGAATGATTTTTGTTTTTGAAATGGAGCAAAAACAGGGAATATGTTGTCTAAAACGTAAGTCTCTTGATATTAGCTTCTTGTTTATTGAACTGTTGTATGAAATCAATATCACGTTTGTAATTATGCTGACTTTTGAAGAAAAACGTTGCTATTCGTGTGATAGTAACTATATGAAATTATATAGATCTATACATTTTCTGCCCCATATCTTGACAAATGTGATAATTCTAAATTTCCAGTGCAAGAACGCACTATAATGCGTATGCAAACTAGTCTAGACCATCACGTGATGTATACACGCAGTGTTTGGACCATAGACTGTATAAAAACATGGACGTAGTGTCCGTGACGTCACCCGTAGACTCCCAGTGGGGCAGGGTTTCATATTTTATTGAAGCTTCCCCGGGCGCTGCCATTGATTAGTGGACCCCCACCTGCTGTTAGCATTCCATTGACTCCCATTCATTTTGGCATCACTTTGACAGCGAATAACCTTACTTCTGAGGCATTTAAAGACTCGATTTGTCCATGAGTTATTTCTAAAGAAACACGAAAATGTAAAAAAGGCTCCATTACCTTGTATCTTATGTTAGGGCCCCCTAGAATCAGTTTTTGTAAAAATAGGCTAACGATTGCTTCATAACCTGCGACTCTCTGTTGCACAGTAGAGAAATTACCGTATGAACAGGAGGAGAAGCTCGCAGTTAATCTTTTACTGTCTATGAGGCAATCGGGGGGAAGTGGAGGCATAAAGTCAAGGGAGAAGCCCATGCATAGAGAGTCCATTAAAGCAACGGGACAAAATTGTTAAACAACGTTTTGAGGAATTGGAAATAATTCGGTATGTGGCAAGTATGAAGTATTCGCTACATATGAAGTAACATTTATCCACGAACTTTAAATAATTTATCTACTTCATTAAATAATGTTATACAACACCATGTGCATCAATTAACGTGCACCAGCAAGCACATTATCTTTACCAATGCCTAATTTAATCGGGCTTAAATAATATTTAAAATATGTGCTCCCTGGGCGGTTCAATAAATATGACTCATTTAACTTACATTCTACTTTGCTCTTTAAAATTAATTACTAATGTTAACTAGCATTTAGTTAGCAATAAATAGCCTGTGCCTAGTATGTTATCTGGTTATCTCCTTACATGTACCTATTGGGTAACTTATGAATTCATATCACAAGTTGAATATCATTTTACATAACTTTTTAATATTACACTGTAAATGATTTCTGTTGTTTACACAGTATTATACTGTTGATCTCAACAGTGTCTTGCTGTATAAGCTGTGTACAGTGTGTTACTGTAGATTTGGTTGTTTTCACAGTATTATATTGTACTCTCAACAGTTGAGTACTGTGTACACGGATGACAGTATGTTACTGTAGAATTGCATTGCATTCTGGGAAATTATCAATTACTGTAAATCAAAATACAGCAGTGCAAACTGACCGCGAAAAACACCACACAGAATTTCGCAGGTAAAACTGCTAATCCTACATATAAAAAAAACATTCAGGACTGGGTGCTATGCATTAACAACACTTAATTTCTGTCAGTGGGGGTTGCAAGAGAACGCACTTGAAAGAGTTTTTCCTGTAATGTCGGAAACATCGTGTCTTCTCTGCGACCTGGAAACGTGCTTCATCTGGTGAGTAATACATATTAATATTTTCATACATACAGACATTCTAGCTAATTCTAAATGTTAGTTTCGAATAGCTGAACTTTATTTCGATATTCAAGGTTTATACTCAACATTTTACTAGTGTATGTGTACAGTAGCTACTCTTTCAATGTAGTCTGCGACATGTTACTGTAAATTTAAATACAGTAATACGAAATGACAGCGAAAAACAACCACAAACTGCCATTTTGTGAAGGACTCTTTCAGTTCTCTGAGCAACTTTGAGGGCGCCTTCGCCTCGTGACGCTGTCTGTAAAGTTCGCCGTAAATATCTTGTAAGTGAAAAATCTTTATTTTTTTATGCAAACCAAAATGTCAGTAATAGCGTCAATGTTATTTTAGAAGAAGTGCCCGCGTTGTTGATGTTAACAGGGGTAACGCTAGTAAACATCGGTCCTGAGAGCCGCAGCCCTGCAGAGTTTTTCTTCAGCCCTAATCAAACACACCTGAACAAGATAATCAAGGTCTGAAGGGTTACTAGAAAGCTACAGACAGGCGAGTTTTAATTAGGTTTGGATCTGAACTCTGCTCGTCACCTTGTTCTATATCATCATCTTCGGAACACATATTAAGTTATTTTTGATTAAATACGATGGCTCAGTGAGGGCTCTATAGACAACAACGTCATTGAACTTCTGAAGATCCATAAAGGTTTTAAAAACATATTTAAAACAGTTCATGTGAGTTCAGTGGTTCAATCGTAATATTTTAGAGCAACGATAAATCTTTTTGTGCGCCTTAAAAATACAATAATGACTTTTTCAACAATATTTAGTGATGGGCGATTTCAAAACACTGCTTCAAATCTTTTGTTTCGAATCAGTGACTTGTTTATGTTTATGCGGCTTCTAATCAAAATATGACTCCCTGTTATGAAACAGGACATGGTTTTATACATGTCGACTGAAGAGGAAACCAGGACTAAAAGCATGATTATTATGCATAATGCTCAAGTTCAGGAATAGGAATGTTGTCCCATTCTTGTCTAATATAGGCTTTTAGTTGCTCAACTGTCTTAGGTCTTTGTCGCATCTTCCTCTTTATGACGCTCCAAATGTTTTCTATGGGTGAAAGGTCTGGACTGCAGGCTGGCCATTTCAGTACCCAGATCCTTCTTCTACGCAGCCATGATGTTGTAATTGATGCAGTATGTGGTCTGGCATCGGGTGCGTTCGACTTGAGGCACGCCTACAGACGGCGATCGGCGAGCAGCCGCTTCCATTCGGGGGGCGGAGTTAAAAACGGAGCTGTCAAGCCGGACACTTTCTGCTCCCCTCAAGCCCCTTTCACACTGCGATTCCGGCAAATACACGGGTAAAGTGTTCCGGCAATTGTTCCCAGGTCACTAGATTTTGCACTTTCACACTGCCAGTGATTACCCGGGATATGTGCGTGCGTTCACACACAACCCGTAAAGGTCCGTAACGACACGTGACATCAGGGCATGGGGTATAATGTACGGGTCAAAAACGTTAGGCACGTTATACTTTCACTGAAGCTGGCGAACGATCTCGGCGTCAGCGCGGAAAGTGAGGAACTAACTGATCTCTGCTACATTACAGTTTGCACATATTTTTTTGTCGCGAAAGTTGATCTTCCTTCAAAACAGCCGGTAAAAAAGTTGCGCGACAACGTGCATCATCACTACGACACGGCATTAGATCTGGCTTTTGTTCACACAGTGCTCGTTCCGGGATTGAACCCGGCAATGTTACTAGGTCCCGGACCCAGGTTCAATTGCTTTCACACAGAAGGCGACCCAGCAATGTTCCGGCAATTTGCCAGGTCCGACGTGCAGTGTGAAAGGGGCTTTAGTGACACTCACGCGGTGTTTGCATACTTTATCACAGAAGAAGTGAATTAAATGAAATATTTGTAAAATACACAGACATTTTAGAAATGTTTTCATGAGCAACAGAAACTGTTTTTACATACTGCTTAATACAGTGCCATATTTTCAAGAATAAAAGTTCAACATAATCATAAACTATTTAAATACTAAAACAGTGGGGTATATATGCTTTTATCTGTGTTGTATGATAAACGTGACACAACAGTGCACTGTTGTGTCACGTTTATCATACAACACAGATAGTCTACATTAAAAAATCTTTTACTGTTCTAAAAACACAGATTTTGGCCATTATTGGAACTGAAAAGGTTTGACTAACCTGAAAAACATGTGATCGTTGTCATGTGGTGAATTTGGCCAATCGTGAAACAGCTGTGTCGTCATCAGCGCTTTTTTTGGAAGTGGGGTGCTGAGGGTGCTACAGCACCCCATTTTGTTGTTGTTGTTGTTGTTTCTGTCTATTTACACTAAGAGCAAATAGGTCGCCTTGTTGGCAGAGACGCCAGTTACATCCACCAACATGTGATTAGGCTAGTCGACATTACAAAAGATGGTTATCAATCATTAGAACCAGTGGCCCATATGATAGAGTGTGTCATATTCCTTTTGACGTGATTGACCCAGATTCGAATCTGCCTTTTGGAAAACTTTTTTTTCTCCATTTTCAAATTTCAAATCACATCAGAAAAGCATTTTTTAAATGAAAATGAAGGAAATAATCAAAAAGTTGAAAATAATGTATCGGGTAGGGTTATCTAGCTTTTGTCCCAATAAGGTGGTATTCATTTAATAATTTTAAATAAAATTTATACTCAATAAGTTATTATTGCAAAATGTTTTATGATGTATTACAATGATGAGGTATTGGCAATAAGTAATTATTACAAAATATCCTGTTATTTTAATATAGTATAAATAGAATCTATAGCTATTTGCACTTAGTGTAAATAGAATTTATATCACAAAAAATACTGCTATTTTTTATTAGTGTAAACAACATCTATCATTAAGAAAATATGCTATTTGCACTTAGTGTAAATAGCATATGATATCACAAAAAAAAAAAAAAACTATTTTTACTAAGAATAAATACCCACGCGTCCAGCACCCCCAACTTAAAATCTTTCCATCTTCCCGTGCCCCTGCCTGTAAGTGTAACAGAATCAGTTACATGGCCTTTGGCTCCCTTTGCAGGCATTTCTAATAACATGAAATGTAGATAAATTGTTTATTTTGTATTAGTCTACATTATGCATTTTAACAGCCTTATTAACCAATCATTATTGCCTCACTGTTTTTATATAATGCATTTTAAGTCATTTTAAAGGCTATTGTTTGCTTAGGTATATATATATATATATATACACACACCTAAGCAAACAATAGCCTTGTTTTGCCGGCAGCCATATCACCCTGGAGCCCAAGACCGGTTTCCCACTGAAGCTAAGCAGGGCTGAGCCTGGTCAGTACCTGGATGGGAGACCTCCTGAGAAAACTAGGTTGCTGCTGGAAGAGGTGCTAGTGAGGCCAGCAGGGGGTGATCACCCTGTGGTCTGTGTGGGTCCTAGCGCCCCAGTGTAGTGATGGGGACACTATACTGTCAACAAGCACCGTCCTTCGGATGAGACGTTAAACCGAGGTCCTGACTCTCTGTGGTCATTAAAAATCCCAGGATGTCTTTCGAAAAGAGTAGAGGTGTGACCTAGGCATCCTGGCCAGATTCTCCCATTGGCCTCTGACCATCATGGCCTCCTAACAATCCCCATATGCTGATCGGCTTCATCACTCTGTCTCCTCTCCACCAGTAAGCTGGTGTGTGGTGGGCGTTCTGGCGCACTATGGCTGCCGTCGCATCATCCAGGTGGATGCTGCACACTGGTGGTGGATGAGGAGATACCCCCAGACTATGTAAAGCACTTTGAGTGCCTAGAAAATTATTATTATTATTATTATTATATATGTATTATACATATTTTTGGTTATAAAAGCAGACCTAAGCAAACAATAATCTTATCTTAATACTTCTTTATAAATTATTAATTGAATAAACAAAAATATGGTTAATTTGCAGTGACCATGGCTACAAGAACTTTAATTTTTGTTGTTATTCTTGTTGAACCCGGCAATGTTACTAGGTCCCCGACCCGGGTTCAATGCCGGAATCAATCCCGGGATGTGTTTGCTTTCACACAGAAGATGACCCATCGGGACCGACGTGCAGTGTGAAAGGGGCTCTAGTGATAGGAAGTTCAGATCATTTTACCGACTCAGACTTTTGAGTCTTGTTCAGCCATAGATATACAGGTCCTTCTCAAAAAATGTGCATATTGTGATAAAGTTCATTATTTTCCATAATGTAATGATAAAAATTTAACTTTCATATATTTTAGATTCATTGCACACCAACTGAAATATTTCAGGTCTTTTATTGTTTTAATACTGATGATTTTGGCATACAGCTCATGAAAACCCAAAATTCCTATCTCAAAAAATTAGCATATTTTATCCGACCAATAAAAGAGAAGTGTTTTTAATACAAAAAAAGTAAACCTTCAAATAATGTTCAGTTATGCACTCAATAATTGGTCGGGAATCCTTTTGCAGAAATTACTCCTTCAGTGTGGCGTGGCATGGAGGCAATCAGCCTGTGGCACTGCTGAGGTGTTATGGAGGCCCAGGATGCTTCGATAGCGGCCTTAAGCTCATCCAGAGTGTTGGGTCTTGCGTCTCTCAACTTTCTCTTCACAATATCCCACAGATTCTCTATGGGGTTCAGGTCAGGAGAGTTGGCAGGCCAATTGAGCCCAGTAATACCATGGTCAGTAAACCATTTACCAGTGGTTTTGGCACTGTGAGCAGGTGCCAGGTCGTGCTGAAAAACAACATCTTCGTCTCCATAAAGCTTTTCAGCAGATGGAAGCATGAAGTGCTCCAAAATCTCCTGATAACTAGCTGCATTGACCCTGCCCTTGATAAAACACAGTGGACCAACACCAGCAGCTGACATGGCACCCCAGACCATCACTGACTGTGGGTACTTGACACTGGACTTCAGACATTTTGGCATTTCCTTCTCACCAGTCTTCCTCCAGACTCTGGCACCTTGATTTCCGAATGACATGCAAAATTTGCTTTCATCCGAAAAAAGTACTTTGGACCACTGAGCAACAGTCCAGTGCTGCTTCTCTGTAGCCCATTTCCTGCACACGCCTGTGCATGGTGGCTCTGGATGTTTCTACTCCAGACTTAGTCCACTGCTTCCGCAGGTCCCCCAAGGTCTGGAATCGGTCCTTCTCCACAATCTTCCTCAGGGTCCGGTCACCTCTTCTCGTTGTGCAGCGTTTTTTGCCACACTTTTTCCTTCCCACAGACTTCCCACTGAGGTGCCTTGATACAGCACTCTGGGAACAGCCTATTCGTTCAGAAATTTCTTTCTGTGTCTTACCCTCTCGCTTGAGGGTGTCAATGATGGCCTTCTGGACAGCAGTCAGGTCGGCAGTCTTACCCATGACTTTCTTCCTGTCCCGCAATACTTTTGCCACATTAAATAAGTAACATTCATACAAAACCCCCTTAAATCAGTGTAGTGTCACACAGCGCCAGTCGGAGAAACTACTGAAAAGAGACCAAAAAAAAAAAAAAAAACATTTCCAACTGTGGCAGTGGAAAACTTCGGCCACCGTACCTTTTAGTTTACTTTCATTTTCACTTGAAATGATTTAGGCAGAGTTTTCAATTAACAGCGGAAGGATGGAGGATATAAAGGAGATGTGACGTACCTGAGAGAGTCGCGTCATCAAAGTTTGCTTGGAAAGTTTACAGTTGCATGTTTCAGAGTTAATATGGCAAGCCGTTTAACATTTAAATCCTTTTTTTGACTATCCAAAAATATAATTTCGGATAGTCACAATTGTAATTCCAGATATCTATATTGCAATTATGACTCGTCATAATTGGAATTAAGATATCTACAATGTGATTATGACTAGTCATAATATGCATTGAAGATATCTACAATGTAATTTTGACTAGTCATAATACACATTCCAGATATCTACAATGCTATTACGACTAGTCATAACCTTCCATTGACTTCCATTGAAATATATTTAAGATATCTTCAATTGAATTTTGACTAGTCGTAATTCCAATTCAAGATATCTTTAAATATGATTTGCCTAGTCAAAATTCTAATTAGAGATATCTCAAATTACAATATGACTAGTGATCATTCAATTAGAGATATCTTCAATTGAGTTTTGACTAGTCGTAATTCCAATTCAAGATATCTTTTAATATGATTTGCCTAGTCAAAATAAAATTTAAGATATCTTTAATTCCAAATTTTTAAAGATATCCAAAATACATTTGTAGATATCTGCAATTCATTTATGACTAGTCAAATTACAGTTGCAGATCTTTAATTGGAATTTTGACTAGGCAAATCATATTTAAAGATATCTTGAATTGGAATTATGACTAGTCAAAACTCATGTAAAGATATCTTCAATTTAATTATGGATATCCCAATCAGATTTGTGACTAGGAAGAACTAGATTTAGAGATATCTGCATTTAGCTTTGTTACTAGGCATTTTTGCAATGTAGATATCTGGAATTAACAATTTGACTAGTCAAAATACGTTTTTTTTAGATATCTACAATGTGCATGCAAATACACCTTTGCTGAGCCCAACCTTAAACATTTTTTTTACCAATCCTAGCTTGGAAACTGTTGTCATCTGCAATTTTGTCAAAGAGTTGTATAATAAAAGTCCTGCGTCTTTGGGTGATTTTAAACAGTTTTATACAGAAGTAATTAAAAAGTATGGAAATAAAAATGTAGCTGGAGCATGTGTAAAAGTGGTAGGCTATAGAGAGAGGACTTAAATAGGCTTTTGTCCTGTTTTATATCGTAATGTTGAGACGTGTGTGCTGTGGATTACATTTTGTTAGCCTTTATTTACAAATGAACACATGCATAAGCCTCATGTCAGCCGTTGCAACATTTGATATAATGTTAAAAGAATCAGTATCTATTTACATTAAGTGCAAGCCTGACTTGTTGTCAGAGACTACACTGTCGCCCACCAACATATGATATCAGTTAAGACTGATAGACGATGTTGGATTAAGTCAACTGTAGTGGTGTAGTGGTTAAACTCTGTTCTCTTTGGTACATTCGACCCGTGTTCGCGTCCGTTTTTTGCCTAACATTTTTCTACTTTTTCAAAATCTCATATCGTATTGGAAAGGCATTTATTTTCAATAAAAATTAAGGAAATAATTAAAAAGTTGAAAATAAATATTGGTTAGGGTAGGTGTAGGGAGGGCTTTTTTTGTCCCTGTAAGGTGGCATCCATTAAAAATGTATAGCTAATTAAAATGATAATTTACACTCACTACGCTATTATTGCGTACTGTTTTATAATGTACTACAATACTGAGATGCAGATAATTGCCACTATATGAAATAAGTAGTATAAATAGCAGAAGATCTTGCTATTTTAACAGTGTAAATATAATCTACAGTTCTTTGCACTTAGTGTAAATATCATCTATCGCTAAGAAAATATGCAATTTACACCTAGTGCAAATAGCCGCTACCTAAAAGAATACATTGGCGCTCATCACTGAAGACAGCAGAATATCGTCATCATGGATCTCTTGCTATAATACAATACAATAATCCCACCTTGTGGGCTATTTATGGAAGCTCGTTTCCACCACTAAATAAAGAAATTAATTAATTAAGTAATAAAGAAAAATCAACTTTTTATTTCACAGTTATAAAATGTATTATATCTTATCGTCTTTATATCACAATCCTGATAAAAAAAGTCAGAATGAATGGTAAGAAAATCTGCAAATTAGGCCTACCTTTCTTTAAAAAAATAAATAAAAACCATTGTTTTTCATTGTCTAAATATATAATAGATAAATTCAGACGAGCAGTTTGTGATTTTCTGCCTTTATTGAACATTACACTGCATTTGGTCTATTTTTCAACATGATTCAATTAAAACGCTGGAGACCTTTTACCACACAAGGCTGTATCCAGATATATTCAATAATCCACGAAGCACTTCATCCAGTAGCTTTTCTCTCCATGACAACAAAAGCAGACTTTTATTATGTTGTTAGCAGTTCGTAGAGTAGGCAGGGAGGAGCTGAGTAAATTTATTCTGATGTCACACAACAGCAATTCGACTAGGAGGAATTGCAATTCAGATATCTCAGACTATAATTGTTACTAGTCGAAATTTAATTAGAGATATCTCTAATTACATTTGTGGATGTATGACGCATCTATTGAAGATATCTATAAAGTAATTAAAGATATCTTAAATTGAGTTTTGACTAGTCATAAAGTATTTAGAGATATCTCTAATCCGATTTCTTACTAGTGCAATTATAATTGCAGATATCTCTAATTATCATTGTGACTAGTCGAATTATAATTATGACTATCCGAATTACAATTGTGAATATCCGAAATTATATTTATGGATAGTCAAAAAAGGTTTAAAATGCTAAAACGGCTTGCGATAAAACGGCAGCTTTTCGTTGGACATTTCACCCATATAGACGGTCTGGAAGAGTCACGCTTAAGTTTAGTCAAACTCCATGCTGTTCAAACATCTTTTACAGGGAATAATACTCAAAGTGGCCGTACTTTTTCTCTTCACTGGAATCCATTAACTCTATCGCAAGCCGTTTTAGCATTTAAAACCTTTTTTGACTATCCATAAATATAATTTCGGATATTCACAATTGTAATTCGGATAGTCATAATTATAATTCGACTAGTCACAATGATAATTAGAGATATCTGCAATCATTTATTATTCCCTGTAAAAGATGTTTGAACAGCATGGAGTTTGACTAAACTTAAGCGTGACTCTTCCAGACCGTCTATATGGGTGAAATGTCCAACGAAAAGCTGCCGTTTTATCGCAAGCCGTTTTAGCAGTTAAAACCTTTTTTGACTATCCATAAATATAATTTCGGATATTCACAATTGTAATTCGGATAGTCATAATTATAATTCGACTAGTCACAATGATAATTAGAGATATCTGCAATTATAATTGCACTAGTAAGAAATCGGATTAGAGATATCTCTAAATACTTTATGACTAGTCAAAACTCCATTTAAGATATCTTTAATTACTTTATAGATATCTTCAATAGATGCGTCATACATCCACAAATGTAATTAGAGATATCTCTAATTAAATTTCGACTAGTAACAATTATAGTCTGAGATATCTGAATTGCAATTCCTCCTAGTCGAATTGCTGTTGTGTGACATCAGAATAAATTTACTCAGCTCCTCCCTGCCTACTCTACGAACTGCTAACAACATAATAAAAGTCTGCTTTTGTTGTCATGGAGAGAAAAGCTACTGGATGAAGTGCTTCGTGGATTATTGAATATATCTGGATGCAGCCTTGTGTGGTAAAAGGTCTCCAGCGTTTTAATTGAATCATGTTGAAAAATAGACCAAATGCAGTGTAATGTTCAATAAAGGCAGAAAATCACAAACTGCTCGTCTGAATTTATCTATTATATATTTAGACAATGAAAAACAATGGTTTTTATTTATTTTTTTAAAGAAAGGTAGGCCTAATTTGCAGATTTTCTTACCATTCATTCTGACTTTTTTTTATCAGGATTGTGATATAAAGACGATAAGAGATTAACTGTGAAATAAAAAGTTGATTTTTCTTTATTACTTAATTAATTAATTTCTTTATTTAGTGGTGGAAACGAGCTTCCATAAATAGTCCACAAGGTGGGATTATTGTATTATAGCAAGAGATCCATGATGACGATATTCTGCTGTCTTCAGTGATGAGCGCCAATGTATTCTTTTAGGTAGCGGCTATTTGCACTAGGTGTAAATTGCATATTTTCTTAGCGATAGATGATATTTACACTAAGTGCAAAGAACTGTAGATTATATTTACACTGTTAAAATAGCAAGATCTTCTGCTATTTATACTACTTATTTCATATAGTGGCAATTATCTGCATCTCAGTATTGTAGTACATTATAAAACAGTACGCAATAATAGCGTAGTGAGTGTAAATTATCATTTTAATTAGCTATACATTTTTAATGGATGCCACCTTACAGGGACAAAAAAGCCCTCCCTACACCTACCCTAACCAATATTTATTTTCAACTTTTTAATTATTTCCTTAATTTTTATTGAAAATAAATGCCTTTCCAATACGATATGAGATTTTGAAAAAGTAGAAAAATGTTTGGCAAAAAACGGACGCGAACACGGGTCGAATGTACCAAAGAGAACAGAGTTTAACCACTACACCACTACAGTTGACTTAATCCAACATCGTTTATCAGTCTTAACTGATATCATATGTTGGTGGGCGACAGTGTAGTCTCTGACAACAAGTCAGGCTTGCACTTAATGTAAATAGATACTGATTCTTTTAACATTATATCAAATGTTGCAACGGCTGACATGAGGCTTATGCATGTGTTCATTTGTAAATAAAGGCTAACAAAATGTAATCCACAGCACACACGTCTCAACATTACGATATAAAACAGGACAAAAGCCTATTTAAGTCCTCTCTCTATAGCCTACCACTTTTACACATGCTCCAGCTACATTTTTATTTCCATACTTTTAAATTACTTCTGTATAAAACTGTTTAAAATCACCCAAAGACGCAGGACTTTTAGTATACAACTCTTTGACAAAATTGCAGATGACAACAGTTTCCAAGCTAGGATTGGTAAAAAAAAATGTTTAAGGTTGGGCTCAGCAAAGGTGTATTTGCATGCACATTGTAGATATCTATAAACGTATTTTGACTAGTCAAATTGTTAATTCCAGATATCTACATTGCAAATACGCCTAGTAACAAAGCTAAATGCAGATATCTCTAAATCTAGTTCTTCCTAGTCACAAATCTGATTGGGATATCCATAATTAAATTGAAGATATCTTTACATGAGTTTTGACTAGTCATAATTCCAATTCAAGATATCTTTAAATATGATTTGCCTAGTCAAAATTCCAATTAAAGATATCTGCAACTGTAATTTGACTAGTCATAAATGAATTGCAGATATCTACAAATGTATTTTGGATATCTTTAAAAATTTGGAATTAAAGATATCTTAAATTTTATTTTGACTAGGCAAATCATATTTAAAGATATCTTGAATTGGAATTACGACTAGTCAAAACTCAATTGAAGATATCTCTAATTGAATGATCACTAGTCATATTGTAATTTGAGATATCTCTAATTAGAATTTTGACTAGGCAAATCATATTTAAAGATATCTTGAATTGGAATTACGACTAGTCAAAATTCAATTGAAGATATCTGAAAATATTTTTCAATGGAAGTCAATGGAAGGTTATGACTAGTCGTAATAGCATTGTAGATATCTGGAATGTGTATTATGACTAGTCAAAATGACATTGTAGATATCTTCAATGCATATTATGACTAGTCATAATCATATTGTAGATATCTTAATTCCAATTATGACGAGTCATAATTGCAATATAGATATCTGGAATTACAATTGTGACTATCCAAAATTATATTTTGGATAGTCAAAAAAAGGTTTTAAATGTTAAAACGGCTTGCCATAGCCGTTTATCCTCCTGTCCTAGTGTCTGATGATGACGAGCAACCTCAGCTTCCTTCCCATTTGCACACCTGGTCAGTAGCCTACTTACGCCACCCCATTTCATACATTACTTCACACATACCCACTTACGTTAAATTCCCATCCGTGCATTCTGTAATTTATTATTATTTTTTTTAATTTTCATGTTATTTTTGCTCTTTAAGACTGTTGTTTGATTATTGTTATTGTTTCTTAAATCTGAACTAGTTTTATTTCATGTTTTTGTTTTTTCCCTCTCTCTCTCTCTCTCTCTCTATGGTCATAATATGAATGAACTAGAATGACGCGGTTTTTCTACGGCACAGACTAAATACTTGGGGTTTCAGGTCTGACGACATCACGCGGGCGTGGTTTCATCGCAAGGTCAAGGAGCATGCACAGTTCACACGCTCTATGTGAAGCGGCGATGATGTTGTTAGTATTCTAAGGTTTATTTAATTTTCTCTGATTTTAAATATGACTGATCTTCCATCTGATGTTAAATATTAAAAACCGCAAAGGAGTACTTTTAATGAGTTAAAGTTTGACTCGGGTTTGGTGTGTGTGTGTGTGTGTGTGTGTGCGCGCGCTTGGTGTCTCGGGTTTGGTGTGTGTGTGTGTGTGTGTGTGTGCTTGGTGTCTCGGGTTTGTTGTGTGTGTGTGCGCGCGCTTGGTGTCTCGGGTTTGGTGTGTGTGTGTGTGTGCGCGCTTGGTGTCTCAGGTTTGGTGTGTGTGTGCGCTTGGTGTCTCGGGTTTGGTGTGTGTGTGCTTGGTGTCTCGGGTTTGGTATGTGTGCGTGCGCTTGGTGTCTCGGGTTTGGTGTGTGCGTGTGCGCTTGGTGTCTCGGGAGTTGAGTGTGTGTTTGTGCTTGGTGTCACGGGTTTGGTGTGTGTGTGCGCTTGGTGTCTCGGGTTTTGAGTGTGTGTGTGTGCTTGGTGTCACGGGTTTGCTGTGTGTGTGTGTGCGCTTGGTGTCTCGGGTTTGCTGTGTGTGTGTGTGCTTGGTGTCTCGGGTTTGGTGTGTGTGCGCTTGGTGTCTCGGGTTTGGTGTGTGTGTGTGTGTGTGTGTGCGCTTGGTGTCTCGGGTTTGCTGTGTGTGTGTGTGTGCGCTTGGTGTCTCGGGTTTGGTGTGTGTGTGTGTGTGCGCTTGGTGTCTCGGGTTTTGAGTGTGTGTGTGTGTGTGTGCGCTTGGTGTCTCGGGTTTTGAGTGTGTGTGCGCGCTTGGTGTCTCGGGTTTGGTGTGTGTGTGTGTGTGCGCTTGGTGTCTCGGGTTTGGTGTGTGTGTGTGTGCGCTTGGTGTCTCGGGTTTGGTGTGTGTGTGTGTGCTTGGTGTCTCGGGTTTGGTGTGTGTGTGTGTGTGCTTGGTGTCTCGGGTTTGGTGTGTGCGTGTGTGTGCGCTTGGTGTCTTGGGTTTGGTGTGTGCGTGTGTGTGCGCTTGGTGTCTCGGGTTTGGTGTGTGTGTGTGCTTGGTGTCTCGGGTTTGGTGTGTGTGTGTGTGTGCTTGGTGTCTCGGGTTTGGTGTATGTGTGTGCGCACACACACACACCAAACCCGAGACACCAAGCACACACACACACACAGCAAACCTGAGACACCAAGTGCACACACACACACAGCAAACCCGTGACACCAAGCACACACACACACTCAAAACCCGAGACACCAAGCGCACACACACACCAAACCCGTGACACCAAGCACACACACACACACTCAACTCCCGAGACACCAAGCGCACACGCACACACCAAACCCGAGACACCAAGCGCACACACACCAAACCCGAGACACCAAACGCACACACACCCGAGACACCAACTGACACACACCAAACCCGAGACACCAAGCGCACACACACCAAACCCGAGACACCAAGCGCACACACACCAAACCCGAGACACCAAGCACACACACACACAGCAAACCCGAGACACCAAGCGCGCACACACACACACACCAAACCCGAGACACCAAGCGCACACACACACCAAACCCGAGACACCAAGCACACACACACACACACACCAAACCCGAGACACCAAGCACACACCCACACACAGCAAACCCGAGACACCAAGCGCACACACACACACAACAAATCCCGAGACACCAAGCACACACACACACTCAACTCCCGAGACACCAAGCGCACACGCACACACCAAACCCGAGACACCAAGCGCACACACACACCAAACCCGAGACACCAAGCACACACACACACACACACCAAACCCGAGACACCAAGCACACACCCACACACAGCAAACCCGAGACACCAAGCGCACACACACACACACCAAACCCGAGACACCAAGCACACACACACACACCAAACCCGAGACACCAAGCACACACCCACACACAGCAAACCCGAGACACCAAGCGCACACACACAACAAACCCGAGACACCAAGCGCACACACACACCAAACCCGAGACACCAAGCACACACACACACACACACCAAACCCGAGACACCAAGCACACACCCACACACAGCAAACCCGAGACACCAAGCGCACACACACACACACCAAACCCGAGACACCAAGCACACACACACACACCAAACCCGAGACACCAAGCACACACCCACACACAGCAAACCCGAGACACCAAGCGCACACACACACACAACAAATCCCGAGACACCAAGCACACACACACACTCAACTCCCGAGACACCAAGCGCACACGCACACACCAAACCCGAGACACCAAGCGCACACACACACACACCAAACCCGAGACACCAAGCGCACACACACCCGAGACACCAAGCGCACACACACACACACACACCAAACCCGAGACACCAAGCGCACACACACCAAACCCGAGACACCAAGCACACACACACACAGCAAACCCGAGACACCAAGCGCACACACACACACACACCAAACCCGAGACACCAAGCGCACACACACACACACACACACACCAAACCCGAGACACCAAGCACACACCCACACACAGCAAACCCGAGACACCAAGCGCACACACACACACAACAAACCCGAGACACCAAGCGCACACACACACACACACACACACACACCAAACCCAAAACACCAAGCGCGCACACATACGCACACACACACACACACACACACACACACACACACACACACACACAGCAAACCCGAGACACCAAGCGCACACACATACACCAAACCCGAGACACCAAGCACACACACACACACACCAAACCCGAGACACCAAGCGCACGCGCGCACACACACACACACCAAACCCGAGACACCAAGCGCACACACACACACCAAACCCGAGACACCAAGCACACACACACACACACACCAAACCCGAGTCAAACTTTAACTCATTAAAAGTACTCCTTCGCGGTTTTTAATATTTAACATAAGATGGCAGATCAGTCATATTTAAAATCAGAGAAAATTAAATAAACCTTAGAATACTAACAACATCATCGCCGCTTCGCGGGCTTCACATAGAGCGTGTGAACTGCGCATGCTCCTTGACCTTGCGATGAAACCACGCCCGCGTGATGTCGTCAGACCTGAAACCCCAGTCTGTGCCGTTTTCTACACGGCAAGCTAAGTTCACGTGTGAAGTGAAAAGCTGTAAACTTTTTTTTTTTTTATATGATCTTTTGTCATGAGTTTTTTTTTTCTTTTTTTTTTTCTTTCATGGACTTATGGAATAAATTTCTCTTATGAAATGTTCCTTGAACTGTTTATTATTATTATTGTAACAGGTGGTTTCTTAGTTTTTGCTATCCTGGGTTAATTGATAATTTTAAAGGATTTATCTTGTCTGGCGCCCGAACATTTTCTTTAAAAATTTAAGCTAGGGCGGCCACCACCATTACAAACATCTTACGATCATAATACATTGATATAAATACATTCTGTGCATTGTCAGTTTTCCTAACTGTCAAAAACTAATGGGTAACTAGCATGGATTAGCTGCGGTTGTTAACTGAAACAAACTGTTACCAGAAATATAATTTTGTAACATTCATAATCAGAATGAGCTTTATTGTAAAGCATATTTATACATGCAAGATTTTTTTTTTCGTGACAGAATCTCCGTGCAACAGAATGACGGCGACAGAACAAAAAACATATTTTTAAATGAAAAAAAGGTAAGGAATGAAACATAATAAAAGAATAAAAAAATACAAATAAGTAGGTAAGGAATGACAATATTCAAAATTGACAATTGTGTGTGCAGGTATATAGGCAGTTTTGTATGTACAGAAGTGTACACTAAGTATGTGTGTTAGATAAATACGTGTGTGTATATAAATTTAAATATGTTTTATGATTCAAAATACTTGCTGTCTGGATCTTATATTTCTTTCTTTTGAACATCCACATGCAGCACAAAAGTCCGACATTGTCCATGAATTCAAAGTACAGGTGGAGATCGCAGTGTTCCCTAGCTATAGACAGTTTCAACGGCAACAACATAAACAAACGTTACTTTGCATGCGCGCTTTGGTGGACCTAACTTAACTTCCGGTAGACTTCCAAATAGTAATAACACAATAACAACAGCCAAGCCCCTCTAGAGTAGATATTTTTTGATAAACAAACAAAATATGTTTGCCGCGTGGATCAGGCGGACTTAATGAAAATGCAAATTCATTCTTTGCCAGCAGGAGATGATTTAAAGCATAGACATAAAGCTCGAGAAATAGAGGTTTCCCCAGTAACAGCTGTAAACAAAGCAGAGCTGGTACGCTCACACGCTGCTTTATCAGGCATATAACATGCAAGTCTTCCTTCAGAAATACCGCGATATAAAAACACCTGTGCCTCGTTTTGATATTTAAACATATAAATGTAAGGAATTATTATTATTAAACGTGCAGTACATAACGTTACTCATGTTTATTCAACGAAGCCTTTTTGAAAATCAATCAGTTTTAAAATTGTGGCGAGTCTCCAAAAATAAATAAATGTATGGGAAACACATCCTGCAGCACAACCACCTGACCCCAACTTCAGTCTACTCATCAAATTGACTTTAACTGCGTTTGTAGAAGGCACCGCAGCCAGACTGATATACACAACACAGACCAGAAGTTAACTTAGGTCCAGGCGCGTGCGCCCGATGAAACCGTCTATATCCTATGACAAGACCCCTGTTCCAAGATGGGTTCAAGTCATTCCTTAATCACGTGACAGACCCATACCCTAAACCATGCAGTCTGAGCCTGAAAGAGAATTGATTAGTTCATCTCATGAGTCTTTCGGGTCTAGTCGACAGCCCCATACACTATTTCTGACATTTCTGCCACTGTGTTTTTGTTACCGTTTCTTCAGGATCTGTGGTGTGTTATTATTTTATAAATAAATAAAGCTCTGTTAAAAATAAAATATTGATGAATTTGTCTTTTTGACTGTCTATCAGTAAATGAACACTAGGCTACATAATAATACAAGCCTACAATACAAAGTATTTATAGCCTAGTTTGTTCATTTTTAATCCCATTTTGAGTTTGCTGGTATAATAATTGCTTTTCCTAGGCAAACTTGACATTTTTGGTCTAATATATGTAAAAGAAGATTGCTCAAAAAGGACATAATGTCATACGATACAGACCAAAAGTTTGGACACACCTTTTCATTCAAAGAGTTTTCTTTATTTTCATGACTATGAAAATTGTAGAGTCACACTGAAGGCATCAAGGGCTATTTGACCAAGAAGGAGAGTGATGGGGTGCTGCGCCAGATGACCTGGCCTCCACAGTCACCGGACCTGAACCCAATCGAAATGGTTTAGGGGTGAGCTGGACCGCAGACAGAAGGCAAAAGGGCCAACAAGTGCTAAGCATCTCTCGGGGAACTCCTTCAAGACTGTTGGAAGACCATTTCAGGTGACTACCTCTTGAGGCTCATCAAGAGAATGCCAAGAGTGTGCAAAGCAGTAATCAAAGCAAAAGGTGGCTACTTTGAAGAACCTAGAATATGACATTTTTTTGTTATGTATATAATTCCATATATAATTCCACATGTGTTAATTCATAGTTTTGATGCCTTTAGTGTGAATCTACAATTTTCATAGTCATGAAAATAAAGAAAACTCTTTGAATGAGAAGGTGTGTCCAAACTTTTGGTCTGTACTGTAAATTAAAAGCAAATAACATTTTGAATCCTAAACAAGTAACACTACAGTTCTATATTCTAATCTGAAGGGTGAACTCAAAAGACATAAATCATACAACAAGGTCATTTTTGAAGATTAGAATCCACTGCAAAAAAAAAAAAAACTTCTTTATCAAAGTGATTTCGCCATCATATGGGCAAAATTAAAGCATAACCAATAATTATAATGAAAAATAAGTACTATGCACCCATTTGTAAGGAAGGTTGTAAATTAACGAATTACTCTAGCTAATGTTGTCACGTCAGGTGACAAAAGAACGAACAACCCGAAGACCCGAAAGATGAACTAATCAATTCTCTTTCCGACTCAATACTGCATTCTTTTACTGTCTATGGTTTTAGTGTATGCGTCTGTCACGTGATTAAGGAACGAGTCAAGAACCCGATAGACCCGAACTATGAACTAATCAATCTCTTTACGGCTCAAGACTGCGTTGACTGACACAGGTGAATTACTACTAGCGGAACAGAACCTATAGAACAGTGGTTTTCAACCTGTGGTCCGCGACCCCCTATAGTATTGCAGGTGGGCCGCCAATTACTATTAAAATAAATAATAATATTGTTAATATATGTAAAAATGTCTAAGTCATAACACAATAACATCATTTCATATATATAATTAAATAACAAAAAATAAATGTTAATATATCCCATGTTAACGGATCAGAGCGTTCACACTTCACGCGGTAAAAGGCTAGAAATTAAAACGTGTGAAAATAATTAATCTAGCACATCAGCATTCTGAGCAATCACGTCTGGTTTTGTGACAGCAAAGCAAATCGGAGAGATTCGCGCTCACGCATTATTTTAATGTGCTTTCGCCTTAAAATAACGCGCTCTCGCTGCTGCTTCTGCACCGCTTACACATACTGTATACATACTGCAAACGTAGTACGTGTAAACCTGTATAATGTATAACAAATCTATTTCAACACCTGAGGCACCGCTACAATTAATGAGCTCTATGAACAATGCATGGCAAAAAAGAAAAAAAAAGTCCCTGGACACTGGGTTTATATATATATATATATATATATATATATATATATATATATATATATATATATATATATAAAACAAAAAATAAATATTAAACTGTAACTAAGTAATAAACCACCAATTTATAGTTTTGCTGCACATGCCACAGAACAACAAATTCAAACATGCATAAATGGCTGTCATTTATATATATATATATATATATTTTTTTTTTTTTTTTTTGCCGTAAGTCTATTGTTACACCTTATAGTGATTATTTTAACTTATGTCTGTTCTAGAGACCTCACAACTTTTTGATAAAGCTCTAATTGGTTTTCTTTTGTAAATATGTTTCAAAATCTCCCCTGAATGCATTTATGACTGTAAAGCATATCTGTGTGTGTCAAAATTGATTTAACACCTGTTACATTGATTTTAATTGATTAAAATCGAAATCTCTAAATTGATCAAATAAAATCGTGATAGTTTTTTTTTTTTTGTCGTCCATACAGTACAGCCCTATTCATTCAATAAAGACAGTTAACAATCTAGCTTCTGAGTGCTACGTTATTAACCTAACAATAGCGGGGTCAGTTAATTTTTTTGCAGTGGCCGGCGCAAACAAAGGTGTTTGGTTGTGTGGGCCACGACTTGAAAAAGGTTGGGAACCACTACTATAGAATATTGCGCATTCACGACTAAACGAATCACCTCCCCGAGACGACTTGTTCTTCCCGAGTCACATTAAAGATTCCCCGCTAAACCCAATGCAATCTAAGCCAGAAAGAGAATTGATTAGTTCATCTCATGAGTCTTTCGGGTCGAGTCGTTCCTAAAACACGTGACAGACCAGGCAGCAAGGAAGTCGACCGGAAGTTAAAGTCGGCCACGTGCCGCCATCTTGTAGCAGAACTTCACTTGCGTTAGCATTCCCATTGACTCCCATTCATTTTGGCGTCACTTTGACAGCGAATAACTTTACATCTGAGGCGTTTAAAGACTCCGTTTGTCCATTATTTATTTCTAAAGATACACGACAATGTATAAAGGGCTCCATTACCTTCTATGTTACATTATGGCCCCGTAGAAACAGTTTTTGTAAAAAATAGGCTAACGATTGCGTCATAACCATTTGACTCTCTGTCGCATTACCGTACAGACAGGAGGAGAAGCTCACAGGCAATTAACTTAATATGGCGTACTGGTGTTACATTTTAAAATACTATACAAAATAATTAATCAGAATACTTACTCCTGCTCACTCACGCCAAAGAACTCCTCGCTCAAGCTCGCCGTCTCTGCAAGATTAACGATGGCAGTTTGCACGCACAGACACTAGAAGATTTACATCTGTCAGACAGGTTGCTGACGTCATCAAGCTTAGTTTGAGTCTGCGCGTCAGAAACGGAAGTGCTAAAAAACACTAAAAATGGGCTTCACTTGTCTCAATTGAGTTCCAATGGGGTCGCTGTGTCCATTTCTTTTACTGTCTATGTGACAGACCCATACACTAAAACCATAGACAGTAAAAGAATGCAGTATTGAGTCGGAAAGAGAATTGATTAGTTCATCTTTCGGGTCTACGGGTTGTTCGTTCTTTTCGTCACGTTGTAATTAGTTTATTTCCAACCTTCATTACAAATGGGTGCATAGTACTTATTATTATTTTTATTATAATTGTGCTTTAAATGTTGTCCATATGATGGCGAAATCACTTTGATGAAGAGATTTTTTTTTTTTTTAATTACATTTTGCTAAAATGAAAGAAATGACTAGAAAAAAGATTTGTTCATTTTGCTGTACGTGACTCAAAAGTCAGAGTCGGTAAATCCGAACTTCCCATCACTAAAACCCTGAGTTTGCCTAGATAAGACAGCCACATATATAGCCTGATGCCCCTCCCCTTTTGGCGGGTTCGGAAGGGCTCACTCGCCATAGGCTCACCGCCGCGCCGCCATTGGTTCATTGGTTCATTTATATCAAACTAGGCAAGGCAAGGCAAGGCAATATCAAACTACACAAAATAATGGTTTCACTGCATGATTGAAAAAGGCTTAAGAAATTGGAGAAAAATTTTTCCCTGTAGCGTCTCAGCCTAACACCTTACGAGTGTAGTATCGAAAGGGAACTGCCTGCTATTTGCCACAGTTGCCTGTAACTTGCTCAAGAGATCAAAGCATTAAAGGGTCTGTTTACCCAAAAATGAAATTTCTGTCATGAAGTAACTTACCCTCATGTCATCCCAAACCCGTAAAATAGTCAATATGACTACAGTGGTTCAAACATAATGTTATGAAGCGATGAAAATACTTTTTGCGCACAAAAATAAAAATAACCACAGAACGTTATTTCTGTTCCGAAGATGATCTTGCAGGTTTGGGACAACATGAGGGTGAATAATTATTGACAGAGGTTTAATTTTTGGGTGAACTAACCCTTTAAGTCATGTATTTTTATAGCAGCGCTCTGATAAAACTACTTGGAGGGGGCCACAATATGAGACATTTGTGGACATCAAGTTGTTCTAAACCTGTATGAATTAATTTGTTTTGCTGAACACAAAGGAAGATATTTGGAAGAATGTCACTAACCAAACAGATCTTGCCCCCTATTGACTACCATAGGCAGTTCAAGTTGGATATGAATGAACGCTTCAAAATGTTCCAATATTATGAAGCTGCAGACTCTGAGCCTGAGACTGCTGCATCCACAATCCCGCACCTGGAGTCCTGCATTCTTAGCCACCTCCTAAAATATGTATGAATTGCCGTGAGATCGGGTTGCAAGGGGTCTGAGAATGCGGGACTCTGAGTGCGGGACAGTAGATGCAGCAGGCTCCAAGTCTGCAGCTTCAAAGCCCTCTGCTCCCATTTGGGAGGTGTTGCATCATGCAGTCTATAATATTCCTTGGTTTACACACTTGTTTAGTTTTTGATTTGGTATACCGAATGTGCACATTTGTGCTGTTTTTTTGAGCAACTGGGATGGTGCCCCCTGGGAGTTGATGACCTACGCAAACTACATACTATGTGTATAGGAAGTGGCGGTACTGATAATATATTAATACCATAATATGCTGCTAAGTGCAACTCTAGCTAAGCTGTTTCCCAGTAACCCCACTGGTAATTGGACTATTACCAGTAAATTATCTTTCAAATAATTATACAATAATAAACGAACATAAGCTCGAATTAACAACAAAAACGTTTGTTTTCAATATAATTATGCTTTAGTCAATCTTATCAACATCATTTACCGCTATCATGCTACCTCTTTTCCTCCTCTTCTTGCTTTTTCCCCACTTTTGGCTAGCAGAAGGATAAGTCTTGTTCCTGTCCCAGTTTGAAAACGGGGTCCGACACTCACGAGGAAAAAGCAAGCACATCCTGCGTAACATATAGAGGGGTCCTCCTAGTGGGGTTGCAGATATATTGCTCAATGTTATATTAATAATGACATTTCTGATTGTTCAAATTGTCAGCTGTCGGAGGCCCCCTCAAAATGTGGGGCCCCAGGCAATTGCCTGCCCTATTGCTACGCCTCTGGTTACGTGACGTAGCAGTGTCTGATTAGGGGCGACATGGGCTGATGATGTAATCGTCTCAGAATATATACGGATTTGCTGTCTAAGTTACCTGAAAATGCAAGGGTGCCATTTTCAGATTTATCCAGGACCTGGTTTCGAAAAATATCAGTTTCACTCTCCCTAAAATCCGTATCTGTGTGGACGAAACGCCTATATGATACAAATGCGTATATAGCCAATGCCATTTCTAGCCATAGGCGAGCTAAGTTCAAAGGCCAATTTAAGATAGTGGTACAGTAAATAAAGAGCATAAAAAAATCAGTATTTTGTTTAGGCAGTATTTGTGGTGGTTGATATATCAATTTGCAAGATTTGTCCAAAAGGTGTGCATTTTTGCGCCAATGCATTGTTAAAGGATCAGTGTGTCATGTAATATTCCCATATAAACTTTAACAGCCAATTAAAAATATTGGTATATTAAAATTTGCTAATTTATGAGATCAATAGATCCTTTATTAATTCGCTTGGTCGAGTTTAATGCATCCTTACAGAGGCCCAGTATGCAGCTAAATGAGTCTCTGTGTAGACGGGGCCAGAGTCATTTAATAAACTGATTCGGTCAAAACGCTGAATCATTCAGTAACTAAACACTGCTGCATGCTTGAAGATTGCACAGTACTTCTGCTGTGATATTTGTTTGGAAGTTGGAACTATTTTAGTTGGTGAAATGGAACAAAACAGTCAATATTGTTTCTTAAATGTAAGTATCTTAATTACGTGACTACTTGTTTAATTAAAATCAGAGAAACATTTGCAATCGTGAGAATATTCGGCAATTAGCTCCCTTGTCATGGTATGTTGCTTAACTACATCATGTTGTAAAATAAAAAAAACAACATTTAGAATTTTTACCTCAGTATGTCTCTTGTGTGTTCTGTATGTGTTCTGTTCAGCTCTTTGCTAATTTCATACACTCATTGGATCCCATAAAAGTCTCTTTCAAAGAGACGGAGAGCAGCGCAAGCCTAAACAGCACGACCGATACCAGAAATGCACTATCCATTATCAATCGCTGTTTATGTTGAATGTAATAAATTCAGAAGAATCGTTCTCGTGTTTCGATGCTTCACTGGTTATTTCTTTTTCCATTAAGTTCTAGTCAGGCAATTTGTCGGGCAAGTAAAATTCTCGACCCATTTTTCAGTAAACTTGCATTTATGTCTTTTTATTAGGAAAACTTTATTCAAGACTTTTTAAGGCTCCTCGGCCACCCTGAATAAATCATTGTGCCATAACTAATTGACGCACACTGAGACCACTGAATAAAGACAAGACCAAATTTAGTGCTGAGAACATGCTTTATTGAATCATTAATACTCAAGGAGGTTGCATATATAGATAATACTACAATTCTACATAAAATCAAACCAAAGTGCAGGGCATTTAGGTGCTAAACCATTTCTTTCCCATTGCACAGCAGGTGGAGTTGCTGTGGCACACTTTCTTAATGTTTGCCCAACAACTGATAAGGTGAATTCTAAAGCTAACACACAAACACACAATGCTTCAAAGCAATCCTCCAAGAGGAAGCTCTGCCTCTGCAAGGAAGTACAAGATATACTTTACTTATTGGCCAGGAGATGTTAATTTTGAAAGTTTATTCAAGCAGTCCCCTGCCAGAAACAGAGCACATTAAAAATTTTTGCTCATAAAGTGCAGGCCGCTCGCACCTTGAGCTTGTCATTAAAACGGTGGTATGACATAGTCAGTCTGAACACAAGGCCTAATCGCCCTGCTTACATGAGGGTAAAATGCAAACAGCACTCAAGGCCTTACATTCAAGTAACAATGCATAAGAGTATGGTTATAATAACACTGCATGAGTAAACATGCAGGTATAACTTAGTCTCTTAGATTTAGTGTTAACTTCAACAGGGAGCCTCTCTACCTGTTGAGGCAATCTTAAGACTTCAACTTATTGTTGAGGCACAGAGTTTAGTTTCAGGTTTATCAAAGTATTCGTTCCATGTGAAACTTTCTCCTGATAAACATTTAGTTCCATTTGTTTCAGTTAATATTGTTATAAATAACAATTCATACATTTTCCATAACCGTTAAATTCGGCTATATACATTATGTACATGTCACAGAAAAATGGATCAAAAATCCTAAGTCATAATTATCCAATATGGCATATTTTAAAATAACTTTAGACTTTAGTCTAGTTTGGCATAAATTAATGTCAAGTTTGGTAAAAAAAAAAAAAAAAAAAAAAAAAGGTTATATTTACAGGAACAGATATCCAGGTATTTATCAAGACTTTTTTTCTGCTCATTTAATAAATAGAAAAAATCACTTAATAAAGGAAGGGGTGGGGGGTAGAAATTATGGCTTTACTTTGATCTTATGCTTATGGTAACAGTTGCCATGTCAGATCCATGCTCATTGGAAAGTTTGAGTGTGTATGCCCCAGCATCACTCTCTTTCACACCAGTGATGATGAGTGTGGTTAGGTCCTCTGTGGTCTCAATATGGAACCTATTGCTTTCTTCCTCGCCAGGCAGTTTCTTTCCACCACGTGACCACTCAATATGAGGTGCTGGCTCTCCAGAGAAAGCACAGGCCACTGTTAGAACTTTTCCAGTTTCAATGCTGATATCTTCAGGAAGAGCTTCAATTCTTGGAGCTAAGCCTATGAAATATAATTTTATTTAAAATGATATTCATCTATTCTATCTTATTTTAAAAAGTGGTATGCATGATTGATTTTAATCAAATTGATCCTTACCTTGAGCACTATGGAGAGCTGCTCTAACTGAAGATTCTTCAACATGTGAATGACTTGACATTATACTGCTTGAGCTCATTGCATATACTGACTCCGATGTCATAGAGGACATGCTAGACATTGACATAGTTTCAAATTTCATCTCAGCCATTGAAGAACTGCTGAAGGATGCCTCTTGCATTGTGCTCTCCATGTGGATGGATTTAGAAGCAATGCTTTCATGCACACTACTAACAGCTGCACTGTCCCTCTTAAGAACCATTTCGCTTCCCCCGCGTATTTGGGATGACATGGATTCTGGGAAAGAAAAATAAATTTATAAATAAAGCTTCTACATAAATCACTGACACTGAGAAAAATGGGCATAAAGATTTTAAATGAATGAGAATTTAATGCATAAGGAAATGTACCTTGAACGGCCATTTGTGTAGCCACAAATGCAGTTACTTTTCTATAGATTGCTTGGAATACTTGACCAACAAAAGAAAATGATGTTCTTGACACTGCTCCTCCTTCGCTTATGATTTCACATGAGTATTCCCCTTGGTCGCTCTCTGAGACATCAGATATATAGAGACAGCAAGTTCCATCTGCAGATGAATGAATCTGGTAGCGACTACTTTGACTCAGTTTTCTGCTATCCTTGTACCACACAACTTCTCTTACTGATCTCTCGGCAACAAAGATCATCTTAATTTTGTCTTCATAAGCGTCAGCTTTGAGTTGCTGAATGATCTTAGGTGGTGCTTCCTTTGAGGGGGTTGGAGTTTTCACTGTAAGTGGAGATTTAACTCTTTTAGGTGACACGATTGGCTCAGGAGATTTGACTGTTGGTGGGGATTTGGCTCTCTGAGGCTCAGGAGACTTAAGTCCTGTAGGGGATTTAACTCTCAGAGGGGATGCAACCGGCTCAGGAGACTTCAATGGAGGTGGAGATTTTACCCTGGGAGGTGAAGCTATAGGCTCAGGAGACTTCAGAGCTGTTGGAGACTTTACTCTTTGAGGAGTGGTTGGTTCAGGAGACTTAATAGGAGGTGGGGACTTTACCCTCTGAAGAGAAGCTGCTGGCTCTGGTGACTTCAGTTTCAATGGGGATTTGACACCCTCTGGAGATTTAATTCGAGGTTCAGGAGACTTAACACCAGTGGCTTCTGGTGATTTAATTTGGGGTTCTGGAGACTTCACTGAGGGAACAGGAGACTTTGCTGAAGGCTCCGTAGACTTTACCAATGGCACTGGTGATTTCACAGAGGGCTCTGGGGACTTAGCTGATGGCACTGGAGATGCAACTGATGGCACTGGAGATGCAACTGATGGCACTGGAGATGCAACTGATGGCTCTGGAGATTTAACAGATGTCACTGGAGATGTTACTGAGGGTTCTGGTGGCTTCACTTGTATAGGTGTACCTTCCTCTTTAATTATTTGTTTATGAATGGTTAAGGTAAACCTTGCTTCTTGCTTTCCTTCTGAATTTTCTACAACTACAGTGTAACTGCCTTCATCTGAAAACTGAACTGATGAAATTTCAAATGTAGACTTATACTGTGTTGTAGACACATGAATACGGTGTGAGGAGACAATTTTTCTTTCCTCATGCATCCAATGGACACTTGGTGCTGGCTCTCCATCAATATCACAGACAAATCGTGCAGAGTCACCCTCAGATACAGTCAGAGACTGTGGTTTTGTGAGTATTTTGGCTGAAAGAGTAGCTTTCACTTTCTTTACTGAAACTTCAGATGTTGTTTCTGATTCTTTTACCTTTGATTCAGATGACACAAGTTTTTCCGATGTTGTATGCCTTTCAGAGGATGAATATGAAGCTGATGATAGGTATTCAGTGGATGCATATCTAATTGGAGATGATGCAAGCTTCTGTGAATCATACTTTTCAAAGGCAGAAACTTCACGTCTCTCTGTCAATTTCGTTTTGGTTTCTTTGATCTCCAAGTGACTTCTTGAGGCAGAGGAAGCTCTGATTGTTGTTGAATGATAATAATCAGTTTTTGTTATATCAGGTACAAATGGCGTTGGAGCCTCTTCATCTCGACGTCTTGAAGAGTAAGTAGTAAATGCTCCACCCGAAACATCAAGAGATCCATAGTCTGATGCCTCACCCTTTGAATTTGTGCAGACAACACGATATGTGCCAGTGTCCTCTTCCTGACAGTCATTAATCTGAAGAGACAGGACTCCACTCATATTTGTGAATTGGTATTTGCTGCTGTCTTGTATTTGTTGTCCATTATGGAACCACTGGATATCAGCATCTGGCTTTGATTGAACATTCAGTGTGAATTTAGTGTTTTGTCCACATGGTACACGGTGAGAACGCATTCTTACTGTGATACGTGGAGCATGGTCAAGACTAAAAGGCTGTTGTGTCACAACCTGGTACTTGCGCTCAGATTTGAGAGCTGCTTTCCTTGCTTCATATCTTGACATAATGTCAAATCTTGCAGACCTTTCAAATCTAGAGGAGGATCTGGAAGATCTTCTCTCAGTTGACACAGGACTTGGTGATCGAGGACGTGTCCTCTCAGGGGTGGGTGATCTTCTTTCAATAATTTCAACTTCAGCCTCTGTAGAGATGCGTGCACGAGGTTGTCTGATGAGTTCAGAGACAGGGCGCATCAGTTCAATGTATGTTGGAGATAATGATCTCCTCCTCCTCATGAAATGTGAAATAGGAGGAGGAGAGCCTCGAGCTTGCTCAGTTCTTGTTACATGTTTTGTCTCTTCTACGTGTCTCACTTCAGCTTTGTGAACTGGTCTTGGTGAGACATGATGTAGTGCAGACAGCTCAAAATGGACAGGGCTTCCACTGGGTGGGGAGGCAGAGAAGCCAAGCTCAAGTTCTTCTTCAAGCTCTTGCCTTTCTTTTTCAGTTCTCTTCATTGTCAGATAGTCCTCAGCCTCGAGGAGCTCCTCATCTGAAATATCTCCTAGTGAGCGCCTTCTCAGTCTGAATGATGCCTCTGACTCAGGGGATGGTGATCTTCTTGCTGGTCGAACAGTTTCTAAATCATCTTGTGTAAGTTTTGGAATGCGCCACTTTGGCCTGTACTGATCAGTTATTCTAGGCAGTGGCATGACATAAAATTGCTCCCATCTGGAAAGACGAATACGCCTCTGTCTCTTCTGAACAATTCTTTCCATTCTCTCAGGAATCTCATACTGGTCACGTAGTTTCTTGTACCATTTCATGTCGGATAGGGGCACAAAGTGTTTGATCAACTTATCTTCAATGAGAACAGTTGGATCATATGCACGAGCTTCAGGGATTTCGTACGGCATACGTATCTTCTTCTCTTCCTCTTTTATTTTCTTTAGTTCTTGATCCTCTTTAACAGAGATGTCAAACTCACCCTGCACATTTTTGGTGCTGACTGCAGGTTTATATAATTCAGCAGCTTCCTTTAATGCTTCCTGTGCTACAGGGTTAAGTGTAACAACCTCTGCTGTTGAGAACTGTTGTGCCATTTTCAGTGTCTTTTCTATTTGGTTCCTTACATACGTCTGCCTCTCTTCCTCACTCTTGAACTCCCTCCTTTTGTATGTTAGACGTTCAACTTTGAGAGCAGCTTGACAACTTGCTGATCCAGCTGCATTTGATGCAGTGACTCTGTATGTGCCGGAATCCTCTATGAGGGTTTCTCTGATATGTAGAACATGATGTTCTACATCCTCTTGAACGACTTCAACTTGTGGTCTGAACTCAAGTGGTTTCCCATTTTTCTCCCATTTCAGGGTTGGTGCAGGGATTCCCGATACTCTTAAGTCAAAGCGGACGCTTTGACCCTCAATACACTCAATATTAGCCAAGAGACGTTTGAACATTGGTTTCATACTGTCCTCAGCAACAACATGTGGTGTTACAGTGAGACGGGCCTTACAACTGTCCTCGCCAAACTTGTTGTTTGCTACAACAGTGTATTCAGCATCATCACTGAAGTCAACATTGTGTATCATGAGTTGATAAAGACCCTTGTCACTTGTGAATGTGTATTTTGTAGGATCTGGTTTGATCCTGTGTCCGGCCTTTAACCATGTAACACTTGGCTCTGGATGGACTGTAATTGTTACACCAAAGCGCACATCTTCACCAATGTATGCTGCACGGTTGTACAATGGCAAAGTAAACTCTGGAGGCCTCTGCAAAATTTTTGTTTGGTCAATTCTACGCCTTGGTTTCTTGAGCGAGCGTCCCAGATAGTATTCTCGGAAGGACCTAACTGTCTCAACAAACAACTCAGCATATGCATTATCCTCCCTGTCTTCACAGACAACTTTGCATCTATATAATCCATCGTCACATTCTTCTATGTCTTTAACATAGATGCTAGCAACTCCATTAACATAACTGATTTCATATTTGTGGCTTGCAGTCAGTTTGCGGGAACCAAAGTACCAGGTCACTTCGGTGTTTCTGTTGTAGTTCTCAAGGCAGCACACAAACCTGATATGTCCTCCCTCTTCAGCAGAGCAATGCATGACAGGACCTGCTCTCAAGCCTTGTTCAGGATGTCCAACTTTCACTCTGCCAATGGAAACATTTCTCTGGTTTCTGTAGCCACCACCATAGGCAACACGAGCTGCTGAAATAACAGTGCTCCATTCCCTTTTCACCAGTGATTGGTAGTATCTTCTGTGTCTCAAAGTCTTGATGACCTTTGAACTAACATGTTCCAATTTCAACTTGAGCCAAGGGTGCTCCAAAGCTTCAGAGGCAGTCATACGTAGCTTGCGGTCTTTAGTCAACAGTCTGTCAACAAAGTCCATACCTTCAAGGCTGGTCTCTTTAAAGGCTTCACTGTCAAACACATACTCTGCATTTGAAATGTGCTCAACCATTTTCTGGTGTGATTCATCAGCAAATGGATTAAGTCCACTAAGGAGGACATATGCAAGAACACCTACAGACCACATGTCAGTGGCAGTGGTGACAAAATCACTGTTGTGGATTTCAGGTGCACAGTACTCAGGGGCAGTGAACTGAATCCTGATGTTTTCTCCAGGTGTAAGCAACCTAGCTTGACCCATATCAATGATCTTGATTGTACTGCTCTTCCTTGTAGAATAAACAATGTTATCAGGTCTGATATCAAAATGACAATAGTTTTGACTGTGCAAGAACTTAAGGACTCCACACACTTGTCTCATATACCGAACAATTTCTTGCTCTGTGAGGTCAAAGTTTGTACCAAGACGCTCAAAGATGTCCATACCAGATATGAATTCATAGATAAGGACGTATTCTTCCAGGCTATCAAAGGATTCATGAAGATAAACAATATTTTTATGTCTTGCAATATTGAGTGTCTCAATTTCTCTTGCAACCAGTTCTCGATCAGCACCTTTAACTTTGATGAATTTTGCCAAGAATGTCTTCTTGGAGCTAATTTCCACACAGCGATGTACAATGCCAAAGTGTCCATTTCGTGCAAGTTCCTCAGAGACTGTGTACAGAGATGGCAAAAGTTTGACTTTTGAATTTGGTGCTTCCTCCTTTGTAATCTCTCTTGTTTCATCCACTTCCTCATCATAGTTTCGAATAGCTAACTTGTCTTCTCTTGTTGTCACAGGATCAGTTGGCACAGATGGACCACTCAAGCCAAAATGGTTTTCTGCAATCACACGGAACTGGTATTTTGTTTTGCCAAAGAGACTCATCACGGTGTATTGGGTCTCACATGTCTGAGCAACACGAATCCATCTGTCTCCAGAGGTAGGGCACTTTTCTATAATGTAATTGATAATTTCACTTCCACCATCATTTCCAGGACTCCACGTGAGAGTGAGTGTATCTCTGCCAATTTCGCTGATTTTAACATCTTTTGGTGGATCAGGGACATCAGCAACAGCAAGTTCAATTGTCTGTTTATCCACACCAAATCGATTTTTGGCACAAATTATGTAGTAGCCGGAATCCTTCCTTTGTACTCCCTTTAGGAACACCAGGGAGGTGAAAGATCTTGTGATAATTACTTGATGATAAGTTGTATTATTAATCATCTCTTGTCCCTTTTGCCAAGTCACAACAGGATCAGGTTTGCCACTAATGGGAATCTTGATGGTAACCACTTCACCACGAATGGCATGAACGGCTCCCATGCCTTGGAGATTTAATGGCAAGTGAATCTTGGCAGGAACTAGAAAATAATAATAACAAAAGAACAATCATAAGACAAAAGAGAAGTGCTGCAGGATTATAAAATATACAGATTTTGGTTTTAGAAAAGGGCTCAGGTTGAATAAACTTTGTTCAAAACAAAAAATGTTAAATACTTACCCTCAACCTCTAGGTTCATACTTTTGGAGATTGACCCAAGCTGATTAGTAGCTCTAATTTGGTAAACACCTGCATCATTCTCATCAGCATTGCTGATTACAATTTGGAAGTAACCTCCCTTGAATTCTTGGACCTTTATTTTCTCTCCATCAGGTAAAATTTCTTTGCCGTTCTTGAACCATTTAACCACTGGGCTGGGATGACCGATAACCTTTGTGACAAAGGTTGCGGTTGCCCTGTATTTTACACACATGTCTCTCAATTCTTCTTTGAAGAATGGGGCACGGAGAGCTGTATCTGATTTTGGAATGACTGGTTCTGAAATCTCACTCCAGTCACTCTCTCCACCAATATTTTCACATTTGACACGGAATTCATATTCAAAACCTTCAAGAAGGCCTTTAACAGTGTAAGATGTCTCATGAATTTCTTCTGTAGTAACTGCAATCCATTTGTTCTGTTTTTTCTCTCTTTTTTCAAGGAAATAGTTCTTAATTTTGGCACCTCCGTCACTGGTTGGTGCTTTCCAAGAAACAACACATGAATCCTTTGTTACAGAAGAAACAAACGGCTGTTGTGGGACTCCAGGTTTCTCTGTTTAAAGAAATAAAGAGGAATACATTTGATAGATAAATTAAAAAATATGTTTGATGATGTATACTTTATTTATTAAACAAAAAATTTTGTTTAGACCGTTCAAGAGCACTAATCCATGAAATTTACCAAATGGACTCTTGATGATGACAACAGATGGAATCTCAAGATGTTCACTTATTCCATACTGATTCTGTGCAGAAACCCGGAAGTAATATCCAGCACTCTCAGTAAGGTTTGGAACACGGCATGTGGTTCCTGAGATAGCTGATGACACAAGATGCCATTGTTCACCTTCTTTTGCTTCACATTTCTCTACAATGTAATTTGTGATCAATGATCCACCATCATCTTTGGGTGGTTTCCAGCTAATGATCACAGAACTCTTCAAGAGAGCATCAACAACAATTGGTCCTTCAGGTATAACAGGTTTATCTGAAAAAAAAAAACAGGGACAGTATTTGTTACATTTTACAACATATTTTCATGGGAAAAAAATCTAATGCCAGTAAGGTATTTATCTTTTATTAAAAACAGGCTTCAGTTTACCTTGGATTTCAACACGGAGAACAGTATCCACTGTGCCAAATTTGTTGCTCATTTGCACCTTATATTTTCCAGCATTTGTCTTACGCTGGACATTTCTGATAACTAAGTGAGTGTAACTTTCTGTGTTTTCAATTATGACATTCTCAGATGGATTGAGAGGCTTCTTGCCATAGAACCACATGATTTGTGGAATGGGGCGACCAATATAGACAACATGGAGACGTAGGCTTGTTCCACAACCTGCATAGTATTTTTCCTTTAATGGGAATCCAGGATGGAATTGTGGTGCAGCCTGCAAAAGGAGCTTGCCACTGGTCTCAATTTCACCTGCCTCATTGATAGCTCTACATGTGTACAAGCCTTCATCTTCTTGCTCATCTGTAAATACTGTTAGAGAGTGATTTCGTCCATCAGAGCTCATCTTGTATTTTCGGCTCAGGATCAACTCCTTTCCATATCTATACCATTTGATTTCAGGAAGAGGTCTTCCAATAATTTGGCATGTCATTGTTCCAGACTCTCCTAGTTTAGTGGTAATTTCTTTGATTTCTGCTTTCAGGCATGGAGCTTCTCCGACTAGAGGATAAATTGAACATGTTAGTCACTTTGCATACTTTGTGAATGTCGGTTTCAGAAAAAAAGTTAATTTTATTAACTTACCACTCAGTTTGGTTTTAATGCCCATTGCTGTTCTTCTTGGTCTACCTAGTCCAGTTTCATTTTCAGCAAACACTCTGAACTCATACTCTGTAGCTTCCATGAGTCCACCCATGGTAAACTGTCTGTCCTTTGAACGCTCTTTGTTGCATTTTTTCCAGGCACTTTCACCTGCTTGCCTGTATTCAATCCAGTACCCAAGGATCTCCTTTCCACCATCAGATTCAGGACGTAACCAGTGAATGGTTATGCTGTCCTTGGTTATAGAGATGATGTCAAACTCACCGGGTTGGCCTGGCTTATCTGTTGAAAACAGAAAATAGTTTAAGCATGTAAAAGTACTTTGTATACTTTTTCTTAAGGCAAATTATTAACTTGTTTGAAAGGGAGAGGGGGAGGGTTTCATACCAAATGGATCTTTGCAAACAACTGACTCGGATACAGGTCCAGGCTCACTTTGACCAACATCATTTTGAGCAATTACACGGAATTGGTACTCTGCATCAGGGATGAGACCAGTGAGAGTATACATTGTCGTCGTGATATGAGTCTTGTTATGACGCACCCATTTCTCAGTGGAAACCTCTCTTCTCTCAACATAGTATCCAGTTACACGAGATCCACCATCATCCTTTGGCCTTGACCAGGATAGGCCAACCGTGGTCTTTGTAACATCCATGATTTCTGGAGGGAAACTAGGAGGTTCTGGTGGACCTTTATGCAAAACAAACAAAACAATACAATAATAATTGTTATTTACAATAATTTAAAAGTGGTTATTTAGAAAGATGTTAAAAATAGCAAACATAAAAATGCTTACAAAGAGGAGTCTTTGGTGTTACAGATTCGTCAGATTTCAGGGATTTGCTTATACCAAATTGATTCTCTGCTGTAACCTTGAAGTGATATTCAACATTTTCCTTCAGTCCCTTGACCACAAGTGATGTATCAACCACACGTGAGTCAACAGTATACCAAGCTGCTTTAGGCACCTCTCGCCTCTCCACAATGTAACCAAAGATGTCAGAACCTCCATCATCTGAGGGTGGTCTCCAGCTCACTCTGACTGAGCGTGTCTGAATATCATCAAATTCAAGAGGACCCTCGGGTGGATCTGGGCGCCCAATAACTTTAACCTTAATATAGACAGCCTTCTTTCCACATTTGTTTTCCAACACAAGGTCATAGGTGCCAGTGTCATCTCTGTGTGCTTCCTTAATCACAAGCTCTGTACGTTCTTCACTGGTTGCAATCATAGCTCTATGAGAAATGTCACGACCTTCCTTTGTCCACTTGCATGTTGGTAAGGGTTTGCCCCTGATGGGCACAGATAGCCTGATGACACCACCTTGTCTGACAACATAGCCTTCCTGGTAGATTTGATCTAGCTCAAAATCAGGATATTCTGAAAACAAAATACAGTTTTTACAAAACAAATATGTTCTGCAATATACATATAAGACAGAATGATATATTTTCTTATTATTTTCATTATTAATTCTTTCATCTTACCCAGCATTTCTGTAACTTTGACCACTCCTGGAATCTCAGCTGGTTCTCCAGCTCCACCAGCATTACACGCCATCACACGGAACTTGTATTCAGCTCCCTGAGGCATGTGTGTCAGAGTGTATTCACAAATCTTTGTTGGTGTTGTGTTGCATTTTGTCCATTCAACCTGGTCAACCTTCTGCATCTCAATTAGATAGCCAGTTATAGCAGCACCTCCCTCTTCCTCCGGAGGACACCAAGCAAGTGAAACTGATGTTCTTGTGGTATCTGTGACTCTTGGGTTCAGTGGAATACCAGGAGGCTCTGATTAAAAGGAAAATGTAACATATTGGTCATGTTTGTTCTACTGATACAACTAGTCTTCCAGTTTGATTTACTTGTATTTGTCCTTTGTACATACCAATAGGATCCATTGCAATAGTTGGTTTAGAGTTTGCACTTGGTTTTCCAGAGCCTCTTGAGTTGATAGCTGTAACTCTATATTCATATTCAAGACCCTCTATAAGTCCTGTGGCTCTGTATCTTGTCATGGTCACTGTATTCTTATTTAAACGAATCCATCTGTCAGATCCAGCCTCTTTTCGCTCAATAATGTAGCCAGCAATAGTAGAACCACCATTATCCTCGGGTGGTGACCAAGTAAGAGTCATGCCATCATGAGACACATCAAGTATTTCAGGTGTGCTGGGTGCTCCAGGTACAGCTAGAAAAAAAAGAAAGAGATTAATTAAACACATAAAAAATGAATTAAATGTAAATATAAATAGAAAGCATCAGAGGTAGGAAAAGCATACTTTTGCCACTCTTGCACTCAACAACTTCAGATTGCAAGAACCCGCCAATACCAAAACGATTTGTTGCAGCAACACGGAATACATATTCAGTTCCTTCCACAAGTCTTGTAAACTTGAACATGGGTCTTGTGACAGATTCAGACACTGGCATCCATCCAGGTCGATGCGCATCCCGCTGCTCAACAACGTATCCACTGACATTTGCACCTCCATCTTTCAGTGGTGGTTCCCAGCAGCAGGTCACTGATGTGGCATCAATCTCATCAATTTTCATAGGCCCAACAGGTACTCCAGGTTTATCTAGGGATGAAATACATTTGTTAAATTTTAAAAACACTTTTTATGTAGCTACCAAAAAATTGTAGGCAAAAGTAAAATGTTTCTCACCAAGAATGATAACTTTGATGACCTCAGTTGCTGTTCCAGTGACATTTTTCACTTCAAGAGTGTAGTCACCAGTATCATCAATTGTGGTTTCACGGACTGTCAGTTTAGTGAATTTAGCAGTTGTCTCAATTTTGATGCGGTCAAGCTTGTCCTTCATCTTGGCTCCACCAAAGAACCATGAACACACTGGTGCAGGTCTACCTTTAATGGGAATGTTGAGCACAATTGGCTTACCAGCTGGCACATTGACAATCTTTTGTGGGATGCCGGTCAAGTCAATCTTTGGCATGACTGTAATTTAAAGAGAAATAACAATAATAAAAGTGTGAAACAAACAATAAATAATATAAAACATTAATTAATTACTGCTTTACTAATATTATACAGTAGTTTTAATGATATCTTACCTTTCTCTTCCTGTATTGTTACAGGTGTCATGAGATCTCTGGGCTCACTGACACCTCTGCTATTTTCAGCTCTGATTCTGAAGAGATATTGCTCATTTTCATTCAGTGAGACAACTGTGTGCTGTAGCACAGATGGTTTCGCATTAGCAACATTCATCCAGCGGTCACTTCCAGTTTTGCAGGCTTCAATAACATAGCCAGAAAGTCTGCTGCCACCATCATGAAGTGGTTTTTCCCATCCAAGAATGACAGTAGATTTTGTGGTATCAATTACATACAAATCTTGAGGAACAGATGGAACTTCACAAACCAATACTGGATCAGTAATTTCACAAGGTTCTCCAATACCATATATGTTCTCAGGCAATACCCTAAAGAAGTACTGTATTCCTTCTTCCAGTCCAGTGATTCTGTATAATGTCTTCTTGCATTCTGTTGTCACTGTTTTGTAAGATTTCATTGAAGCTTCTCGCTTCTCAATTATGTAGTTGTTGATGTGAGCACCTCCATCAACAGTAGGCACATCCCATGTGATTACAACAGACTCTTTTGTGTAATCTTTAACATTTACTGCACCACATGGTCCAGGAGAATCTACAAAATAATTTTTAAGCGGCTTTAAGCTTCTGTTGCTCTAAGTAACATATGGTTTAATTATTTAGTGAATTCATAGTATTCATTATTAATTGCAGAAATTTACTCACCATAAACCTTGACAAGAATGGTAACTATTTTCTTGCCAGATGGATTTTCTGCCTCAATTGTGTATTTTCCAGCATCATAACGATGAACCTTCTCAACTATTAAAGTTGTAGTATTTTCTGTAGTATCTATGAATCCACGGGATTGTAGGTCAATTCCAGTTTTTCTCCAGGTAACAACTGGTGCAGGTCTTCCAATTGTAGTTACATGAAGACGTAAAGTGTTGCCAGCTCTGATGCAAACAGTCTTCTTCAGTTCGTCAGGTAGCTCAATTTCTGGAATTTCTGAGAGCATAGCAATAACAAATTTAATTAATTAAATACATTAAAAAACAGGCCTTCAGGAGCATTAATAGCTTGATGGTGGCTAATTAACCATGTAGACCTTTAAAAAATCTTACCGACTCTTTCTGAAGGTGCAGACTCAATACTGCCTTCACTATACTCTCCAGTACCCATAGCATTGACTGCAGCCACTCTGAAGCTGTACTTTTTGTTACTTGTCAGACCAGCTACTGTGTACTGAGTACTTGTCAGAATCTTCTGGGTGGCTCTATACCATTGCACTGTTCCCTCTTCCAGTATCTCAACAACATAGCCTGTGACATCGGATCCTCCATCATACATTGGTCGTGTCCATGTTATACTAATACTGTGCTTTGTGGTGTCTGTAACACGAGGAACTGATGGTGGAGCTGGGGTATCTGTAAAATTAGAGGGCAGGTTAGACATGTTACTATTTTTCTGTTTAATAGGAATCTCGATGCAAAGCCAACAATATGATACATTACAGATACATATGAAGCAACTATCGATGCGATACGATTCAATACGATTGCAATTTCGATTCAATTCGATTCAACAAGTTAGTTTGACTCATTATCAAATGATTTTGTTCCATAAAGCAAATTTAACATAGGCCTCGATCAAGCTTGGTGGCAAACTATGCTGGGAAACTGACCTGGTCTAAAGCAGGTTAACTGTCAGACTAAGCTAAGCTTCTCCACTGACCAATAGGAACACAATGATATTACTACCTTTTTTATTTTTATACAGTTTCTAGCCATGCAGCCTTTCTCTCTGGATTTATGACAGCTGTACCTTTTATAGATTGCAGAACAGATAGCAGAACATTAGAACATTGTAAGCTAAAATTGCTCTTTAAAGCATTAAAATAACTAAATTAAAAGTTAAATCATGAATTAAAACTAAAATAAAGAAAAAGACTATTTTAACTATTTTAACTGTTTTTAAGAAACCCACATTAACTAATTTGAGCTTAATTAGTACTGTAGCCTATTACAATAGTCCCTTTACTACGGAAGTTCTAAGCGGCCATGCTTTATAATTTTTTTCCTTTTTGTTTTCTCGTTATCTCGACATAACGAAAGTCGTTTTCTCGTTATAACGACTTAATTTTCTCGTTATCTCGACATAACGAAAGTCGTTTTCTCGTTATAACGACTTAATTTTCTCTAAGAAGTTACAAAACTGCGCCAGCAGGTGGCACTATAAACCTGAATATAACTGATGGGGTGTTGTACACTGTTTACTTTACTGTACGCGGACCTTCCTCGTGATCACTATAATTTGTGCAGTCTCGTTCATTACTGACATTTAATGAATTCATCAATGTTAAATGCTTGAATCAATATGATTATTTTGTGTATTAAGTTCTTGCTAGATGCATGAGTTTCACCAACGCATTCTGTGTCATAAAATAACTGCTTATCAAAACCAAGGTTGACGCCACTGTATTCTGTTTTCACCTATATCTTTATTTGTGCTTCTTTTAGGCACATGATTAAGTAGTTAATAAGCGGAAATGTTCTGTGTATCTACAGTAGGACGGGATTTAACGATGTAGGTTATTTGTGATGTGCTTCTTTTACCTATTATTAATCTTTATTGTTAACCATATTGATGAGAAATGTGATGTATATGTAAAATCCATAGGCTAATTTAATTCATTAAATTAGTTTTGTTCTATAATGTTGTTATCGTTTTTTTCTGCACACACACACACTGCACATGAACGCTCTTTTCAAACAGAAGCTTGTAACGCACATGATATCTGCCACATCATATAATGACTACTAAAAATTACAAATTATATATAATTTTATTTCAAATAAAGGGAAAATTAAAAGTGATTTTAATCCAAGCAGCTATAAAAGATCTTAGAACAGTTCTGCATCCTTCTGAAGGCACTCTGTCTGTGTTCGCGGTGTTGCCATTTAAACATGTTAATTACAAAAACAAAACGTTTGGTGTAATGTCTCTGGAAAGATCAACAGTGATTGATCAGCCTTTATTTATGTACAGTATTGTAGATGTTATTACCTAGGCGAAGCAAAATTTGCTGAAATATAGGCTACAGTAAGAGCGCCTGCATGGTCCATCAGATGCCTGTCAAAGTTGAGTTCGTTACTATAGCAACAGTAAAACTGTCATGTCGTTATAACGAGAAAACAAACTTTCGTTATGTCGAGATAACAAGAAAAATAAGTTGTTATAACAAGAAAATGACTTTCGTTATGTCGAGATAATGAGAAAATTAAGTCGTTATAACGAGAAAACAAAAAGGAAAAAAATTATAATGCATGGCCGCTTAGAACTTCCGTACTTTACAGTTACTGCTAACATAAAAATAGACTTAAATTTAGGTTTAAAATTCTACAAAAGACATTTAATGTCCAACATTTTTTTTTAGCAAAATGTATATTTTACTCAGAATTATTGTGCTCCTATCTGACTGCGCTCTGTTTAGCATGCATGCGCGCAACAGCGCTCGTTGCTCTTGAATGCCTCGCCCAGCGAAATTAATATGTTTGCATGACTTTCTAACATTTACAGATGAAAAATATACCTTTGACATGCCAGTTATGCACCGAGAAAAACACAATGTTTGAAATGCATTAAACAGTGCAGATGTATTCACTGTTTGTCATGGCTGATCGATTTGATCCATGATCGACATTAGTGCTGCTTAAGAATAAGTATGCACAAATAAGTGAGATTGTGTTAATTATTATTAATTACATTTTTTTGTCGTTTATGGAACCGCTTTAGCCCCGATTGATTTATTAGGTGATTTAAAGTCAGGTTTTGGACTTTAATCCCCACTTTTCCTCAGGGCTCTGTGGTGTTGTGATGCATATATTCACTTAGCAGCAGCGTGATTAGAGAGCGCCCTTGAGAAACAGTTAAGAGATGAGAAATCAATCTACATATAAAATATTGGTCACAGATTATTGGTCACTTTCTAAACAATAAAAGTATAGTGCATCTACTAGTAATGATATATTAATAAATCAGTTTTTACCAATGCAAATATGTTAATAATGATGCATTGCATGCACACTTTTTAAACCGATGCATCGCATTGTTAACATTTTTTGCCGATGCACCGGTGAACGAATCGGGGAATCTTACCATCCCTAGTGTTTCAGAATTTTTTTAAGGCATACAGGTCAGTGTTACTTACATGTTGGGTCTCTACAGTGAGCGTACTGAGATGCATCACTTGGAACACTGGTGCCAGCAGCATTGACAGCTGAAACACGGAACTGATAATCGCTACCCTCAAGGAGACCAGTGATTTTGAGACGTGTATCATAAATGGTGTAGGTTTTGTTCACTCTTGTCCATCTAACACTACTCTTCTCACGCTTATCCACAAGGTAGTTTTTGATTTCACTTCCGCCATCACTCTCTGGCTTCAGCCACTCAATAATGACATGTTCTTTTCCAACAGCAGTGATCTCTGGTGCTTCCGGAGGTGTTGGAACATCTATAATGTAAATTACAAACATTTATTAATACATTATCCTTGTTACTGTGGGTAAACTGTAAGTCTTAATGAAAACATTAATACATAATCATACTTACTGTAAGCATTTCTTGCAATAACTGGTTCAGACTCTAAGGGTACACCAGGACCATACTTATTTACACCTCTGACACGGAAAATGTACTCATTGTTCTTGATCAGTTTTGTGCTGACGCAAGACAGAGTCTTGCATTCAGCTTCCATGATGACCCAGTTGAGTCTGCTGGTCTCACGTCTTTCAACAATATAGTGAGTGACACGATCTCCTCCATCCTCCATAGGAATCTTCCAGGAAACTGTGCATTTCTCTTCTGTGACCCTGCTAATTGTTATTGTACCCTCAGGTGGACCAGGTGTATCTTAAATATAAAATATTTCCTCATGAAATAAACTGCCAATAAAAGGTATTTTGAATGAAACAGTATTTGAAACAGTTCTTACCAAGTACTTTAACATTAACAGCAGCTGTTTTGATTCCACTTGCATTCTTCACAGTAAGGATGTATCTGCCAGTATCATTTCTATCACATGACTTAATGATTGCCATCGCTCTTGTACTTGTGTATGTCAGTGAGTATTTCTCTCCGAGATCCAGTTCCTTGTCACCCTTGGCCCAAAAAACCTTAGGCTCTGGTTTTCCACCAACAGCAGCATCAAGAACCAGGTCTGATCCTGCTCTAATAGTGATAGTCTCACCCACAAGTTTACTATCCAGCTCAGCCTTTGGTGGTGCTGAAATAAATAAATGAAATGCATTAACAGATATTCATAATAGTAGATATGTGTGTTCCTACACATACTGTAAGTATGCATCAATTAAGCAAAACATCTTACTATATTCATCTTTGCATGTGATAAGTCCTGTTGATTCAGATGGCATACTGTGGACTCCAGCACCATTTCTAGCTATAACACGGAATTCATACTGCTCTCCCTCACTGAGTGATGTAATAGTAAAATAGTTTTCTGTGATTGTAGTGTAGTTGCACTTCAACCAACGAGCTTCTTCATCGTCACTTAATGCCTTGCGTTCAACCACATATCCAACAATCTTGCTGCCACCATCATTGAATGGTACAGACCATCTTATAGACACTGATGTCTTGGTTACATCATAAACCTCTGGTTTGCCAGGTGGATCTGAAAATGCAGACAAAAACACTTGATTAATATTAATGATCATGAATAAAAACAACATGAGAGTAGAAAGTTATGTGATATTAATGTATTATGAATGACAGTAGAAAGTAATAAAAAAACTTACCAACTGGATTTAGAGCCTGTACTGGTCTTGATGGTTCACTTGCTTTACTCAGACCAGCGATGTTCATTGCATATACTCTGAACTGATACTCGAGTCCCTCGATAAGGTTAGAAACCTTGTAGTGACACTCAAGGCAAGGAATCTTGTTCTCCCTCACCCACAGAATGGTATTACGCTCCTTTTTCTCAATCCAATATCCAGTTACTTGGCTTCCACCATCATGATATGGCACATCCCAGCGGATAGATATTACATTAGCAGACACTGAAACTACATCTGGGCGAGTTGGTGGGCTTGGTGAGACTGAAAACATAAATGTCACACATCAGATTGAAAACAACAAAAATAAATACAGCATTGTTCATGCTCCATTTCATCAAATCAATAAAATGTTTTAGAAAATATTAAATACTCACTGAATGGATGCTCAGCAACAATAGCTTGAGATTCAACAGACTTGCTAACACCAAACTTGTTCTCTGCACAGACTCTGAAAGTGTACTCCATGTACTTTGTGAGATGAGTTACTTTGATGGTGGTCCGTTTCACACTGGAATTCACAACCTGCCATGTTGTGGAGCCAGACTCACGTTTCTCAACAATATAATTGGTTATGTCTGTTCCACCATCATCTGTAGGTTCTCCCCAAGTCAATACACAGGATTCTGATGATATTCCTGAAATTTCAATAGGTCCAGTTGGTGGTAATGGTCTACCAATGACACTGACGATGACAGTGAATGTTTTTGATCCAGCTACATTTTCAAGTGTGAGATAGTATTTTCCACTGTCACCTCTCTTTGCATCCTTAACTAGTAGAGTTGTTCTGTCTTTTGAAATCTTAATTGACACTCTGTCTGTTTCTTTAAGTTTCATTTCTTCAAGCTTCCATGTTATCTTAGGGGCTGGTCTGCCACTGATTGGAATATCAATTACAAAGGAATTTCCAGTTTTGCAAGTGATGAGCTGTTTATCTATGCCACTGAGATCCGCTGTTGGCTCTATACGTGGCTCCTTTATAATGACAGAGGCTAGGGCATCTCGTGGCTGACTAATGCCAGCATCATTCTGAGCCTTAACACGGAACTCATATTCTGTGTTCTCAACCAAGCCTTCAAGAACCATTTTTAAAGATTTGGTTTGACCACCTACAACCCAGTGATCAGAACCCTTCTTTCTAGTCTCAACAATGTATCCAGTAATGCGGCTTCCACCATCGTGCTCAGGCTTCATCCAGACTAAACTGGCTGTTGAGGATGTAGTATCAATGACATCCAGCCGCTTAGGAGGTGCAGGTTCTTCTGTGGCTATAATAGGTTCTGTCATTTCAAATGGCTCACCTTTGCCATACTGATTTTCAGCAATAACCCTGAAGAAATATGCTACACCAATATCAAGGTTGGCCACTCTCAATATTTGACGCGTACACTTATCACTGACCTCTTGCCAACTTAATCGACTTGCTTCTCGCTTTTCAACAATGTAGTGATGAACACGTGCACCTCCATCATTGGATGGTGCATCCCACATGAGTGTCAGAGCACCTCTGGTTACATCCTTGAATGAGAGAGGTCCAGGAGGGCCAGGTGTGTCCAACACTTTGACTGTTAATGTAATGGCTTTACGACCACTATTGTTTTCAAGAGAGAGTGTATACTTGCCAGCATCATACCTGGTGCAATTTTCAATTGTCAAAGTGCTGAATGTGTCTGTGGTATTAATATCCACCATTACACCAAGATCTCCATCTGCCTTTGTCCATGTGGCAAGTGGGGCTGGTTTCCCATGGAAGGGAATATGAAGTGTAACTGTTCCGCCACTCTTTACAACATGTGTCTGCTTGAAGTTTGCATCTATATCAATTTCAGGTGAGGTCAGTCTATCAACTGTTTGCACTACATGTGGTGCCTCAGAGAATTCTCCCTTGCCAGCACCATTGACTGCACACACACGGAATTTATATTCTTCACCAGGTTCTAACTCTGTTACTACGTAATGTGTGTGGATGCAAGTCTGGTTGTTGACTCTGTGCCATTCCTCAAGGCTTGCCTTGCACATCTCAATAATATAACCAATTATTTCCATACCACCATCAAACACTGGTTTGGTCCATTCCAAGGTAACAGACATCTTGGTGGAATCAATGACCTTCACCACAGTTGGTGCACTGGGTGCACTTGTTGGTTCTCTGCACTTGAACAATCTGGATGTACCACTTGCAGGTCCAATTCCAGCACCATTTTCAGCCATAACACGGAATTCGTATTCATTTCCTTCTGTAAGGTTTGTTACTCTATGCCTTAGTTCAGTTATTGGTCTCTTTGCAGAAACCTTCACCCATCTTAAGCTCTTCTTTTCTCGTCTTTCAAGAATGTAGTGCTTAATCTCATTTCCACCATCATGTCTTGGTCTTGTCCAGCATAGAGTAATACTGGTTCCTGTCACATGAGTGCAGTCAGGTGTTCCAGGAGCATCTGGTACCGCTGTGAGATATCAAAATGTGTTAAAGTAAAAAATAACAGGTACTAAATTAAAAAATGATTGGATTAAGAACAAATATTTTTTACTTACTATATTGCATCTGAGCAATGATTGGATCAGACTCTAGTGGCTTGCCCACACCAAATTTATTGACAGCAGATACACGGAACTGATATTCATTGCCTTTAATCAGTTTTGTGGCATTAAAGGAGCAGGCTTCACACTTGGATGTTACAAGTGCCCAGGAAATTCTGGAAGTCTCACGCTTCTCAATTACGTAATTAATAATAGGTGCACAACCATCATTTTCAGGTGGGCTCCACCAAAGAGTTGCTTTCTCTGCAGATATATTTGTGAAGCGAAGCGGGCCCTCAGGTGGTCCAGGGGTATCTGAATAACATAGAGAGAAAATAAGAAATGACCAAATCCAGAACAGCTTTATTAAAACGGTGTTAAAACTGATTTTAGATCATACCTTGTACTCTTACAAGAACATCCACTTTTGTTGTGCCTGAGCTGTTCTTGGCCTCAACTGTGTAGATACCACGGTCATTGCGGTCAGCATCTCTGATGAACAGTGAGCTTGATCCAATAACAGTTGTTATTTCAACCAGCATTTTATCAACTTCCTTTCCATCTTTATACCATGTGACTTGAGGTACAGGACGTCCACTTATACTGCAGTTGAGTTTAATATTTTCTCCTGCCTTGATGGTAAGGGTCTTCTCAGCTTCAAACTGAATCTCAGGGATAACTGAACAAGAATAAAAAGTTTAGTTATTTAGCATATTTTTTACACAGAACAATATCTATTGAATGATGCCTTTGTATGTACATACCACTTTCATCTTTGGTCATGATGTAGCCAGATGACTGAGAAGGTGGACTAACTGTTCCGACAGCATTCCTAGCAATTACCCTAAATTCAAAGCGATCACCAGCAGCAAGGCTTGTTACAGTAAACTGACATTCGCTGATGTCAATGAAATTGCATCTCAACCAACGGGCTCTTCCTTGACGCCTTTCAACACTGTATGCCACAATCCTACTGCCTCCATCACGCTTCGGTGGTTCCCACTGAAGTGTTACAGAGTCTCTTGTAACATCAATGCAGTTAGGTGTGCCTGGAGGATCTAAAGAAGAAAAAAATATTTTGATAAAAAAGAAAAGGAATTTTGGTAAAAAGGTGAATACTGTAGATTAATTAAAACCATAAGCATTAAAAAAAGATTACCATAGACGAATGTGACCATAAAGACAATACTAAGACTTACCTACAGGGGAGATTGCCAGTTTGTGCTTGCTCTGTTCACTGACTGGACTCATTCCAGCATTGTTTTGTGCATAAACTCTGAATGAATACTCCAGACCTTCAATAAGTCCAATGACTCTGTATTCTCTTCCAGAGATAACACTGGAATTAACTTTCATCCACAATAAGCTGTTCCTGTCTTTTTTCTCAAGATGGTATCCAGTGATTGGAGAACCACCATCAAATCCTGGGGCTTCCCACTGAACAGTCATGCCATCACTTGTGACATTGAATACTACAGGTTTTCCTGGTGAACCTGGTGGCTTGTATTGGTGTTGAGCAACCACATCTAATGAGGTTAAAGGCTCGCTCATTCCATATTTGTTCTCTGCACGCACTCTAAATTGGTATTCAATACCCTTGACCAAATTTGGTATCTTGAATGTGGTCCTTACCACACTAGAGCAAACCATCTTCCATGCTGCTTGAGATGTCTCTCGCTTTTCAACACTATAGCAGGTGATCTCGCCTCCACCGTTGTCCTGAGGTTCATCCCATGAAATGATAATACTCTGGGCTTTAATTTCATCAAAACGAATTGAACCTATAGGCTGAGAGGGTGGTCCAAGTGTAATGACTTTAATGTCAAAGAAGTTCTTGACAAGTTTACTATCAAGGACCAAGGTGTATTTTCCTGCATTCTCCTTTCTTGCATTTCTTACAATGAGACTTGCCTTGTTCTCTGTTTGTCTGAAACGAACTTGTTCACTTTCCTTGAGTGGCACGTCATCTTTCATCCACTGAATCGTTGGTTTAGGTTTACCCTTGTAGGGCAAATCAATATTCACATTTTGTCCAATGTGAACACTTAATTCTGAATTAGGATAGTCAATAAGGTTTGCCTCAGGTGGTATAAGGAGTTCCCTTACAGTGATGGGTCCAATTTGAGAGAAGTCACTGCAACCTTTCTCATTTTTTGCGAACACTCTAAAATAAACTTCTGAAAGCTCTTTAAGGGGAGTTACCTCATACTGGCAACGCCTGCATGTACCACCAATGCTCCAAGTTTCCTCTTCCTTTGTTTTCTTCTCAATAATGTACTCAGAAATTTGACTGCCACCATCATGATCAGGCTTTGTCCATGCCAACGATACAGACGTATTAGTTGAGTCCACCAGTACAAGGTCTTTTACAGCACCAGGCATCTCGGTTGCTCTTACAGGCTGTGCAGTCTCACAAGGATCACCAACACCATATTCATTTTCAGCAGAAACACGGAAGAAATAGGAAATTTCTTCAGCCAGACCTTCAACCTTGCAGGTTGTATTGGCACATTCATTTGTCACAATGGTGAATGCCTTCATTTTAGCATCCTTCTTTTCAACAACGTAGTTTGTGATTGGAGAGCCACCATCTATATAAGGTGGTTCCCAGCTCAAAGTAAGTTTCCCTCGTGTTACATTCTTCACTATCAGCCTATTACAAGCAGAAGGTGTGTCTAATACCTTAACAGACACCGTTATGGTTTTTGGCTCTCCAACCCCATTTTCAATTTCAAGAAAATATTTGCCTGTGTCATCCCTTGTGACCTTTGGAATTATGAGTGTAGTTGAGTATTCTGTGTTTCTGATGGCATATCTTGCGTCACCACTAATGTTTTTGTCTCCCTTTCTCCATGTTACATTTGGAGCAGGTCTACCCTTAAGAGGGATTACAATCTCCACATCTCTACCAGCCTTTGCTATGTACTGAGTTGACATTGAGATGTCAAGATCCACATCCGCCTCCTCTGTTAAAATTAAGGAAAAACATATTTGATCAGATTCACAGTATCATAATTACACAATTTCTTTACTGTTTTAGACCGTTAGAAAATACAAACCCAGAATATCTTTGGCTTGCACTGGCTGCATCATCTCAATTGAACGTCCAGTTCCAACACAATTAACAGCAGAGACGCGGAAAAGGTAATACACTCCAGGTTTCAAGTGGGACACTACAAACTCAGTTGTTCTTACTTCTCCTTTAGAACTTATAGTGACCCAATCGGTCTCATCTGCTATTCTTTGTTCAACAACATAGCTTGTAATTTCGCTGCCACCATCATAGACAGGCTTGACCCATCCAAGGGTAATAGATGTCTTTGTTGAATCAACAACTCTGAGCTTGGTTGGCTCACTTGGTGGATCTAAAATAACAATTAAGTGTATATAACCAATTCTGTTTTAAATATCAATGCACAATTTTTACACATTTATATCCACATTCTGTAAAATAAAGCAATAAAAATAAACAATAACATAAGCTCACCAATTGGGTCATAAGCTTTGTAAAAGATGGACACATCAGAATATGGGCCTGCTCCAGCTTTGTTGATTGCACAGACACGATACTGATATTCATTTCCTTCTGTGAGGTTGCTGACTTTCTGTCTGGTATCACGAATTGCATCTTTAATAACCTTGAACCACTGTAGACTTTTCTTCTCCCGCTTCTCTAAATAATATCCATCAATGTCACTGCCACCATCTAAACTTGGTCTTTCCCATACCACAGTCATTGTTGACCTGGTAATCATAGTGACTTGAGGTTTAGAAGGCCGGCTAGGAGGAACTATGGGGGGAAAATTACATTAAAAACCATTAAATTACATTAGATAACATATTTAATAATGATAATAATAATAATAATAATAATAATAATAGAAACAATATAAAAAAAATCCTTACCAAAGGAATTCTGTGCAATTACTGGTCTAGATTCCAGAGGATCTCCAACTCCATATTTGTTTACACCACGAACACGGAATATGTATTCATTGCCCTTAATCAGCCTTGGGACAGTGACAATGCAGTCTTCTAGTTTTTCTGAGATAATGGACCACAAAATTCTGCTTGTTTCACGTTTCTCCACAATGTAATGGGTAACCATTGCTCCACCTTCATCAGCTGGAGGATCCCACATAATAGTCATAGTATCTGCTGTGACTTTCTTGAACTGTATCTCTCCAGCAGGGGGTCCTGGCTTGTCTGATTAAAGTGAGCAAACATCCAATCAAAATTGTTCAAATAAGGGCTAATTAATGCATCAAACATTTATTTTTATAGCTGTTTTCATAATACATATTGTTTCAAACAAGCTTTACAGAAAATAAATGTTTCTACAATTAAGAGTGATCTGTTATCAGTGGTTACTGTGTCCATGTGGCAGAAATGTACAGGTCTTAAAAATCATGCAGTTAGTTAACATCACATATTAATTTAAGCAGCAGCAATGAACACATTAAAGTAATGATTACATGTCGGGATGAGGTATTTAGTAATAAACTTTGCAACATACCTTGGACAAGTACTCTGACAGCAGCATATGCTGAGCCTAAAGAGTTCTTGATCTTGAGTTCATACGTTCCACTATTCAAACGGCTGGCTTCCCTGATTGAGATGCATGCAGACTCAGTGGTGTTGGAAATGGAAATCTGAGCTCCAGACTCAAGCTCTTTTCCATCCTTGTACCATTCAATTGTTGGTTGAGGTTTAGCAATAATACCAATTTTAAGCTGAACAGTAGCACCTGCTTTATATTTCACAATATCAAGATATTCTTGAGGAAGTTCAATCTCAGGGGCACCATATGTATCCAAACATGTGACTGGTCCAACAGTTGCTGATGGGTTACTAACGGAGCCAACTGCATTCTTAGCCATGACCCGGAATTCATAAGATTCATTCTGAGTCAAACCTGATACAGTGAACTTTGTGTCAGTAACATTTGTCAAATTAGCTTTTGACCATCTGCCTTTCGGACCATCTTTCCTTTCAATCAAATATCCAGTAATTTTACTTCCTCCATCATATGAGGGTTTCACCCAGGAGAGGCTAATGGAACTCTTTGTGATATTAGTTACTCTAAGGTTGTTTGGAGATTCTGTGGGGAAAAGAACAGTGGCAATTAATGTTAATGTTTCCAGTAGATACATATTGTTTCAAACAAGCTTTACAGAAAATATATGTTTCTACAATTAAGAGTGATCTGTTATCTGGTCTTAAAAAACAAAGAGACAAAAAAACAAAGACAAAAAAAAACAAAAAGAAAACTACAGTTATTAATACTAATGGATTAAGCACATGTAACAATCAATTTACAGAAAACTAAATGCTTACCACAAGCATCAATTGCAAGCACAGGATCTGAAGGCTTGCTAACTGGACCAATGCCAGCAGCATTTTCTGCTGCAACCTTGAACTCATAGATCAGACCAGCATTCACGTTTGTTACTTTGAAGTGTGTAGCACGGATAACAGTTGTGTTAACTTTCTGCCAAAGAATGCTGTTTCTATCTTTCATCTGAAGGTGATATCCAAAGACATGGCTTCCACCATCTGAAGATGGCTCCTTCCAGTTAACATTAATACTTTCCTTTGTTACAGCTGATACCCATGGTTGTGAAGGTGACATAGGGAGTGCTGAAATAAAATAGAATAGGTTTTCATAAATGCTCATGGATAGATTTGCATTTACCAATTTGTAGCTTATGCTGTAGAGAAGAATTTTACTCACTGTATGGAAGACTGACTGTAACAGTTGGTGAATCAATGTGGTCACTGATTCCAAAACGATTCTCAGCTCTGATTCTAAACTGGTACTCAATTCCATTAATCAGCTTCATGATCTTGATTGTGCACCGTGCAACAGCAGATGAGACCTCTATCCAGTTTGCAGTAGTGGTCTCACGTTTGAAAACAATGTAGTTGGTGATTGGGCTACCACCATCATAAGCTGGAGGCAACCATTTCAAACTGACACTGTCTTCTGTGACATCACACATCTCAACAGGACCAACTGGTGTGCTTGGTCTGTCAAGGACCACAATATTCACAAAAGACTTTGTGGTTCCACTGGAGTTGGAGGCCGTGATATCATATCTGCCTGCGTCCAAAGCAACACTCTCATGCAAAGAAATTATAAGGGAGTCAGTTGTCACATAAGAGTTTAATCTCATGGTTGACTTTAGAACCTGTCCATCCTTAGATAGAGATACTTTTGGTAGTGGTTTACCAGTGAGAGGAATCTCAATCTTGAGATTTGAACCTGCCTTAACAAAGGCAGTGTTGTGTTGGAAGTCCTTCATGTTAATTTCTGGTGCCTCTGTTGATTAAAGCAACAAGAATATATAATAATTTAACATCATGTTAAACTAAACAATCAAACATTGTGTATGTTTAAAAATAAAACATTATTATTAATAAATAACTTGCCCAGCTGATCTTTAACAAGCACAGGTAAAACCATGTCCTTGGGGTCGCTAAGTCCAGCATGGTTTTCAGCCCGAACTCTGAAGTAGTATTCAGCATTTTCTCTCAATCCACAGACAACAAAGTGAGTTGATTTGGTGGAACCACACTTTATCCAGTTTTGTTGTCCTTTCTCAAGAGCCTCAACCAGGTAATTTGTAATTCTGCTACCTCCGTCATGTTCTGGTTTAAGCCATGCTAGTGAGACGCTGTCTTTTGTGACATCAGTGACTCCAAGCTTGGGTGGTGGACTTGGTTTTTCTAAAAATTTAAAGTATCGGATAAGTAAAAAAATATCTATCAAAGATTTGAATGAATCAAACAAATGTGCTACAGAAAAGATACAACAAAATTTTATTTTACCTGTAATCTTTGTTCCTTCTTTGGTCTCAACTGGGACTCCTATACCATACTCATTTTCACCGGTAACTCTGAAATAATAAACCCCCCCTTCTTGAAGATCATTAACTTTATAAGTCAACCTTGGACAACTGTCTGTAATTCTGGTCCAGCCCATTTTAGTTGCCTCACGGAGATCAACAAAATAGTTCTTGACTGGAGCACCACCCTCATTCTCGGGAGTATCCCATGTAATAGTTGCAGAGCTCTTGGTGACATCCTTTATTTCAATGTGGGCTGGTGGGCCTGGAGAATCTAGGACCTTTACACTCAATGTCAGTGTAGAAGTTCCAGCAACATTTTGGAGGGTTACAGTGTATTTCCCTGAGTCATCTCTTGTAGCTTGCTCAATTGTGATAGATGTGCAGTTATCGGTTGTATCAATAGCAGCCCTCACTCTCAGATCAATATCTGGTTTGTTCCACATTACATGTGGAACAGGCTTTCCTTTGAATGGGACTCTAAGTGTAAATGAGCTTCCATCTTTGACAATCAGTGTCTTCCTCATTTCATTACTAATTAGGAAAACTGGCTCATCTTCTCTGTCCTTTGCTATCTGTGGATCAGTTTCAGGGCTTGGCTCACTTGGACCAATCTTATTAATTGATCTGACTACAAAGACATACTCTGCTCCTGAAGTGAGTCCCACCACAGTAAACTCTGTGCTCTTAGTGTTGTTGACACCAAGTGTCCAGTCATCATCAGTGGTTTTCCTATATTCCACCATATATGCTGTAACTGGTGAGCCACCATCAAATAATGGCTTGTTCCAAGACAAAGTTATTGATGTTTTAGAAGAATCAATTATTTTAGGTTTAGCTGGAGGTGATGGTAGGAACAATGGATCCTCCGCCTTTGTCAGTGGGCAAGGCACACTTGGTGCACTCAGACCAGCAGCATTCTCTGCAAATACTCTGTATTCATACTCACATCCTTCACGGAGATTGGAAGCTTTTACTCTTAAATCATAAACAGGTTTTTTGTTGACACGTACCCAGCGAAGACCAGATTTCTCACGTTTCTCAATTACATAGCTAGAGATACTACTTCCTCCATCAGAGACCGGTCTTTCCCAGCAAATTGTCATTGCTTCACTTGTAACACTTGTGACTTCAACATTTGTTGGTGCAGCAGGGATTGTAAATGGATCCATTGCTTTAACAGGGTCACTCTCTAGAGCTTCACCGGTTCCATACTTATTAACTCCCCGAACTCTAAATATATACTCATTGCCTTTGAGCAGTTTTGTTACTTTACATGTTGTGGCTTTCATATCTGCATAGACCAGAGTCCAGGCAAGCCGGCTTGTTTCCCGTTTCTCAACTATGTAGTGCTGAATTTCAGCACCTCCGTTTTCTTGAGGTGGCCCCCAGGTCAACGTACATTTCTCTGCAGTTAGACCAGTTACTTCCAACGGTCCAGCTGATGGGCCAGGCCTGTCCAGGACCTTACAGTTTACTGCCAAAGATCTGGTGCCTGCAACATTTTGCAATGTTAGAACATACTGTCCAGAGTCTCGTCTAATGGCATCTCTCACAATTAGTGTTGTACTAGTAAGTGTTGAAGAAATCTCAAATCTGGCCTTGGCTTCAATTTCTTTTCCATCCTTTGCCCATGAAATCACAGGAATTGGACGTCCTGATATTTCAGCATCAATTCTCAGTACATCCCCAGCTTTCACTACAACCAGTTGTCTTAGCTTGTCCTCAATTGTGATGCGTGGAGGATCAACATCATCTTTTACAGTCACAGGTCCTGTACCCTCTGATGGTTCACTGAGTAAGCCAGCTGCATTCTTAGCAATTACATGGAAATCATATATTTGATCTTCAATCAGGCCAGTCACATCAAAGAATGTTTCTTGAAGATTTGTGAAATTACACTTTAACCATCGTCCATCTGGAAGTTCCCTGCGTTCAACAATGTAGCCAGTCACCTTAGCTCCACCATCAAACTCAGGTATTGCCCAGGAGAGAGAAACAGATGTTCTTGTGATGTTCATAACTACTGGCTGACCTGGAGGTGCACATGGATCTCGGGCAGAAACAGGATCACATGCCTTTGTGCAAGGTCCAATGCCAGCTATATTCTCAGCATATACTCTATACTGATACAACAGGCCTTCTTCCAAACCAGTTACCTTGAACTGAGTTTCTGTAATAGGTCCTCTGTTCATCTTTATCCAGAGAATGCTGCTCTGATCTTTGCATTCCAAGTGATATCCAAAGACGGGACTGCCACCATCACTAGCTGGTCTGTTCCAGGTAACTAGCATTCCTGATTTAGTGGCTTGAGCAATGTGAAGACTAGTTGGAGGGCCTGGAGGTGAAAAGGGGTACTGTGCAACAACTGGGGCAGAGTCAATTGCATGGCTTTTTCCATAACGATTCTCTGCAGCAACACGGAACTGATATTCTGTTCCTTGTGTCAAACGAGTTACTTTGATTGAAGTTCTTGCAACTGTTGCTGAAACAATTTGCCATGCTGTAGTGGTCATATCTCTCTTCTCAACCACATAATTATTAATTTGACAGCCACCATCATAAATTGGAGGGTCCCATGATAGTGAAATAAAATCAGCACTTATTTCTTCAACCTTGATTGCACCTGGTGGACCTGGTTTATCAAGAACGATAACAGATATTTCAGCTGATTTAACACCAATTGAATTGGTTAAAATAATTTCATATTTTCCAGCATCCTCTCTTGTTGCATCCTTGATGATAATCTTTGATGATGTTTTTGATGTCAAAACATTAACTCTGGTTGTTTGCTTCAATGAGTGACCATCCTTTTTCCATGTAACCTCTGGAGGAGGTCTGCCTCTGAATGGAACATCTATTTTGAGATCATCTCCAGCTTTTACACTGTACGTATTAAACAGCAAATCAATTATGGGTTCAATAGTAATATCTCGTGCCACAACAGATACTCCCAGGGGTTTAGGATCACTCTTTCCTTTGTCATTCATTGCTGTAACTCTGAAGCTATATTCCTCTCCTGTTGTAAGTCCTTCAATTGTGGTTTCCAGTGCCTTTATTGTAGCACATACAGTCCATTTTTCTGATCCCTTAGTTATCATTTCCACTGTGTAGCCTGTGATTTTGCTGCCACCATCATGATCTGGCTTTTCCCATGCTAGAGTAACAGTGTGGCGAGTTACGTCAACAACTTTAATTTTACCAGGTGGTAAGGGTGCTTGGGAAACTTTGACAGCCTCTATGGTCTCTGCAGGTAAACCAACACCAAGTTCATTCACAGCCAATACACGGAAGTGGTAAAGACCTCCTTCCTGGAGATCATCAACCTTAAATGAATTTCTGACACAGCTGTTTGTCACAGTTGTAAATGCCAGCCTTTTAGATTCACGCTTTTCCACAATGTAATGGGTGATCTTGGCTCCACCATCAATTTGTGGAGGCTCCCACTGTAGCTGGACAGAATCTCTCTTTACATCCTTAATTTCAAAGTTCAATGGAGCACTTGGAGAGTCAAGGACCTTGACATTAATAAATGAAGATTTTGTGCCACTATTATTTTCAAGGGTCACAACATATTTGCCAGTATCAAATCGGTTAACATTGTCAATAACAAGCACAGTGTAAGAGCCTGTTACTTCAATTTGAGCACGCTCTGGTAAGGTACCATCTGCCTTTGTCCACTTAACCTCTGGCTCAGGCCTTCCCCTTATGGTGACAAATAACCTAAGTGTTGCACTGGCACGCACAGTCACACATTTCCTAAGATCTGCATCAAGTTCTATCTCAGGAGCTTCAAGTTTTTCAGCAGCAATTACAGATCCTGGAACATCAACATGCTCTCCAGCCCCCTCAATATTAAGTGCACAAATACGGAAGTTGTATTCTGCATTTTCCTTTAGTTTTTTGACAGTGAAGTAAGTTGTTTGAACACCGGTTGGTGGAGTGCACACAGTCCATTCATCTTCACTAACTTCCTTTACCTCAACAATGTATCCTGAGACCGGTGCTCCACCATCATAAATTGGTCTACTCCAAGCCAAGGAAACAGTTGTGCTTGAGCTATCTGTTATTTTAGGATTATTAGGAGTACCAGGAGGATAAATTGCATCACAAGCTTTGTAATATTGAGATGGTTCACTTGGTGTGCCCACACCAGCAGCATTTTCAGCAGATACTCTGAATTCATAGAAGTGTCCCTCTGTAAGCCCAGTGGCTCTGAATCTCAAGTCATTCAGTCTTTTCTTGTTACACTTTGTCCATCTTATACCCTCTTTATCACGTTTCTCAAGAACATAACCATCAATTTGTGATCCGCCATCGTCCTCTGGTCGTTCCCATGTTAGGACTATTGAGTCTCTGGTGACTGCACTTGCTTCTGGAGTTGAAGGTGGTCCAGGTTTGTTGAAAGGATTTTTTGCAAGGACAGGTTCAGATTCAAGTGGTTCACCAATACCATACTTGTTCACTGCCATGACTCTGAATATATACTCATTACCAGGCAGGAGTTTAGTGACTTTGTAACTAATTGCTTGAATTTTAGGTTCCACTACTGTCCAAGACAGTCTGCTGGTTTCTCTCTTTTCAATAATGTAATGAGAAATACCAGCTCCACCATCATGTGATGGGTGGCTCCAGTGCAAATAACATTTTTCTGCTGTGACACCAGTTACCTTCAGAGGGCCATCAGGTGGACCAGGTCTATCAAGAACTTTGACACTAATGGGTACCTGTTTGGTTCCACCAACATTACTGAGACTTAAGAGAAAATGACCACCATCTACTCTAACGCAGTCCTTAACAGTCAGAACTGTTTGCGTGATGGTGGATTTAATCTCCATTCTGGGTGTAGTACTGTCAATTTCTTTTCCATCCTTAAGCCACATAATATCAGGAAGTGGTTTTCCAGCAATGTCGGCATCAATAGTAAAGGACTCACCAGCCTTTACAATGATAACATCTTTAAATTTTGAATCCATTGAGACAGATGGAGCTTCAATCTCATCCTGAGCAGTAATTGGTCCAGTGCTTTCAGAGGGTACACTTAAATTACCAGCTGCATTTTTGGCAATTACTCTAAATTCATATCGTTGTTCTTCTTCCAGTCCAGTTATTGTAAATTGTGTTTGTATAATATTTGTGAAGCTGGCCTTCATCCAACGACCTTCAGGCAGCTTCTTTCTTTCAATAATGTATCCTGTAATAGCACTGCCACCATCATACTGTGGTTTTGCCCACTGAAGAGTTACTAGGTTTCTTGTGATAACAATGGCTTCAGGAGTTCCAGGGGGATCACAGGGATCACGTGCAACAACACTTTCTGAGACTTTGCTTGATGGACTGATTCCTGCCATATTTTCAGCAAACACTCTATATTCATATTCAATTCCCTCCTCCAGACCATTTGTTTTGAATCGAGTGTCAGTGATAAGAAGCTTGTTAAGTTTGGTCCATAAGATGCTGTTCTTTTCTTTACGCTCAAGGTGATAACCAATAACAGGGCTACCTCCATTATTGCTGGGGGGTTTCCATTCAATTGTCATGTGGTCTTTTGTCACCGATGAAACAAATGGTGTACCAGGAGCTGCAGGCTCAGTAAAAGGATAACTGACCACAACTAGAGCTGAATCTAATGATGTGCTCTTTCCATATCTGTTCTCAGCAAACACTCTAAACTGATATTCAGAACCAGTCTTCAGCTTTGTGACTTTTATTGTGGTACGAGCAATGGTTGCTGAAACAATCTGCCAGTTAGTAGTGGTTGTATCACGTTTTTCCACTATGTAGTTGTTTATCTGACAACCTCCTGTGTATACAGGTGGCTCCCAGGAAATTATAGCATAGGTGGCGCTTACTTCATCAATTTTAACTGGTCCAACTGGTGGGCCTGGTTTGTCAAGAATAATAATGCCAACCTCTTCTATGACCGTACCTATATTATTTGTAGCTGTAACTGTGTACTTGCCAGAGTCCTCTCTATTTGCATCTTTAATTTTAAGAACTGTTGAAGTTACAGTGCTTGAGACATTTAATCTGGTTGTCTCTTTCAGTGCTTGTCCATCTTTCATCCATGCAATCTTTGGAGAAGGACGCCCTTTAAATGGTATTTCCACTTTGAGATCTTCACCAGCTTGAACGCTGTAGGTGTTGAAAAGTATTTTGAAGCTTGGTTCAATAGTAACATCTTTGGCTACGACAGGAGCAGCCAAAGGCCTTGGATCACTTTTTCCCTTCTCATTGTAAGCTAAAACTCTGAAGAAGTACTCTTGTCCTGAACTAAGTCCTGTCACTGTACCCTCAACTGTTTTGGCGACTGTAGCAACTGTCCATTCCTCTGATCCTTTTGGCTGCATTTCAATATAATAACCCAAGATTCTACTACCACCATCATGATCTGGTTTATCCCAGGAAAGTGATGCTGTGGTTTTTGTCACATCAGTCAAAGTTACCTTGCCGACAGATAAAGGAGGATCTGCTGTCTTCACAGATTCTTGTGTTTCTACAGAAACACCAATTCCAAATTCATTTTCTGCCATGACTCTGAAGTAATAAATACCACCTTCTGTCAAATCACCAACTCGGAAGCTGGTCTTGGAGCACTTGGTAGTAATGTTTACAAATCCTTGTCTATTCGATTCTCTCCTGTCAATTATATAATTTTTGATTTTTGAACCACCATCTATAAGTGGAGGTTCCCAAACGAGGGTGGTGTAGTTTCTTGTTACATCTTTCACAACAAGGTTCTGTGGAGCACCTGGTGTATCGAGTACTTTTACTGACACAAAGGCTGATTTAGTGCCAGCATTATTTTCCAAAGTCAGAGTATATTTACCAGCATCATTTCTGTCACAAATATCAATTGATAACTGAGTGTAATCTGGTCCCTTTTCTATTTGGGCTTTATCGGGTAAATCTCCCTCATCCTTGGTCCAGTTTATTTCAGGAATGGGGCGTCCTTTGAATGGTATGTTGATTATCATAGATCCTCCAGCACGCACAACAATACCTTTCCTCAACTCCGAGTCAAGCTCAATTTCAGGGGCATCCAACTTATCCACTGGTTTGACAGTTCCTTGGATAGACACTGGCTCACCAACACCCAGTTTATTAAAAGCACATATACAAACTTTGTATTCTTGGTGTTCAGTAAGTTTAGTTATTGTAAATTTAGTATCATTTAATCCGGAGGGTGGAGTACATGTGGTCCATTCTTCTTCATCAGCTTTACATATCTCAACAACATAGCCTTGGATGTCTAAACCACCATCATATATTGGTCTACTCCATGCAATTGTGACTGAATTCTTTGTAGTGTCAACAAGGTGTGCACTAGTTGGTGGGCCAGGCTTAAATGTAGGATCACAGGCTTTGTAATAAACAGTTGGTGGACTTGGCTGTCCAACTCCAGCAGCATTTTCTGCAGTTAACCTAAATTCATATTCATGATCCTCTGTCAAGCCTGTGACTCTGAAACGTAAGTCTGTGACTCTGCGTTTGTTACATTTTGTCCACCGCACTCCAGCTCTGTCTCTCTTCTCTACAATATAACCAACAATTTCACTTCCACCATCAGTCTCAGGACGAGTCCAGCATACTGTCATAGAGTCCCTTGAAATATTTGTTACTTCTAGTTCTTTAGGTGGCCCAGGTGGAACAAAAGGATTTCTCATAATCACTGGTGCAGATTCAAGTGGTTCACCAACTCCATACTTGTTGACAGCCATGACACGGAATATGTATTCATTTCCTGTTAAAAGTTTAGTAACTTTAAACATGGTTGCTCCACAATCACCTGAAACTACTGTCCAAGCAAGGCGACTTGTTTCTCTCTTCTGGATAATGTAATGTGAAATGCTACTGCCACCATCATGTTTTGGAGGCAGCCATGACAATGAACACTTCTCACATGTTACACCAGAAACAGTAAAAGGACCTTCAGGGGGTCCAGGTCTATCAAGGACTTTTACATTGAAGGAAACAGACTTTGTTCCAGCCACATTAGTGAGGTGCAATGTGTACTGTCCTCCATCAATTCGAATGGCATCTTTGACAACAAGAATTGCTTTGAAGTCAGTGTTCTTGATTTCAGCTCTTGCTGAATTTTCAACTTCCACATCACCCTTAAACCACTGCATTGTTGGAACTGGCTTTCCTAGTATGGATGCTTCCAGAGTAAATGTGTCTCCTGCATTCACTGTCAAAATTTGACTGTACTCTGAGGCAACCTCATAGGTTGGTGGTTCAACTTCATCCTTAGCTGTAATTGAGCCTGTGCTCATTGAGGGTCTACTAACTGACCCAGCTCCGTTTCTGGCAATAACTCTGAAATCATATTTGCAGTCTTCTTTCAGCCCTGTGACTGTAAATTCAGTTTCAAGAATATTTGCAAAACTAGCTTTCATCCAACGACCTTCTGGCAGGTCTAGTTTCTCCACAACATATCCAGTGACAAGGCTGCCTCCATCATATTCCGGTGGTGTCCATCTAAGTTTCACTGAGTGTCTTGTCACAATCACTGGTACAGGGGTGCCTGGTGGGTCACATGGGTCACGTGCCACACACCCCTCAGAAATTTTGCTGCACTTTCCAATTCCAACTATGTTTTCAGCATAAACTCTGAATTCATATTCAATGCCCTCTTCCAATGGAGATGTTTTAAATCTGGTGTCTTGAATGAGTATTTTATTTATCTTTGTCCAAAGGATACTATTTTTCTCTTTTCTCTCTAGATGATATCCTAGAATAGCACTTCCACCATCTGAGACTGGTTTGTGCCATTCAACAACCATAGATTCTTTTGTAAATGCAGACACAAATGGAGTTCCTGGAGGCCCAGGCTCCTTGAAAGGATACTGGGCAAGAACCGGATCTGAATCAATGCCATAGCTTTTACCATACCTATTTTCAGCAAAAATTCTAAACTGGTATTCAGCTCCAGTTTTTAGATTACTAACTTTAAGTGTGGTTCTTGCTACTGTGGCAGAAACAACTACCCAGTTAGTAGTGGTGGTATCTCTCTTTTGGACAACATAATTTGAAATCTGGCAGCCTCCAGTGTATGTTGGTGGGTCCCAAGATAGTGTAATACTCTCTGCACTCACTTCATCAATCCTGACTGGGCCTGTTGGTGGGCCAGGCTTTTCAAGTATGATTATTTCAACAGTGGCTTCTGCTTGTCCAAGTATATTAGCAACAGCAATGTTATACATACCACCATCTTCTCTTGTTGCATCTTTGATGGTAAGAGTGGTATGATGTGCAGTGTCAGCAACATTTACTCTCGTGGTCTGTTTCAGAACTGAACCATCTTTGGTCCATGTAATAGTCGGTTTTGGATGACCAGAAATTCGTGCTTCAATTTTCAAATCTTGCCCAACCTGTACATTGTAGGTACTAAGTTTTGTTCTTACTGTGGGCTGAATAGCAAGGTCCTTTGCAACAACAGGATTTGCCAAGAGTCTGGGATCACTCTTTCCTTTGTCATTGACGGCAATGACTCTGAAATTGTACTCCCCACCTTGGACTAAATTAGTTATAACAGTATCGAGGGATTTTACTTGAGCACAAATAGACCATTTATCTTGATCTTTTGCTTGCATTTCAACTTCGTAAAGAGTAATTCTGCTGCCTCCATCATGCTCTGGTTTTTCCCATTTGAGGGAAACACTCTTCCTTGTAACATCCACTACAGAAACTTTACCAGGGGGTTGTGGCACCTCTGAGATTTTTATTGGTTCTAGAGTTTCTGCAGGCATTCCAATACCATGTTCATTTTCAGCAAGAACCCTAAAGAAAAAGTTGCTTCCCTCTTGGAGAGGTTCAATTTTCCATGTCATCTTGTTGCAGGTAGCAACAGCAGAGTATACCTTTCTGGTACTTTCTCGTTTTTCAACAATGTAATTTTTAATTTTAGCTCCACCATCTAGCAAAGGTGGCTCCCAGGTAAGAGTGACTGAATTCTTTGTTATTTCCTTCACACGGAAGTTTGCAGGTGCATCAGGAGTATCTAAGACCCTGACACTAATAAATGCAGATTTTGTTCCACTGGCATTTTCCAGAGTTAAATTGTATTTTCCACTGTCAAATCTATTAACATTTTCAATTACAAGTGAAGTGAAACTGCTTGTAATATCAATTTGAGCTGCCTCGTTGATTTCACCTTCAGCCTTTGCCCACTTGACTTCAGGAGTTGGCCGTCCACGGATAGGCACAAACAATCTGAGAGAGCCTCCAGCCCTGACAGTAATCATCTTTCTCAGGTCAGCATCAAGATCAATATCTGGTGCCTCAAGTTTATCCTCTATGATAATGGATCCTTGGATATCAGCAGTTTCTCCCACACCAACCTTATTTATGGCACAAATTCTGAATTTGTACTCATGCTTTTCAAGCAGTTTTTTAACCTCAAATCTTGTCTCTGTAATTCCGGAGGGAGGTGTACACATCATCCATTCTTCGGAAGTAACTTCACATGCCTCAACAATATAACTCTGAATTTCACAGCCACCATCATAAATTGGCTTCCCCCAATGCAGGACAACAGATGCTCTTGAGACATAAATTACCTTAGGGTTGTTTGGTGGACCAGGCTTGAAGACTTGATCCACTGCCTTGAAGTATACTGTAGGTGGACTTGGTTTACCAACTCCAGCTGCATTCTCAGCAGACACACGGAATTCATAACTTCGATTTTCAAGAAGTCCCGTTACTCTAAAGCGCAGTTCACTCACTACACGTTTGTTGCATCTTGTCCACCTAACGCCTTCTTTGTCTCTTTTTTCAACAATATATCCTGTAATTGCATTGCCGCCATCATTAGTGGGTCTTTCCCATGTGATAACCATAGAATCCTTTGTTATATTTGACACTTCAACATTACTTGGTGCATCAGGTGGGACAAATGGATTTGCTGCAATCACTGAATCAGATTCCAAAGGCTCACCAATACCATATTTATTTACAGGTATCACTCTGAAAATATACTCATTTCCAGGAAGGAGTTTTGTAACTTTAAGATTGAGGGTTTGTACCTTAGATTCCACAACAGTCCAAACTAATCGGCTGGTCTCTCTTCTTTCCACAATGTAATGAGACACCTCCGCACCTCCATCGTGCAATGGAGTTTTCCAGGCAATGCAGCACTTTTCACTAGTAACCCCATATATTGAAATTGGGCCATCTGGAGGCCCAGGTCTGTCCAGAACTTTGACACTGACAACTACTGATTTCTCTCCACCAACATTTTTTAATAGCAAGGTATACTGGCCTCCATCAACACGGATAGCCTCCTTCACACTAAGAGTAGTTGTAAAGTCAGTATTCTTTATCTCAAGTCTTGCAGTATTTGTAAGTTCTTCACCAGCTTTTATCCAGTGAACTGAAGGAATAGGTTTGCCAAGTATTCTTGCATCTACCTTGAATGATTCACCAGCATTAACAACTATAGCTTGAGAATATTTGGCATCCAAGTCAATTTGGGGTGGATCAACTTCATCCTTGGCTGTGATTGCACCAGTACTGTCTGATGGAACACTATACACACCTGCAGCATTTTTTGCAATGACACGGAATTCATATTGCTGCTCCTCTACCAAGCCACTGACAACAAATTCAGTCTCAATGATATTCGTAAAAGAAGCTTTCATCCAGCGGCCACTAGGCAATTCTTTTTTCTCAATGAAATATCCTGTAATCTTGCTGCCACCATCAAACTGTGGTGGTGTCCACTTGAGTGTTATAGAGTTTCTGGTGACAATCACTGCTTCAGGTTTGCCTGGAGGGTCACAAGGATCTCTAGCCACCTGGATTTCTGATACTTTGCTTGCTTTGCTTAGACCAACTATATTCTCAGCATAAACTCTAAATTCATATTCAATGCCTTCTTCAAGGCCACCTATCTTGAATCTTGTGTCTGGAATGAGTGTTTTGTTTTGCTTTACCCACAACAAGCTGTTTCTTTCCTTACTCTCAATGTGATATCCCAAAATCTTGCTTCCACCATCACTACTGGGTTTGTTCCACACAATAACCATGCTTTCTTTGGTAGCAGATTGAACAGTTGGAGTTCCTGGTGGATTTGGAACCTCAAAGGGATATTGTGCAACAACAGGCTCAGACAAAAGAACTGAACTCTTTCCATATCTATTTTCTGCAGCAATCCTAAATTGATATTCACAGCCAGTCTTCAATCTTGCAGCTTTAGTTGTTGTTCTTGCCACTGTTGCAGATACAATCTGCCAGTTGGTTGTGGATGTGTCTCGTTTTTCAACAATATAGTTATTAATGCTACAGCCTCCCTCATACTCTGGAGGCTGCCATGACAATGTAACACTGTCTGCAGTTACCTCCTCTATTTTGATTGGGCCAGTTGGTGGTCCAGGTTTATCAAGGACAATAACATTGACGTCTGCTGTAGCTTCACCAGCTAAATTTGTCAGTTTAATAGTATATTTGCCCACATCATCCCGTGTTGCCTCTTTTATCACAAGGTAAAGGTGTCTCTCTGTTACTTCAGCATTTACTCTTGTTGTCTCTTTAAGAGCAATACCATCTTTTTGCCAGGTAACTGCTGCCTTGGGCTGAGAAACATAAGGTACATCGATTTTCAGATCATCTCCTGCCAGAACACTGAATGTGCTGAACAAAAGTTTGAAAGCAGGAGCAATAACAACATCCATAGCAACCACAGGGACATTAAGTGGGCGTGGATCACTGGTTCCCTTTTCATTAGTTGCTGAAATACGGAAGGAGTATTCTTCACCTTGTGTTAGGCCAACAACAACTGCCTCTGTTACTTTAACAGTCATTACTTGTGTCCATTTTTCACTGTTTTTCCCTTGCATTTCAACAATATAACCCGTAATTCTACTTCCTCCATCATGGTCCGGCTTCTCCCAAGAAAGTGTTACACTGTTACCAGTTACTCCTTTTAGAGTCACTTTTCCAGGAGGAAGAGGTTTCTCAGAGATTTTTATAGCTTCCGTGGTCTCTACTGGAAGACCAACACCATACTCATTTTCAGCCAAAATTCTGAAGAAATACAAGCCTCCTTCTTGTAAGTCTCCAATTCTACAACTTGTTTTGGGACAGGAGGCATTAACGATGGAATATGCTTTTCGTGTAGATTCACGTTTTTCAACAATATAATGCCTGGTTCTTGATCCACCATCAATGATTGGAGGATCCCAGATGAGGGAAACAGAATCTTTTGTGATTTCTTTGATTGTAAGGTTTTGTGGTGCATCAGGAGTGTCAAGAACTCGGACATTAACAAACGCCGTTTTAGTTCCTGAACTGTTTTCCACTGTTAGCATGTATTTTCCACCATCAAATCTGTTTACATTCTCAATAACCAATGTGGTGAAGGATGATGTAATTTCAATTGATGCTTTATTAAGGGGTTCACCTGTCTCCCTTGACCATCTGACTTCTGGTGCAGGTCTTCCTTTAATTGGCACAAATAATCTTAAGGTACTGCATGCTCTGATGTTCACTACTTTGCGAAGGTCTGAGTCAAGCTCGATTTCAGGTGGAAGGAGTCTGTCTTCTGCTTTTGGTGAACCAGGTATGGAGGCTGACTCTCCAATACCTTCACAGTTAAGAGCTGAAATATTGATCTTATATTCTTGGTTTTCAATAAGGTTGGTTATGGTGAATGATGTTGCTGTTAGCCCAGCCTTTGGGGTGACAATTGTCCATTCATCTTCCTCTGGCAGACATGTTTCAACAATATAACCTGTGATATCTGAACCACCATCATAAACTGGTTTATTCCAAGCAATAGTAATGGATGACTTTGTTGTATCCAAAACCCTAGGATTTCCAGGTGGTCCAGGTTGGAATATTGTGTCACATGCTTTGTAGAATGGACTTGAAGGGCTTGGAGCACTTAAGCCAGCAGCATTTTCAGCTAGGATTCTGTATTCATACTCATGTCCAGGTGTTAGTCCTGACACTTTGAAGCGCAGATCAGTAACAGTTCTTTTATTGCATTTTACCCAACGAAGACCAGTTTTATCTCTCCTCTCAATGATGTAGGTATTTATACTACTTCCACCATTGTGTTCAGGATGTCCCCAACACACCACCATTGAATCTTTTGTGATTGCAGTTACTTCTGGTGCCTGTGGAGGATCAGAAGGCACATATGGGTTTGTGGCAACAGCAGGCTCAGATTCAAGAGGCTCTCCAACGCCATACTTGTTCACAGCCATGACTCTGAAAATATATTCATTTCCTTTCAGCAATTTGGTAACCTTATAGCGGTTTACTTGTAAATCCGTGGCTACATTTGTCCATGTAAGTCTACTTGTTTCACGTCTCTGAATGAGGTAGTATTCAATCTTTCCTCCTCCATCATGAAGTGGTGGCAGCCATGATAGAATACATTTCTCTGTTGTCATGTCAGTAACATGCAGTGGTCCTTCAGGTGGCCCAGGTCTGTCAAGAACTTTAACATTGAAGACAAATTTGGCAAATCCTCCCGGATTGCTAGCAGTTAGAGCGTATGCACCACCATCTCTACGTAAAGAATCTTTGTTAATCAAACAGGTATAGAAATCTGATGTTTTGATCTCTAGTTTTCCAGTGTCCTCAAGCTCCTTGCCATCTTTAGTCCAAACCAAGGATGGAATTGGGCGACCTGTAACACGTGCATCTAGCTTAAAGACATCTCCTGCTTTCACTACCACAGCACTACTGAAACTTGCATCAGCATCAATTTTTGGTTCTTCAATGTCATCTCTGCAGACAATGACCTCTGAAGTTTTAGATGGTTTGCTGACAGCTCCAGCTGAGTTTCTTGCTAATACACGGAATTCATAAGAAGCATCTTCCATGAGACCACTTACAGTAAAGTTTGTTTCATGAATGTTGCTGAAGTTGGCTTTGAGCCAGCGACCATTAGGCAGCTCTCTTTTTTCAACTGTATATCCAGTAATTGAGAAACCACCATCACCCTCTGGCTTTGACCACTGAAGAGTTACTTCATGTCTCGTTATGTTAAGTGCCACAGGTTGACCTGGGGGGTCTACAGGATCAAGTGCATATGTCATCTCAGATGGCTTGCTTGCTTTGCTGAGACCAGCCAGATTTTCTGCAATAACACGGAATTCATAAGCAATACCATCAATCAGACCTGGTGATTTAAACATATTGCCAACAACTAGAGCTTTGCTGATCCTCTGCCAGAGTATGCTGTTCTTCTCTTTCCTCTCAATGTGGTATCCTAAAATTGGGCTACCTCCATCTAAAGAAGGTTCATTCCAGCTGATTGTCATTGAATCCTTGGTGAAGGAAACTACTTGTGGAATTCCAGGCTGTCCTGGAACATCAAATGGATAAGCAGCCACCACTGATTCTGATGTTATGAAGGGTCCAACACCATATCTGTTCTGAGCTTTTACACGGAATTGATATTGAATACCAGTTGTAAGGCGTGCTGCTTTAAATGTTGTGCGGATAACAGTTGCTGCCAGTTCTACCCAGGATGTGCCAGTTGTCTCACGCATTTCAACAATGTAGTTATTAATAGGGACTCCTCCATCATTTTCTGGAGCTTCCCATGATATTATTACATAATCACAAGAAACCTCATCCAATTTTATTGGTCCAGTTGGAGGTCCTGGAATATCATGTACTTGAACAGTAATGATTTCAGTCACAGTTCCGAAGATGTTCTTTCCTGTCATTGAATACTGTCCTCCGTCTTTTCTCTTAATTTCATTAATGTTCAGAATTGTAGAAGTTGCAGTATTTTCAACGTTTATTCTCTGTGTCTGTTTTAGTTCCTGATCTTCTTTCTTCCATACAACAAGTGGTTTTGGACGACCCAGAACAGGGATCTCAACTTTAAGATTATCACCTGCTTTAGCTACCACAATCTTCTGATATATACCTCTGAGGTCAAATCCTGGAGCAGTGGTTTGTTCCTTTATTACAACTGGTCGACTTTCACGAGGTTCACTCCTACCTGAGGTGTTTACAGCAAAGATACGGAACACATATTCTGCATTTTCCACCAATTCTGTTGCAGTGTAATCTAAAGCTTTTATTGTTGTCACATGTGTCCACTGATCAGAATCTTTCAGTTGAGCCTCTATCACATAGCCAGTGATTCGACTACCACCATCGTATTTTGGTTTTGTCCATGCAAGAGTTGCTGTGTCCTTGGAAACATCTGAAACAATCAGATTATCTGGTGCAGAAGGAGCCTGAGAAGCTTTTATTGGTTCAGGTGTCTCTGCTGGTTCACCGATGCCCCTTTCATTCTCAGCAGAGACTTTAAAGTAATATTCAGCACCCTCTTCCAAGTCTGGAATCTTGTACGAGCATTTCTGCCAGTTTGCTGTAACGGTTGAGTAAGCCTTTCGTGTTGCATCCCGCTTCTCAATGATATAATTAGTAATCTTTGAACCACCATCAATGATAGGAATCTCCCATTGTAAAGTAATGCTATGCTTTGTGATTTCACTTGGTTTCAAATTCACTGGAGGTCCTGGGGTGTCCACAACACGAACATTGACAAATCCAGACTTCTTTCCAGCAACATTTTCCAATGTTAAGACATATTTCCCTGCATCATATCTTGTACACTCAGGGATGACTACTAGAGTGTATGATTCAGTAGTGTCAATGTGAGCGCGGCCTTTAAGTGGTACATCTTCCTTATGCCATGTTACTTCTGGAGCTGGCCTGCCCTTGATTGGCACAAATATGCGGATTGAAGCACCTGACTTAACAACAAGTGTTCTTCTCAACTCTGCATCAAGTTCAAATTCAGGAACCTCCTCTCGATCCACCAGTTCAACAACTTGCTCAACTTCAGAGGGTTCACCAAGTCCTTCTGAATTCAGTGCTCTGACTCTGAAGTGATACTTTCCTCCTGATTGTAGATTTGAAACCACAAATTCTGTTATTCTCAATGGAGTAGTTGTGTCTTGAACCCAGTCATCATCACCTTCCTTTTTATGTTCAACAATGTATCCTGTCACATCGAGTCCACCATCATAGAAGGGTCTACCCCAGTTAAATGTTGCAGTTGTTTTGGTGGTGTCAGTAATCCGTGGGTTGGATGGAGGTCCTGGTGGATCTGAAAAAAAAATTATTATGGTAAAAAAAAAATATTTGGGACAAAGATTGAAAAGAAAACAGTATCTGGAACTTTTTAATATTTTTTTATTAACTCACATGAAATATCCTTTGTCATTACAGGTTGTGATGGCTCACTGGGCTCACCAAAACCAGCCTTATTCTCTGCAGTTACACGGAATTCATATTCAGTCTCTTCTGACAGGCCTGAGACCTTATAACGTAGATCGGAAATGGTCTTTTTTGAAGCTCTGACCCATCTCATTCCTCTTCTCTCTTTTCTCTCAACACTATAGCCTCTAATGTCACTTCCTCCATCTACAATTGGTCTCTTCCAGGAAATTGTTACAGCATTTTTACTGACATTATCAATTTCTGGTTTTGATGGCGGCCCAGGAGGTCCTGCAAAAAAAGTAAAGAAGTTAAAAAAGAAAACATTTTTTTATTCATATATATATATATATATATATATATATATATACACACATACATATATATTTTATGTGAGTGTGTTTATGTGTGTCAGAGATTTTTAAAAAAAAAACTGTTATGTTTTAAAATATGAAGTTACACTTACCAAAACTATCAACCATTTTAACTGGTCCAGACTGTGTTGCATCACCAATACCATACTGATTGACTGCTGAAACACGGAATATGTATTCATTTCCCTTTATCAGCTTGCTGGCAACATAGCGGCAATCCATAACATCTTCAGCTAGCTTTGTCCAGAGAAGACGGCTGGTTTCTCTCTTTTCTAATGTATATGATTTGATAGTGCAGCCACCATCTTCTTCTGGTGGCAACCATGTCAAAGTGCATTTTTCAGCAGAGACACTGCTGGCTTCAATAGGACCTGGAGGTCCAGGCACATCCAGGATTTTCACTTTGACTTTTTCTTCTTTGATACCAAATGGATTACTTGCAGTAATACTGTACTCCCCGGTGTTCTTTCGGCTGGCATACTTGATTGACAGTGTTGAAGATGTGGGAGTGCTTCTAATTTGGACAATATCTGAGGTCTTGAATTCTCTTCCACCCTTAGACCACACAGCTGTAGGAGGTGGTTTGCCAAGAATGCTTGATGCTGTGATGACAATTGTTTCCCCAGCCCTCACAGTCACTCCATCCTTCATTTCAGGGTCAATTGTGATAGTTGGTGGTTCTGTAGAAAGTCAGGTGATGATTATAAACATTGTAATGTTTACTGAGGGTTTGGTTAAACAAAGTCATTAAAACTTGACATTACAGTGTACAGCCTTACCATACTCATCTTTGCAGACAAGAGGCTCAGTTGTCTCCGAGGGAGCACTGATAGCTCCAGCTGCATTTTTAGCCCTTATTCTGAATTCATAAGTACAGCCTTCCTGTAGGTCTGTTACAGTGTATGCACAGCTTTGGACATTTACATGGTTGGCCTTCATCCAGGTCTTTCCAGGATGTTCTAATTTCTCTACAATATAGCCGGTTAGTTTGTGGCCACCATCATACTTGGGTGCAGCCCAAATTAGTGTTACACTGTTTCTTGTGACACTGATCACATCAGGTTTACCAGGGGGATCTATAGAAAGAGATGATAATAATAATAATAATGACAAAAATATTTTTGCAATCTCTTCCTGAGGAAGGGCACATCTTTAAAAAGCTGAAAGAAAGCACACTTAGACTCACCAATTGGATCAAGAGCAACATGTGATTCAGTTGTTTTGCTTGGCTTTCCAAGCCCAGTCACATTCATAGCTATGACCCTAAATTCATATTCCAGGCCTTCAACCAAACTGGTTACTCTGCATTCTTTTACTCTCAAAGGTGTCTTGTTGGCTCTCTTCCACATCAAGCTATTTCTATCTTTGAATTCCACGTAATATCCTATAAGCAATATTAGTAGTAAAAAAAAGTTTAGTGTTTACAAACTGCAAATAAACATATAAATACAAATTTAAAAATAAATGTAGTTAAGAAATGTTTACCTGTGATGGGTGAGCCTCCAGTATCTTTTGGATCAGACCATGTTAGGATAGCAGACTCATGACGAATGCTCACAACCTCAGGTGGTGCTGGAGCCCCTGGTGCATCTGGTGTGGGGATAAGTGTGTATTTGTTGTAAAGAAATGTTTTTAAATATCTTATTCATAAAATAAAAATATGTATTTGTGATTTCTTTAAATACTCACTGAATGGATGTTTAGCAATCACTGGGTCAGATTTGAGGAACTCTCCAAATCCATATTTATTTTCAGCACAAACTCTGAATATGTATTCTGTTCCATCATGAAGTCTTGTAACTCTCATAGAGTTCTTCTGAATTGCAGAAGCAACTGTGACCCACTTGTTGGCAGTAGAATGCCTCTTCTCCAAAATATAATTGGTAACTTCTGATCCACCATCATCTTTGGGTGGACCCCATTCTACAGTAATCGCTTCAGCTGTGATTTCATCAAATTTGATGGGTCCGGTGCAGATTCCAGGTTTTCCAACAACTTTAATTTCAATAGCCGATTCCTTTGTTCCAGCACTGTTTCTCAAAATAATAGTGAATTTGCCAGCATCACCTCTATTGCAATCACGAACCAGCAAGATAGTGTTTGTTGCCGTTGATTCAACTGAGATCCTGCCACTATCTAATAAAGTAACATCCCCCTTTTTCCATGTGACTGCAGGAACTGGGATACCAATAATAGGGATATTAAGACGAACAGTGCTTCCCTCCTTAGCCACATGAGTAGAGTCTGGCAAACCTTTAAGATTACAGTCTGGAAGGACTGTAAAAAGACAAGAAAAATACAAATATGTTAATGGACACGATTGCATAACCACTAAGAAACAAATGCAATTACTAGGCAGACAAGGAGTTTTCAAAGTGTGGGACATGCACTGCAGTTATTAAAAGCACAATATCGTAAGAGAACTGAATTAGGCATCTGCATATGGGCATCCATTTCAGTGCATGACCCATTGTGCTTGAACATTCAAATACACAAAATGATGTGTCAAAATGTCTGACCATTCAAAAAAGAAAACAGGATGTGTATCAATATATTGGATCTGTGCACTGGGTATCACTGTCTTTGACATTAAAAAAAAACCCTGAGGTACTGTATACTATATGAATACCTATTTGATCTTTAGCCAAGACAGTGAGCTCAGATGATGGTCCTTCAGCTGTTTCATTAATGGCTTTGACTCTAAAGAAGTACTCCTTTCCTTCTTCAAGGTCAGTCATTGTGTACTGGGTGAGCTTAGACTTCATTAGCAACTTCCATTTGTCTTCCCCTTCACAGAGCTCGAGAACATATGCAACAATATGGCTTCCACCATCACTGATTGGTTTCTTCCAGCCAAGAGTGCAAGAACTCTTGTTGATATCTGAAGGTTTAAAATCTGTAACTGGTCCAGGTTGCTCTGGAATTGACATCAATATTAGAATTTAGCATAATCAACAGATTAACTATAAATATAAACTATACTGCAACATTATCAAAGAAGTCTCACCTGAGGCTTTGACTGGTCCAGCTGTTTCACAACCCTCACCAATACCATATATATTTTCAGCTGAAACTCTGAAGCAGTACGCTTTTCCAGCTTCAAGATTAGTAATCCTGAAAGATGTCTTGGGACATTCAGGAGCAACACAGGTCCAAGCCTTTCTCTCAGCCAGACGTTTTTCAACAACATAGCTCTTAATGGGACTACCACCATCAATTAACGGAGCATCCCAAGTAATAGATACATGGTCCTTTGAGGTCTCCTTAACAATCAGATTGACTGGGGGTCCAGGTGTGTCTGTGTACATTTATAGACTGCAGTTAGATACAGTAAATAATACACCTCAAATGGCAATTTGTAAAGAGAAAAAAAATCTTACCTAGTACTTTGACAACAAGGGTATATGACTTGGTACCACTACTGTTTTCTAGAGTTAGGACATATTTGCCAGCATCATATCTGTTGATATCCTCACAATTAAGGAATGTATCCCATTCAGTTGTCTTGATCATAAGACCTTGTCTTTCTTTCAAGTTTGCATTGACCTTAGTCCATGTTGCCTTTGGAGCAGGACGTCCTCTCAGAGGAACATAAATTCTCATTGTGACTCCAGCGCGTAAAACTAGTGCTTTTCTGAGATCTGCATCAAGTTCAGCCTCAGGGGCAACTAAGAAAATTACAATGAGAATAATGTTTAGTAATGTACAGATACTGGAAATCAAAATTCAGTTATAGAGATACACTTACTTAGGATATCCTTTGCCATATGTTTTCCAGGAACTTCACTTGGCTCACCAAATCCAATCTTGTTTACAGCAGTAACACGGAACTGGTACTCAGTGTTATCTATAAGACCAGTAACATTAAATTTTGTTGCCTGGAGATTCTTTGGCACATTGCACTTCAGCCAGTCTTCTGCATCTGCTCTTTTGAACTCAACAAGATAGCCCAGAATTTCACATCCACCATCATAGGCGGGTTTGGTCCAGGACAAACTGATTGAACTGTGGGTAGAATCAACAACCTTTGGAAAAGCAGGCGGGCCAGGAGGATCTATAATGAAAACACAGAAATGCAGGGTCTAAATGCAAAAACTTTTCTTTCTTTCTTTTTTTTTTTGGCAAAGTTTAATTGTTAATAGTCATTAAATACAGTATTCTTAGTACTTACACACTGGGTCTACTGCAAGAACACCAGCTGATGGATCACTTGGTTTGCCAAGACCAGCTTTATTGAGTGCAATGACTCTGAATTCATACTCTGATCCCTCTGTGAGGCCTCCAGCTTTAATTGTCCTGTCAATAACTGGTTTTCTATTCACTTTAGCCCAATTGAGGTCTTGAGTTTCACGCTTCTCAACCATGTATCCAAGAATGGTTGCTTTGCCATCATCAGCAGGGGCCTTCCAACTAACAGTCATGTGATCCCTGGTGATATTGGTAATAACTGGAGGTTCACATGGTCCTGGGACATCTAAATTTTGAAAAATATATTTTTAAATCAAATTAATTTGTTAAAAAAATATGCATTTTCAAAACAATACTTATATTCAAGAATGGAGATCAAACAATAAATGGACTGACATTTATAAATGATATTTAGGTTTTTCTACTAGGTATAATGATAAATAGTGACATTTGGGGGGTCATTAAACAATAGCACACACACAAACATTATTGTTCATCTCACAGGAAACAGTTCCCTTTCCAAACAAATTAACATATAATAGTATATAATGTATTTAACAGCCACTCTATGCAGCCAAAATCTACCTTTGTGGAAATTTTAACATTATATGTAATGATCACTTATAGGTCAATCTCTATTACATATTAATGCATGAGAAATAATAAAATGTTACCAAATGGATTCTTGGCAATCACAGAATTAGTCACAATTGGGTCTCCAACACCATACTTGTTCTCGGCACTGATGCGGAACTCATATTCATGACCTTCAATCAGTTTCTCCACAGAACAGTCTGTTATCTGACCACTGATGTTAGCGGTAACTTGCGCCCAGTTAGCTCTGCTTGTTTCTCGTTTGTCAACAATGTAATTTGTGATTTCAGAACCACCATCGGCAAGAGGTGGCTCCCACCTCAGTTTCACCCGGTCGGCAAAAACATGGCTTATCTTCACTGATGCTGGGGGTCCAGGTTTGTCTGCAGGAACAAAATTAAGCATGTCTCACAAAACAAATAAACTTTCTTAAATGTCTGAAGATTAACCCTCTCAGGCTCAAATTAAGTTTTAGTAACTTTAGTAACCTTTAGTAAAGTTTTTAGTACTCCAGATACATAAAATATGTATCTGGAGTAATAAGGTTTTTAGTTTTTAACTGTTGCAAATCAGCAACGCCTGCCTTGAGAGGGTTAATACATGGTCAGTCCTTTTTTGGCATATTTTTTAATGTTAACTTACCTAGAACCTTCAATTTAATGTTGCCAGACTTTGCGCCACTTGGGTTCTCAGCAGTAATGGTGTACTCTCCAGATTCCTTTCTTGTCACAGAGAACAATTCCAAACAGAAGCGATGCACCTTCTGAGTCATTTTCATACCTTCAGCCAATTTGAAAGGAACACCATCTTTCTTCCAAGTGACCTTTGGCATTGGTTTGCCAAAAACTTCAGCTTCCAGGGAGACATTTGCTCCGGCTTTGACAACAATTAAGTTCTTCATTTCAAGACTAATCTCAACTCTAGGTGGAACTGAAATAATACAAAGAGAGACATCAAATAAACTATATAAAGTCCATCAGTTAGTAAATAATTACATTATTGGTAGATTGCAGGACTTACCATGCTCTGCAATAACTGGGATAGTATCAGATTCCTCAGAGGGCAGACTGACATTAATTGCTGTCTTTGCAATTATTCTGAACTTGTATTGGGCTCCCTCCTCAAGTCCAAGAACAATGTACTCTTCCTTTGGTACATTTTGACTGCTTGTGTTAACACGCACCCATTTGTCACCTGGAAGCTTCAGAGATTCAACGTCATAACCAATGAGTTTACTACCACCATCATGTTTCGGACGGCTCCAGACAAGAGAGACAGAACTTCTGGTCACATCAAGAACTTGGGGTTTTCCAGGTGGATCTGAAAAAGAACATAAATCAAGCTTGTAGTGTTTTGATTTTATTTAATTTTTTTATAAGGGATAGCAGCAGGTTTTCCCACCAAAACATACCAACTGGACTTCTTGCAGTGATAAAATCTGTCTGCTTGCTTGGTTTGCCTTGTCCCGCCTTGTTGACAGCAGACACTCTGAATGTGTACTCCAGACCATCAATGAGGCCAGAGCATGTATATTCAGTTAAGTGAACAAGGACCTCATTTGCCTTGACCCACAGGAGGCTATTTCTTTCTTTGCGCTCAATGCAATATCCAGTGATGGGACTACCACCATCGTTCACTGGTCTCTCCCATGACAGCACAACAGATTCCTTGTTGATTTTGTTGACACAACAGTTCCTTGGCTCACTGGGTGGATCTGAAATTTTAATATTTGTATTAGTGTAAATAAAGCCTAATCTCTTTGTGTGTCAGTGTTCAAATGTGTTTATATATGTGACTTACCAAATGGATGTCTAGCAATCATTTTCTCAGAGTAAATCGGTTCTGAAATGCCAAAACGATTTTCAGCACGGACACGGAAGCCATACTCTTTGCCAGGTGTAAGCTTTCCAATTCTCCAGCTGGTCTTGGTGCAAGATGCCGCTGTGACCCAATCACCTCTGCTCACATCACACTTCTCAACAATGTAGTTTATGATGTTGCTGCCACCATCTTCAGCAGGTGAATCCCATGCAAGTGTGCAGGAATCCATGTCAAACTCAAGAATTTGTAGTGGACCCTGCGGAGGACCAGGGATGTCTAAAAACAAACACACGAACAAACAAACAAGTAATTATAATTCAAAATATAATAACAACAATAATAACAATAATAAAACAAACTCACCCTGAATGATTATTCTGAGGATCTGGTTGACCTTCCCGGTGCTGTTTTCAGCAGACAGACTGTAATAACCACTATCCTTCCTTGTGACATTTTTGATCAAAAGTGAATTTGTGGTTGGGGTTTTTTGTATAAAGAGACGATCTGATGTAACTATGTCATCATTTCCCCTTTTCCATTTTGTGACTGGAGAAGGCTTCCCAGACACAAGAGCCTCAGCTATAAGTTTAGATCCTGCTCTTGCTGTAACCACATCAGATATGATGATCTTTGGTGCCACTATCAAAGAGATAAAACATTCAGAGTGTTATTCATAAACAATACAGCGTGCATAAAAATAAATGAATAATGGGAGAGCACAACATCATTGTATACATACTCAGCTGTTCTTTGACCTCAAATATGCCTTCAGCTTCTCTTGCCAAACTGCATCCTATTTCGTTTCTAGCTGCAACCCTGAATCTGTACTTAGTGTTTTCTTTCAGTCCAGCTACAACAATTGTCAAGTCTTTTACAACAGAGTATAATATCCACTTGTCCTCAGGTTGACCATCCTGCTGGTATTCAACAATGTAGCCATTAATTTTAGATCCACCATCTCTAAGTGGCTTCAGCCACCCTAGAGTTGCACTGTTTTTAGTAATTTCTAATATATCCATCTTCTTCGGAGGATCAGGCTCATCTTTGAAAGGTAAAAATAAACAAAATTAGTATCAAAACAATATAATATAATATAATATAATATAATATAATATAATATAATATAATATAATATAATATAATATAATATAATATAATAAATTATACTGTGTAAGGTGGACTTACTCTTAGGATCTGTAGCGAGGTAGGATTTAGGTGAGTCTTGAGGCAACCCAATGCCATACTTGTTAACTGCCATGACCCGGAAGTAGTATTCTATCCCTGGCGTCAGAGTTGTGATTTTGAAGCTTGTTTTCTTCAAGTCACTTGTGCAATTTGTCCATGTCTTCCTATCAACTTCACGCTTCTCAACAACATAATTTAAGATTGGGCTACCACCATCATTTTCTGGAGGCAACCATGCAAGCTGGCAGGATGTCTTGGTGATGTCAGTTGCCTCCAGTCCACCAACAGGACCAGGAGTATCTGTTGAAAAATTTCAGGAACTGGTTTACTGACAGTAGTTGGTAGTAGGTTAATGCAATGCTTATTTTAATTTTAAAATGCATTTTACACAAATGTAAGTTTACCTAAGACTTTAACACGAACAAATACAGCCTTTTCTCCAGAGGGGTTAGAAAGAGTCAAAGAATATTTGCCAGAGTCTTCACGTGAGCACTCGGGAATCACAAGGAAGGTCATTGTATCAATCTGATCCACATGGCCCTTCCTAATGACATTGTCAACACCCATGCGCTTCCATGTCACTTTAGGTGCTGGTCTTCCTCTAATTGTTGCAAAAAGTCTGATAGGACACCCTGCTCTTACGCTAAGGCCTTTTCTTAAACCAGCATCAAGATCAATCTCTGGAGTTTCTGTTGTGAAAAAAACAACAAGAACAAAATAAGTGTAGTGAATTACAAAGGCAATCATAACACTTTAAAACATGACACATCAAAACAAATGCTTACCATGGATCTCCTTTGGTGATACAGCATCCTTAAGATTTGCAGGACGGCCCATGCCAATTTGGTTTTGAGCAGACACTCGGAATTCATATTCCTGTCTCTCATCCAAGTTAATCATTGTAAATTCAGTTATGACTAGCTGTCCAGAAGTATTACATTTCTTCCAGCCTTCCTCTGGATCTCTCTCTTGTTCACCTTCCATTTGCACCTTATCCCTCATTTCAACCAGATATCCAATAATTGGAGCACCACCATCGTAAACAGGCTTCACCCAGCCAAGCGTAATGGATGTCTTTGTGCTGTCAACTACTTTAAGGCTGCCAGGAGGTCCAGGGGGCTCTAAATGTCACATACAATGCCATTTTAGTTTAAAACAAATAAATGCATCAATAAGAAAAAAAATACACAAACTTGAATGAACAGATTATACAGAAATCATAACAGATAATACAGACTATACACACCAATTGGATCTTTTGCAGTTATGGGTCTGGATGGTTTGCTTGGTTCTCCCAATCCTACTTCATTTTCAGCTTTGACACGGAATTGATATTCGTGGTTAGGGATCAGATTGGTGACCTTCATACGCCTCTCAGAGATAGGGCTCTTTGTGACAGGGACCCACCGAACGGCCCGCTTTTCTTTTCTCTCCAGAATGTAACCAGTGATAGACTTTCCACCATCATTTTCAGGAGGAGCCCATACCACAGTCATCTCATCTTTACCAATTTTGGTTACCTCAGGTGCATCAGGTGGACCAGGCTTGTTGTACTGTGTCTTAGCAGTAATAGGCTTGCTCTCCATTGGCGGTCCAGTTCCCATCTTGTTTTCTGCTCTTACCCTGAATATATACTCATTTCCTTCAACAAGACGTGTTACATTACAGTAATTGGTGACAACAGAGGCAGAGTAAGTGGACCAAACCATTCTTCTTGTCTCACATTTCTCTAGAATATAGCTGTCCACCTCACAACCACCGTCATCCTCTGGAGGATCCCATACAACTCTGCACTTGTCTGTGGAAATTCCAGAAATCTTCAAATCTCTGACAGGTCCTGGTATATCCAAAACGGTAACATTGGCATATGCTGTGAATGATCCTGCTGAGTTTGTAGCAGTGACTACATATTTTCCAGTATCATTACGCTTGGTTTTAGTAAGGAGGAATTTGGAGTAATCATGTCCAGTGTCAATGCTGATCCTTGGGTTATCGCCTGTAGTCTTTTCCTTGACCCATGTAACCTCAGGCTGTGGTTTTCCTCTAAGTCCAGCTTCAAGTCTAACTGACTCACCCGCTTTGACCACAATAGTACCAACAAATTTCAGGTCAAGAACTGGTTTCTGAACTTCTTCTTTGACAATAATATCAGATGTCCTAACCCAGAAACTTTCTCCTCCATCATTTGTTGACTGGACTCTAAATTGATATGTGTGGTTTTCAACACATTTGTCTACCATGAAGAATGTCTCTTTCAGGACTCCTTCATGTACCTTCTCCCACTCTTCAGCATCCTTTGCTTTTTTCTCCAAATAGTAGCCCAGATTAGGACTTCCACCATCATAATCTGGTTTTCTCCATTTAAGGCAAACAAAGTTTTTACCAATATCACTGACGTGGAAGTTCTCTGGCTCACCTGGCTTCTGAAGTGGGTCGATTGCAAGGATGGGAATTTTGGTTTCTGTTGCTGGCCCAGGACCACACTTGTTCTCGGCAGATACACGGAATAAATATTCATGATTTTCCATGAGCTTAGCCTTTACCATGCGATTTGTGCAATCAGATGAGATCATTGACCAGGCTCGTATACTTGGCTCCCGACATTCCACAATGTAATTTGTTATCTCAGTGCCTCCATTGTCCTCGGGTGCATCCCAGGACACCATGCAAGAGTTTTTATTTACATAGGTCAACTTAAGATTTTGGCAGTGCCCAGGTCTATCCAGAACATTTACAGTAATAGTAGCTGAGGCCTCTCCAGCTTCATTTACAGCTTTTAGTATATACTTTCCATGATCTGCTCTGGTTGCTTCCTTGATACGCATTTGCAATACTGGAAAGTTGTTTGTCAGAGTTGTGCGCTTGTCCTTTTCCAAAACACTTTCACCTTTGCTCCAAGTGATTTCTGGATCAGGTCTTGCTTTTACATATGCTACAACATTAATGTTATGCCCAACACGAACAGTCACATGGTCACGGCATGTGGCATCCACCTCAATTTCCGGCGGAATGACAATATCCTTAGCAATAACTGATTCTGGAATTTCCCTGGTCTCACCTTCTCCAATCATATTTACAGCTTTAACACGGAACCTATATTCCATACCCTCTGTCAATCCTTTTACTCTATAAGCACACTGTTTAATCAGATCATCCTTATTTACTTTCTCCCACTCAGCACCTCCCTTCTGGTATTCAACAATATATCCTAAAACTGGACTGCCTCCGTCTCTTGTGGGTCTGATCCAGACTAAGTCAGCATATGTGCAACTGTAGTCCTTTACCTTAGGGTTCACTGGAGGTCCTGGAACAGTAATTGGTCTGCAAGGTTTGGCAGGATCTGAGATAGGCGAAGGTCCACTAAAGCCAGCAATATTTTCAGCAAACACTCTGAACTCATATTCATTATCTTCAAAAAGCCCAAGCACTCTGTATCTAAGGTCCTTGCAAGGTGTTTTATTCACTCTAATCCATTTTCCTCCTTTATGTCTTCGCTCAATAATATAACCACTGATTGGACTACCACCATCAAATAGAGGCATTGTCCATCCAAGTGTGAGAGCATCTTCAGAAATATCAGATGCGACTGGTTTTCCAGGATGGCCAGGGGCCTCAAACTGGTGCCGGGCTACAGTTGGTGCACTTTCAAGAGCTGCGCCAATTCCCATTTTATTTTCAGCACGAATTCTCACAACATACTCAACTCCTTGCTGCAGACGAGAAATTTTGAGCATTGTGGAAGTGCTGCCAGAACTTACTCCTCCCCAAGTTTCCTTATTTGATTCCCTCTTCTCAACAATATAGTTCATGACAGGGCTTCCTCCATCCTCTTTGGGAGGACGCCATTCAATGACCATGGAATCAGGAGTCACTTCAAGGATATTTACAGGACCTATTGGAGCAGCTGGCACATCAAGCACTGTGACATTCAGAGAAACAGTTTTGCTTCCTGCTGAGTTAGACACTGTGAGAATATAGATTCCAGTGTGATTTCTAGTGCAATCGGCAATGCTTAGAACTGTGGAGAAGTTGTCAGTTTCAATTTTAATATTGCCTTCACTTTTTATTTCCTCTCCATCAATGACCCATTTGGCAGTGGGAACTGGAAGGCCTCTCATAATGGCAGGTAATCTAATAGTGCTTCCAGCTTTCACAATGATTCCCTCTATCAACTTCACATCCACTTCAACAATTGGTGCCACTACAAATACAGTAGAAGAAAAAAGTTTTATAATACAAATCGAAAACATCTTTTCTTAAAGTAATCATAGAAAATGTTCAAATTTGAATCTAACCTAGTTTTTCCTGGCAAAGTACTGGCACAGTGGTGTCTGGTCTACTTAAACCAATTGCATTTTCTGTCTTAACACGGAACCTGTAGGTCTTTCCTTCTTCCAGTCCAGTCACATGGCACTCAGGAATGCTGACAGTCTTAAAAACTACCCAATCCCTTTCACCTTCTTCTTGGTACTCAACCAAGAACCCTGTGATGTCACTTCCTCCTGTACGATCAGGCCAATTCCACTGGAGCCACACCTCAGTTTTGTCAGCATCTACATGATGCAGGTCTTTAGGTGGACCAGGTGGGACTGAAATTTCCAGTTGAATAACAAGTGTTAGTTTTTTTCCCTCTTTATGTTTATATATTATACTATTGCTTTGAAAATAAACATTAAATAGGCCTAAAAGTGGAGTAATTTCACAGACCATACTTACATAGTGGATTCATTGCTTTAATAGCTTTTGGTGTCTCAACATATTCACTTCTTCCAAACTGATTTTCAGCTGCCACACGGAACATGTATGACGTTCCCTCAATCAAATGTTTGGCCATCATGCTACGTTTTTTGGAAGATGAGCAGACTGGCACCCATTGTGCAGATGCTGCATCCTTTTTCTCAACAACAAAGTTAGTGATGCGTACACCACCATTATCTTCTGGGTCTTTCCAAGACAGCTGGGCAGAATCACATCTGACATCAGATACTCTGAGATGGTGAACTGGTCCAGGCTTGTCTATAAAAACAAACAAGTAAAACAACAACATGTTGCCTAATAAGAACAGTTTTTTAATTCCATTTAATTTATTTGTATGTTCTTCTAATTGTAAATTACTTAAAATAGTACAGTTTTAAATGTAACATTCTTTGAAATATATACCAAGAACAAGCACGGTGCATGTGGCTGTCTTTGATCCAGCTGGATTTTCAACAGCAAGTGTGTAATCTCCACAGTCTGCACGGGTGCAATAACGCATCTCTAATTTGGTTGCTGTTCCAGATGTTTCAATCTCTACTCTTGTTGGAACATCTGCCTCATTTTTGTTCCATTGGACTTTGGGGAAAGGTATTCCTTTAATTCCAGCAATAATATTAATATGGGTTCCAGCCAATGCTTTGATCTCACGAGGCATGCCCAAATCCAGTTGAAGTTCTGGGGGCTCTATAGACAACAGAAAAAAAAAACATTTAAAATTTTCACACATATTTGCTTAAATGTAATAACAAGCATAAAGAGCATAATTAGCAAAGTTAAGTCATACATATTAAAGTATGCAAAATTACCAAGTCTGTCTTGTGCACGAACAGGCTCTGGGACATATGCAGGATCAGATTCACCAGCAGCGTTCACTGCCTTCACTCTAAATCTGTAAAGTTCACCATCCTCAAGGTTGATAACCTTGAATGTAGTGCCCTGACAAGAGTCAGGTGTTTGATTAACTTGAAACCAATCCTCATCACCAGCTTTCTGATACTCAACAAGATAGCCAAAAATTTTGCCTCTGCCACAGTCTTTTGGTGGTTGCCAAGAAAGAGTCACAGAATCTTTTGTCTTGTCAATGGCTACTGGAAGTACAGGTGGGCTTGGAATCACTGTGACAAGAAATGTAAGTAAATATGAGGTTAATATTTTAACTCTGCAAAAACTAATTTTTTTACTGAAAACATCCTTAGACACATACCAATAGGATCTTTGGCATAGATGGGCTTTGATGGTGGGCTGGGGTCACCAACACCAATCACATTCTCTGCCATGACACGGAATTCATATTCACATCCCTTGAGAAGATCAGGAACCCAGTATTCTGTGTTAGGATAAATGCAATCTTTTCCAGCTCTAGACCACATGTTGGCCTTGGTTTCCTTCTTTTCAACAATGTAGCTTGTGATTGGTTTTCCACCATCAGCTGGCTGTAGCCATGAAATCAGTGCTGTATCTTTATAGATTTCTTTTACCACAGGTGCCTGTGGAGCATCTGGAACCTCTGCGAGTGTTAGAAATTTGAGAACATGAGTAAGGCTCTTGATCATAAATTAAATGATTCTTGGAAACATCATATAGCAACTTATATTAAATTTCAGAAACTGTGACTTACTGAAAACATCCTTTGCTTTTGTCTCAGCAGATAGCAATGGATCACTAATGCCATGAATATTCTGAGCACAGATTCTAATGATGTACTCTCTTCCCTCTATCAGTTTTGGAACTCTGCATGATGTCCTTGTGCAAGATTCTGTAACAGGCATCCATAGATCCCTGTTGGTGTCTCTCTTTTCGACAATATAGTTAGAAATAGCAGCTCCACCATCATCCAGTGGGGGCTTCCAGGAAATGAGCATATAATTCCTGTAGATCTCGTCAAAGATAACAGGACCCTCTGGAGGTTGTGGACGGTCTGAAAAAGTCATTATACATATGAATCACAATTAAGTTTGCAAAAATAATAGCAAGATAAGAAAAGAATAATCTTCTCAAAAGTAAAGATTAGCTTACCGACAACAATAACATTACATATGCCCTTGCGTGAGCCAATGGAGTTCTCCAGAACAACAGTGTAATTTCCACTGTCATCACGTTTTGCCTTTGCAATAGTCAAGCACAATTTATTCTTTGTGCTGGTGAGAGCAATTTCTTCATTTGCCTGAAGCTCCTCATCATTTTTGAACCATTTAATAGTTGGTTCTGGTTTTCCTGAGTACCCACTTTGAAGAGTGCAAATTTCCCCAACACGAACAACAAGCTTGTCACGGAACTCAAGATCAAGGTTTGGTGGTTCTAGTAAAGAGTACAGTATACAATAAATTATAAATGATCAATAAAAAGAAAATTATAGAACAAATTACTTTAGTACAAGTAATTACTTACCAAACTCTTTTTTGCATGTAACTGGTTTGGTGCTGAACGATGGTTTGCCTTGACCAATTTGATTCACAGCACTAACTCGGAATTCGTAAGAAGAACCTTCTTTAAGACCCACGTGTGTGAATTTACGTTCCATAAGTTTGTCCTCTATGGCAATACGGCTGAAGTTGTCCTGTCCAATAAGACGAACCTCAAGAACATAGCTTGTAATGTCTGAACCTCCATCATACTTCGGAGGTCTCCATGCGATGCTAATTGAATCATTTGTGATGGCTGTCACCTCAAGATCTTCTGGGCGCTCAGGTACAGCTGAGAAAGTTTAAATGTGTGACATTTTACAAGCAATTAAAAGTAATGACACTAATAAATAAACAAATACTGATACAAGACTTACAAAGTGGATCCTTGATGATGACAGGAGCTGAGGTCTCAGTGAACGGACCCAGTCCAATAATATTTTCAGCCGCAATTCTGAAAAAGTAACCCTTGCCATCAATAAGACCCTGGACAACAGCATTGTGTCTCGTGACAGTATATGTCACTGAAGTCCAGCCTCTGCGGTCAGCTTCTCTTTTCTCAATTATATAGTTGGTGATAGCTGAGCCACCATCATCTTCAGGAGAGTACCATGTTAACTTGCAGGAGTCATTGGTGAGGTTCTCACCAGAGAAGGGCAGACCCACAGGGCCAGGAACATCTGTGACGAAATAAAACAAGTTTAAAGATAAAAAAGTTTATTAAAATAATTTCAGAATTTAGACTCAAAGAAAAAAAAACACTCACCCAGCACTTCAACAATGACTGCTTTCTTCCTCTCTCCACCTGCATTCTTGGCAGTCAATGTATAAATGCCTTGGTGTTGTCTCCTGCAATTTTTGATAACCAAAGCTGAACTTATAGAAGTGACGTCAATAGCAGCCTCCTTTGGCAAATCACCATCATCTCTATTCCAAATAATCTCTGGTGCAGGCTTTCCTGACACATAGGCAAGGATGCGGATTACCCCACCAGCATGTACAACAATCTTTTCCTTGACAGTTGCATCCAGGTCTACCTCAGGGGGAACTAAAATAAATGGCAAATTAAAAATAAAGTTAAATAAATGAATTTGTTAAAAAAAAAGAAACAAAGAATAGAGAAATGTGAACTAATGCATACTTGTCCTATCCTTGACTTCAATCACATCAGAAACCTCGCCAGGTTCTCCCACACCTGCAGAATTTACAGCTCTCACTCTAAATCTGTAGAGTCCAAGCTCTTTAAGTCCAGGAACAACAAACCTGGTGCCTCTGATTTCCTTGTCTTTAACCTAATTAGATAGATAGAAAACAATAAATAACAAATATGCATATCTACATATCTACATATCTGATAGATAGATAGATAGATAGATAGATAGATAGATAGATAGATAGATAGATAGATAGATAGATAGATAGATAGATAGATAGATAGATAGACACACATACCTTCTCCCATTCCTCTTGTCCTTCTTCTTTGTACTCAACAAAATATCCTGTGATCTTAGATCCACCGTCAACAAGTGGAGGAATCCATTCAAGATCAACAGTTGACTTTGTACAGTCCGTTACATTTGGTGTTGGAGGTCCTGGAGGTGCTGTTGAAAATAATACAAATGTTAAGTACACAAATAAAATAAAATAAAATAAAATAAATAATAATGATAATAAATAAAAAAAATTATAAAACAACTCCAAAATATATTGGTTAAAAAATTTAACACCAAAGAAAGCACAACATTACCTATGGGATCTCTACATGCAACAGGATCAGAAGGCAAACTTGGTGGGCCACTTCCAGCAGCATTAATTGCAAGAACGCGGAACTGGTAGATAGCACCCTCCAAGAGGCCTGTCACAATATGGGAAACTCCTAGAGTTCTGATTCTGATAGGTTCACGATTCACTCTTGTCCAGCGCTTGCCTGTAGTTTCCTTACGCTCTAGCCAGTATCCAGTTACTGGAGAGCCACCATCATATTCTGGTTCATCCCAATTAACGGTCATAGATTCAAGTGAAACATCTGTGACAGTTGGCTTCTCACATTGGCCAGGCACAGCTGTTAGGGAAAGAGTGGAGCAAAATAAGTATTAAGATTAAATTGCAACATTGTACATTAATTTTTGCAGGGACTCCTATTTGAATTAACACAATTTTAGCACATTAACTGAATTTGACATTATTATTGTTTTATTCTAAAGACTGTAAATCAATAACCAGAAATCATGAGTTAATTCATAATTCTAACAATACTACATAAAAGCCTTTTTTTGTAAAGGTTTATATATAATATCTTTTAACAATGAGTAGACTGTCACTAAATAACAACATACTGCGTCAACGTAATACATAATAAATAGATTCCAGATAATCTTTAGTATAATAACTACATAAAAGCCAATCATTTACTTTATCTTTACAATGTTATTATTACATTTATTCTCGCACAATATAATGGTCCCTCACAATGTGCTCATCATGTTTTGAGGTGATGGGCATCAAAAAGTTTGAAAACCCCTGGATTTAGATAGTCTCTGTGAGTGATACTTACTGAAAAGGTTACGTGCTTTCTCAGGTTCACTGTACAAAGGTGGTCCAACTCCATATTTATTCTGAGCCATAACACGGAACTCATACTCATGGCCCTCTGTTAGCCTTTGTACAGTGTATTGGCATTCCTTTGGATCACTAGAGACATGGACCCATGTTTTTCTGTTTTCCTCACGCTTTTCAACGACATAGTTTGTAATCTTGGAACCGCCATCATCCAATGGTGGATTCCAGGAGAGGCCAATCCTTTCAGCAAAAATCTCACCAATCTTAATTGGGCCTACAGGTACACCAGGACGTCCTAAGAACACAAGAACAGGATATTATTTTTTATTTTTTTTGGTACCTTTTAAAATGGAGAAATCATTCAAAATTGTATAATAATGAAATCAAGAAATTCAAGGACTTACCCAAAATACTAAGCTTGATACTCTTGGTGGCTGTTCCCAAACTGTTGGTGGCTGTGAGAGTGTATATGGCGCTGTCATCTCTCTTTGACTGCTGAATTAACAGGGTGCATTTCTCATCAGAAACAAGTTTATTGACATGTTTGTCATACTGTACAAGTGCTTTGTCATCAGGTTTTTCCTGTGGAGCCTTGTGCCAGACAAGAGATGGGAATGGACAGCCTTGAATCCTGGCAACAATATTGACATCGTATCCTTCTGCACCTTCTAAAGCCTCTCTAAGTTCAATACTTGGAGCACCTAAAAAGATTGAAAAGAAGCATTAGGAAATAACTACCTGCCATATTTCAAGAAACTTAATACAAAAAGAAAATCTAATACTCACATGTCTGGTCCTTAATGACAACTGGTCCAGCAGTAACAGAGGGTCTGCTTGCGCCAGCTTCATTCACAGCTTTAACACGGAACTCATACTCGCCACCTTCCTTAAGGTCTTCAACAATGAAGGTAGTCTCTTCAACATCTCTCTTGTTACACTGTTTCCACGTCTCTTTTTGTGGACCACTAGTATCCCAGCTCAGCCTCTCAATGATATAATGTTTTACTGGTGCTCCACCATCATTCTTGGGAGGCACCCATGTCAGGGTCACAGTGTTCTTGGTAACTAGATTAATTTTCACCTTGGTAGGAGGATCAGGAGGATCTTTACATTAAAAGAAAATAGAAAAATATGGTTAATAAAAAAAAAAGACACGTGAGGCTTTTCAAATTATTAAAGCAACCAACTTACAGATAGGATCCCTTGCTCTAACAGGTTCTGTGGTCTGGGTAAACGGTCCAAAACCAAGGCGATTCTCAGCACGAACACGGAACAAGTAGTCCTGTCCCTCGAGGAGGTTGGACACAACAAAGGCCATGCTGGCACAAGTAGGGTTGGCAACTGTCCAAGCCTTTCCATTCACAGCCTTCTTTTCAATAAAATAACTCTTGATTCTCTCACCACCATCATTATCTGGCAGTTTCCAAATAAGTCTCATTGTGGATCTGGTGACATCAGTAACTTTGAGCTCTTTGGGTGCTCCAGGAACATCTGGAAAAAACACATTATTAGATTATTTCATAGCACAATATAAATTTGGCACAGCATTTAATTGTTTATTATATATATATATATATATATATATATATATATATATATATATACATATACATTTATGTGTGTGTGTGTGTGTGTAGGAAACTCACCAAGCACATTTACTCTGATGTTGACATGCTTCTGTCCTGATTTGTTCTTTGCTGTAATTGTGTACCTGCCAGAATGGCTTCTCAAACTCACAGGAATTGTAATAACTGAGGTAGTGTCGGTAGATTCAACCTAATCCCAAAGATAATTAATAAAAAATAGTCTTAAAAATATTTAGAAGAAATTAATCTAATGTAATTTAAATTAAAAAATTAGAAAAAGATGTTACCTGTGAATCCACTGGCAAGACATGAAGACGATCCTTCTTTTCTGTCTTTGCTTTGCCATCAAACTCCCATGTGACTTTAGGAACAGGACGTCCTGTGATGGTAGCAGGAATCTTAAATGGAGTTCCAGCACGGATACAGAGCAGTTCAGGAGCACTGATATCCATGAAGATCTTTGGTGCAGCTGTAGAATTAAGAGAATGCATAAGATCATGCAAAAATAAACATGTGACTCTGGAGGATGCTTATTTGTATTTCAGTATAAAAAAAAAAAACTTTACTTTGAACGTCCTCTATGCGAACTTCAGTGGTTCTGGGGCTTGGCTCAGACTCGCCAATTTCATTGACTGCAATGATTCTGAATCTGTATTTCTTAAGTTCTGGGAGGTTTGGAACGGTGAACACAGTAGAAGGATGCAGATTTTCAGCATCATTGATCCTGGCCCACTCAGAAGTGCCTTCATCCTGGATCTCAATGATGTAACCTTTGATGGGGCGGCCACCATCTTTATCTGGTGGGGTCCATGCAAGGGTGACATTATGCTTGGTTTTGTCAGCAATCTCAGGAGCTGCTGGCATGCTAGGTGGAGCTGTACACACACACATAAACATGAAATCATGCAAGAGAACAACAACATGTTCAAAACAACATGCATAAAAATCTGTTCAAAATAGAAATGCACTTCATTTATGTTCTTACTCAAGGGATCGTCAGCAACAGCAGACTCAGAAATGGCACTAGGTGGTCCAATACCAGCAGAATTACAAGCCATTGCACGGAATTCATACTCCGTTCCCTCTATGAGACGGGTAACCTGGTATTCCCAGCCTTTTGTGCCACGTTTTGACACAAGGATCTTATTCACGCGAGACCAATAGGAAGTGCCCTTTTCACGCTTCTCAAGCCAGTAGCCAGTAATCATAGAACCACCACTATCCCTAGGTGGTTCCCATGTCAGTAACATATGGGTCTTAGAGCGCTCAGCAATAGTGACCTTCTCAGGTGGGCCAGGCAGAGCAAAAGGATCCTTAATCTGAACCTCCTCTGTTTCACAGGCCTCACTTATTCCATATTTATTCTCAGCTTTGATTCTGAATTTATAGTTTCCACCAGTTTCCAGGTTCCATACCTGCAAAAAAAAAAAAAAAAATTAACTCTTTATATTGTCCTTTAACAACATGATAGCATATTTTTTTCTATTTGTATTGTATAAAATTTTTGATACATTTTGAAAGACTACCAATACAACTGCATTAAAATAGTTGTTTTACTTACCCCATAATGCTTCTCGATAATGGAGTTAGTAACCTGCACCCACTCTGCCTTTTCAGGATCTTCACCATTAAGGTCTTTCATCTCAACAATGTAGTTGGTAAGTTCACTACCACCAAGATCCAATGGGGCATCCCAGGTCAGTTTGCAAGACACAGCTTGGATATTTGAAACAGCAATGTTTCTTGGTGGTGTTGGGCGATCTATAAAAAAAGAGATGATCAAAAATCATTAGGTATATGCAAAATATACAAACACTTTAGACATTTAAGATGTGACTTATTTCATGTTAAGTGAATCACATAATAATAAAAAAATCTAATCAAGAGCAATCTGTTTTATAGAAATACTGTATAATGTAAAACATTTCACAAAAAATATTTGGTTTGTTTTGTTGAACATAAAAGATAAAATGTTCTAAATAAGACAAAAGTAGTACATGTACTTTGTGGTTGTCAAACATTTCCATAGTTAATGTGATGAACAACACCTGTGGCTACTAGGTGAACTTAAGGAGAACTGAGTCCATCCATACATCCACTTAAATTACTTCAACATGAGTTGCATATGCTCTAGCACTATCTGGTTGCAGGTCCTACTTGGCTTGATATTCTGCCATCTGAACAGGTTTAAATGAAGTGTTCAAAAATGTCCAATATTTGCACAGTACAGGATAACTTACCCAACACTTCCACTGTGATGGAATGACTGAGAGTTCCCAAACGATTTGAAACAGTAACTGTGTATGTGCCCTTGTCCAATCTAGTAACACCAGGGATGGAGAGTTTTGTATGTGATGTCACCCTATCAATCTCTTTGGTTTCTATCAGGAGTTTCTCAGTTGACTTGTCAATAACAACATCATCCTTCAGCCATTCAATCTTTGGCATTGGCAGGCCTGTGACTTCAGCGGGCATCTCAATAGGTTCGTTTTTCCTTACTTGGATCAAATCACCCTTGAAGTGCTTTAACATATGAAGACTTGGAGCCACTATAATCATCAAAATGAGATGGAACGTGTTATCAAAAGACAAGTAAAATGTGGGTGCTGAGACAACATGAAACTCTGTGAAGAACAGTGATGTTAAACTAAAATAGGACAAACCTTCATCATCTTGAATGACAACAGTCATGGTTATAGATGGCTCACTTTCACCAAATGCATTGACAGCCTTTGCACGGAACTCATACATATGCAACTCATCAAGGTCTTCAACTGTCAAAATTTGAGCAGTCAGCAACTCTGGGTTGACACGCTGGAAGGCTGGTTGATCTTGTCGCTTTTTCTCAATGATGTAGCCAAGGATTGGACTACCACCATCATTACGAGGTGGCCTCCATTCAATAGTAACAGAAGATTTGGTCCGCTCGGTATAGTGGAACTTTTCAGGAGAAGTTGGTGGACCTGACATTTAATAAAAATGTGACAATAAATACATAGGAACAGTCATAATATTGAGTGCTATTTTGGGAGTAAAGCATTGTGTACACAAAATTTACCTTGAGGATCCACAGCAAGGATAGGTCCGAGATCAACTGGAGGTCCACATCCATACTTGTTCTTAGCCACAACACGGAAAATGTATTCCTGTCCCTCAGTAATACCTACGATCTCACATTTGGATGAAGCAGTCTCAATAGGTTGTCTCCATGTGTGCATCTTTGGTTCCCTCCTTTCAATGATAAACCCTGTTAGATCACTACCACCATCATCTTCAGGATCTGACCAATTCAACATCATTAGCTTTCTGGTAACCACAACAGGTTTCAGGTCAAGAACTGGTCCAGGAACATCTGAGAAGAGATTTTAAATGTGGGAAAACGTATATATTATGCATGCTATAATGAGAATGAGTGTATACATTTCAAATCCAAATTACAATTAAAAAATTCTTACCCATAATTTCAACCCTGGCCCATGCAGACTTGATACCACTTGGATTTGCTGCTTGGATTTGGTATTTGCCGTGATCACTTCTCTTTGTGGTTTTAATAACAAGAGTGCTGTCCTTTCCAGCTTCCTCTACCTCCATACGATCTTTTTCTAATTTACCATCATCCTTTGTCCATTTCAAAGATGGAAAAGGTCTACCAGTCACATGTGCTGGAATTCTCAGCATCTCTCCAGCTCTAACAACAACACCATTTTTCACTGAGATATCAATCTCGATGACTGGAACCTCTGTTTTGACAAAGAAACAGAGCCATATATTTAGCTGTTTATATTAGAATAACACGTCAATTGATTAACACATAAAGAATATCATGATATTTAGCATCAGTTTTATGTTTTATACCTGCAGGGTTTCTCACAATTACTGCATCAGTCAAACCTGGTTGTCCTTCACCAGCACAATTGACTGCCACAACACGGACAATATACTTAGCACCTTCTCTAACACCATACACTGTAAATGCGTGGTTCTTCCATGGTCTCTCTGTGGCTCGTGACCAGTCTTTGGTACCAGCAACAACTTTGTCAACATGATAACCAAAGATGTCTGCGCCACCATTGTCTGCAGGAGGATCCCATTCAACATCAATTGAATAGTCTGAGGTGTCTACAATTCTTGGAATTGGTGGACCTGGGGGCCCTGAAACAAATAATTTTTATACAGTAATTATTATATTTTAAATCAATATTAATTTGATGGTAAAAAAAGTTTCTTATATGTTCATGGTTTATAGTCAATTCTAATACTACAAACGTACTGATTGGTGCCTGTGCTGTTTTTGGTTCTGACGGGGGGCTGAACTTTCCAGGTCCTGCTACATTTTCTGCACAGACTCTGAAAATATATGTTAGACCCTCCAAAAGGCCCTCTACATTTATTTCCAAATCAGGAACCATGGTGCGATTGACTCTTGACCAGTGTGTGCTGTTAATTTCTCGTTTCTCTACCCAGTATCCTTCAATGGGGCTGCCATTGTCACTGGGTTCTGTCCAGGTAACAAGCATACTGCTGGCTGTGGAATCCTTAATTTCAGGTTTCTCCGGCGCATCTGGAGGATCTGAATTGACAAGGCATATCGAACTGTTTAATTAACTGTGAAACACAATAATGCAAATGATGTTCTCAAGCAAACAATGAAAAATCGGAATACCGAATGGATTCTTTGCAATGATGGGTTTGGAGATGCATGGGGTTCCAGGACCATACTTATTCTCTGCTGTGACACGGAAGAGGTACTCCTTGCCCTCAATAAGTTTTGGAACTTGAAATTTACAGCCTCTAAGGATTGAGGTTACAGTGACCCATCCAAGTTCCACCTTGGAGTTATCTTTTTGTTCCAATATGTAGTTAAGGATTTCACTACCACCATCATCCAGAGGAGGATCCCACTTACAGAGGATTGAGTTCTTCCTTACATCTACAAATTTGAAATTGACTGGAGGTCCAGGAGTATCTGGAACAGAAAAATGTAAAATTAAAATTCTATTCTTCTTTTTTTTAATTCAAGGTGGGAAAGGGGTAATATGTAAGTGTTGATGTCACATTGAAGAGTTTTATACTCACCAAGGACATTGACTTCACAGGAGACAGAGGCAACACCATGATCATTTTCCACTTTTATGGTGAAAACACCATGATCGCCTCTGACAGTATCTTTTACAATAATGAAGGATTCACCCTTCCTCTTGGATTCAATGGTAAGCCGTTCATTTAAGCTTGGGTGGTATGCTTCTTCAGGCTCCTCAGGTTCCTCCACCTCCTTTTCTTTTACTTTCTCCTTTTCCTTGTCCTCCTCCTTCTTTGCTTCTTTGTCTTCTTCCTTCTTTTCTGCATCTGCCTCTTTCTTTTCTGCATCTGCCTCTTTTTTTTCTGCATCAGCCTCCTTTTTTTCCTCTTTTTCTTTTTCTTTCTCCTTCTTCTTCTTAATGGGCCTTTCTGGTCTCTTCTTCAGTGGTTCTGGCCAAATGGTTGCATTGTTCTTCATCCATGTAATTTGAGGGTAAGGGAATCCAGAGATATTGGCATCCAATCGGATCTCCTCACCTCGTTTTACATTCAAGCCTGATTGTAGACTACCGCTAAGGAATACCTTTGGACGATCTGAAAGCAGAAAAATGCTTACATATACAGTACCAATAGCTTGCTTCAGAGGGACTTCACATCTGATGAAAATCTCTGATTTGACAAATAACAAAAGATTAAGTTCATACCAATTGCATCTGTGGCTTTGATCAAAGGTGTGCTGCGTGAAGGATCACTGATACCAGCTGCATTTTCAGCACGTACACGGAACTGATATTGTTTTCCTTGCGTCAACCCCTTAACAGTATAGGACAGCACTGGCACAAGGAAGTCATTGCATCTCTGAAAGTTCTCTTCCCCTTTCATCATCTTCTCAAGAATGTAACCCATAATTTTGCTACCACCATCATACATGGGAGGCTTCCAAGTAAGGGTCAGACTCTCAGAAGTTGGGTTGTGTGTTTCCACATCGACGGGTGCGTCAGGACGTTCTGTATTTGAAAGACAAAAGGTTGTTAAAAATATTATGCAAAATGAAACTTACATATAAATGCTTTCAATGAATGTCACTACTTACGCTTCTGATCTTCAGCAATTACAGGGTTGCGAAGCTCAATGAATTCACCACCACCAATCTTGTTGACAGCTCTGACACGGAAGTAATACTCTCCATTTTGAATGAGATCCTTTACGGGCCAGCTAACTTTGTTTTCTCCAGACATAACATTCACATAGGTTCTCCTGCCTGCTTCTCTGCGTTGTAGGACATAGTGGAGAATAGGGCTACCTCCATCATAGTCTGGAAGATCCCAGGACACCTTGCAGGTGCTCTTGGTAATCTCACTAGCAACAATTTCTTTACATGGCCCGGGAAGACCTATCATTTGTAAAAAGCACAGTAAAACCAAAGAAAATGCATTAGTTTAAAATGTAAAGGTGCATTTTCAATATTATGTTTGCATTAGTTGTTAAAAGCTGAAATATTCCAATAAAGCAGTTGATAATGGAACTCAAAAACATACCTATAACTTTAACATTGATTGTTCCACTAGTTGAACCATTGCTGTTCTCCAAGGTTACTTTGTACTGGCCAGCATCAGCGTGTAAGCAGCTTGGAATTTCCAGATGGCACGATGTGTATTCAACTCTGAAGAAAGTTCTGTCATCAGTTTTCATTTCATTTCCATCTTTGTGCCATGTAATCTTAGGTGATGGCACAGCCCTAAATGGAATTGGGAGGTGCATCTTTTCACCCTCTACAACAACAAGATCCTTGGTCTGGAAGTCAAGGATTGGGCTACCTGCAATGATATGAGTCACAGGGCAATCAACCTTAAATCATAATGGCAACAAATGTATTTATAATTTTACAAAAACAAAAAAATAGCTTACAGTCAGAATCTTTGGCATATACATTCTCAGAAATGTCAGAGGGCTCACTGGCACCAAGAGAATTGACAGCACGGACTCTGAAGGTATACTGCTTCTCAGGAACAATGCCCTCTTCATCCCCTGCCCTGTATTTGAGCTCTTTGACAGGACGAGAGTTGACTCTCATCCACTTCTCGGTTCCAGTCTCACAAAGCTCAATATGGTAGCCAATAATGGGACTTCCTCCATTATTTTCTGGTGCCTTCCAAGCAATACAAATATGATCTCTGGCTGCCTCAGTGACATGCAGTTCCTGAGGGGGTGATGGTGGGCCTGTCAAGAAAAGAAATGGTTCCATTTATGATGCTTATTATGAATTACATCTTAAATCCCTAAATCAGATATTTAACACGTATGTTCTATATTTTTCCCCTTAATGTTGGAGGTCCAAGAGACATGGTTATTTTTCAGAATTTTTGTTTATTATTTTCAATTTATCTTAATATGTTCCTTGGACCTAATAAAAACCAACTGGGCAAAATTATTGTAGATGTATCTTTCTGTTGAATCACAAAGTATATATGCACTTGTGCAGTAATATTCCATTTCATATTTGAGTATATTTGAAGCATGTTTTAAAGTTGTTGATTGATAGATAGATAGATAGATAGATAGATAGATAGATAGATAGATAGATAGATAGATAGATAGATAGATAGATAGATAGATAGATAGATAGATAGATAGATAGATTTTTGTTACCATACCTGTTGGGTCCTCAATGATCACAATATCCGTGGGTTCACTTGGGTGACCAACTCCAGCCTCGTTTTCAGCAGAGACTTGGAACTGCACTTCAGTGCCCTCAATTACATCAGTCACTCTGTAATGGCAGTCAGGACCTGAAGTCTTTGCTGATTTCACCCAGCGGGTACCAAGTTTCTCCTTCTTCTCAACGACATATCTAGGAAAGAGATATTATCCAATTAATGATAAAATGGATGAACAATGCTGAAATAAAATATGAAAATATGATGAAAAGTTACAAAACTTAAATGAAAATAGAAATGTTGTCTTGGCAACTAAATGTAATTAAACAAGTTGTAATACTACAATTACTACAAATAAAATTGACAGCACGTAAAAAAGACTAAACTTACAAAATAATAGAATTTCTAAAACTCAAAATGAAGCAATATACAAGAAATATGAAAATAAAAAGCTAAATAAAAATGAATAAATACTTTTAATAGTATAATGTATTAATAATACTAAAGTAACACTGCCTGGGTCCACATTTCACCAACTGCTACAAAGGCCATATGCAAGTACCTCAAGACAGGTCTTCCACCATCATTCTTAGGTGCTTCCCATTTCAGATCAACATGAGTCTTGGAGATATCAGTAATGGTCAGATTATATGGAGGTCCAGGGGTACCTGTGAAGAAGAAAAGCAGGTGAGAGACAAATTTAACACTAAATATAAAACAATCAAAAGGAAGAAACAATCAATAAGAAGGACTAAGAACGTACTAAAAGTATCTTTGGCGAGAACAGAGTCTACAAGTTCACAAAATTCACTGGGTCCCACAGCATTCTCTGCAGCAACACGGAAAACATAGAGAGACCCCTCATTCAGTGGGGTGACAGTGTACTTCAGCTCTTTCACAGTGGTGTCCACAGCCTGCCAGCCCTTGCGTCTGACATCTCTCTTCTCAATAATGTAGTTTGTGATTGGAGAGCCACCATCTCTCTCAGGTGCTGTCCATTTCAAATCAGCGCTGTTCCTGCTACTAGAAACCACTTCAAGCCATCTTGGAGGTGATGGAGGATCTAAAGGAGGAGGACCATCATTAGGAAATGTTGTATACAGAATTACTATATGCACTTGAATATTTAAATGTTACAGCAATGGTTAACTCTAAAATTAAAATTATGTCACCATTTTCTCATTTTCAGTTTTTTCCAAACCTGTATGAATGTTATGACCACAAAAGAATAATATCAAGAATATCCTGGCCATTATTTTCAACATAATGAAAGTGAATAGCAATTTCGGCTGTCAAGTTTCACAATAACAGTAACAAAGAACAGACATAAATACTGAAAATCCAACGAAAATTTTAGCCTGTTCACACAAAACTACTTTATTTCTGAATTCAGAAGACTACTTTATGCATTGCATGGACTAATCAGGATACATACGTTCGTGTCATTTTTAACCTTGAAAGCTCCTTGTTTATTATAACTGCATGAAAAAAAACCACCAACTACATTATTCAGAATTTATTCTTTATCGTCATACTGAAAAAGGAAAGTCACATAGGTTTGGAACAAAATGAGGATGAAAAAAATGTTGAAAAAGTGTGACTTACTGAGTCTCTCCTTGCAGAGCACTGGATCACTTGGTTCACTAGGTTCACTCTCGCCGGCTGCATTGACAGCTCTGACACGGAATGAGTACTCTTGCTTCTCCATCAATCCTTTCAGGAAGTACTCAAGAGAGAGGATACCATCAGCTACACGAACCCACTCGTCAGTTCCACTCTTAAGGAGTTCAATGATGTAAGACTCAATTTTTGCACCACCGTCATGTTCAGGTTTTGTCCATTGTAGGAAGGCAGTTGTTTTGGCCACATCCTTAACAGTGGGCTTACCAGGGGCCCATGGGGGATCTGAAAGAAATCACATAAGTTTCATCCAGCATGCTCTCTCCAAATAAAATATAAATTTTGACATTTTGTAGGTGAAATGGGCAAACCAGGATATTTATAAAACATTAATCCTACCTATTGGATCTTTAATCAAAAGCTGGTCTGTCTCTTTGCTTGGTTTGCCAGGTCCAGCAAGATTCTCTGCCAAAACACGGAACTTATACTTCTTTCTTGTTGGCAGTCCTTTTACCCTGGAAGCAAACTTGTATTTTAGACATGTTTTAGAAAAATTACGAAACAACAATGGCAAACTAGAGCTAATTTACATCCCTACCTAAAGTTTGTGTCCGTGACAGGCAGCTTGTTGCATCTGATCCATTTGTCGTGCTCAGGCTCATATCTCTCAACCCAATATCCAGTAATAGGACTTCCACCATCATCATCAGGCTCATACCAAGACAGAGTTACTGCATCCTTAGCAATATCAGATGGCTCCAATTTGTATGGAGGGCCAGGAGTATCTAGGATAGGGTTAACATATATATAATGATTTCTAATGCAGGTGAAATGATAGTCAGTTTGTTTGAATCTTTGAAACAGTATTAAATAAAATACCAAAGGGGTATTTGGCAGTTATTGGGGCATGTTCTGCTGGGGCACCAACTCCAAACTGATTTTCAGCATAGACCCTAAAGACATATTCCTTGAAAGCCACAAGTTTGGTGGCCCTGTAGGTGGTCTGCTTCACAGTTGAGGACAACTTGTACCAGATTTCACTGTCTACAGCCCTCCTCTCAATAATGTAGTTTGTCACTTTTGAGCCACCATCATCTCTTGGAGGATTCCAGGCTAAAAAGCAGGACTCATTGGTGATTTCAGAGATATCAAGGGCAGCTGGAGGACCAGGTTTATCTATGTGAAGTTAACAAAGTTAGAAAATTAGCATCACCCGAATACTAACTGCAAAAGAAAAAAAAATGCCTAAATGTAAAAGTTAATTTTAGATTTAAATGTTTAATTTTAGTAAAAGAAGTGGATAAATATATAAATAATTGATGTATATTTATATGTAAAATTGATATAGAATTTAAACAAAATGCAAGAAATAAACAATTCAAGATATATTGTAATATTTTGTAATACACAATATCTTCTCTGAAAAAAAAGCATTACTGTTTTAAACATTAATGGTTGTCTTGTTTAGGTTTGTTTAGATATCTGTATTGCAAATAAGCTCCCCTATGATTTTGCAGGGTGTATCAACTTAAAAAAAAAAGAAAGAAAAAAAAAAGTCTGTCACACAACCTAGAATGTTGACATCAACTGTTGCAGTTGCACGGCCACTGCTGTTGACTGCCTCAATGATGTATGTAGCGGTATCATCTCTATTGGTCTTCGCAATGGACACAGTTGAGTGGCCAGGCTTGGTATCAATTGAGATTCTATCATCTGGCTTCAGGACTAGGTCAGCCTTGGTCCATTTGACTTTAGGCTCTGGTTTTCCTGTGATGTCAGCAGAAAGTTCAATCTTTGTTCCAGCCTTAGCAGTGAGGCCAGCCAGCAGTTTTGCATCAAGTTGAATCTCTGGAGGCTCTGTGAAATTAAATCAAATAAACATTAAACTTCAACTCTTAATGTCTCTGAATGTCAAATCATAATCTAATAAAGTACCTTTAGGATCAACGGCCAAAATCTCATCTGTCGCCTTGCAAGGCTTACTGGCACCCAGTTTGTTCAAAGCCCTCACACGATAAGCATACCACTGTCCTTCAGTGAGACCAGTCACTTCAAACCTGTTTGTAAAATTTATTTAGTTTAACATATGCATGTAAGCAACTTAAATCAGATTGAAGAGTAATTAATCTGAAAATGATAACTTACTTAAGATCAGGAACTGGGTCTCCACATGGTTCCCACTTGTCAGTGCCACGTTGACATTTGTCAACAATATAACCCTTAATTGGAGTTCCACCATCCCACTTGGGAGGTTCCCATGACAAGAAGATCTTGCTAGCAGACTTGTCTCTCCATTTAAGATTTTCTGGTGGGTCTGGTATAGCTGTAAATAACACACATGCAGACACAAGAGAAATTATAAATGATTTGATATTGCAAATATTTAACACTGACTAATCTATCATTAGTATTAACACGCACTTGCAGGTGAAGACACGTTCACTGGGTCATCAATGTAGGCGGGCTCTCCAGGGCCACATTTGTTGCAGGCAATAACTCTGAACAAGTACTCCTTGCCCTCAAAAACATCTGTGACTGTATATTCCTGGTCTTGCAAACCTGCCATCACCTAAAATCACATAAACACAAGGAAAGGGATCACTGTAGGCTCACATTACCATTCAATGAAATTAATGGTCAAATATATTAGGAATGTTTATACCTTCACCCAGGTCTTTCTGGAAAGCTCACGCTTTTCAACCTGATAGCCTGTGATCGGACTGCCTCCATCATGATCAGGTGCCTCCCACATCAAGTGGACATGCTTTCTGGTCACTTCTGCAACCTTTAAGTCTTTGGGTGCACTTGGAGAGGCTTGAATGAAGAGTAAAATAAAATATAACACTTAACTTTTTACTTTCTGAACTGTAAATTGATGTTTATATATCTATCATAAAATTATGTGCGTACCAATGACATTAACTTCAATCTCTCCTGAGACACTGGTCACATCATTTTCCAATGTCAAGGAGTATGTGCCTTTGTCAGGGCGCACACTTGGGGTTACAATGAGCTCTGTGAAGGTTGACTTTGTAACCATGGACACACGGTCACCAGCTGTAAGTGCATTTTCACCAAATGTCCACTTTGCTGTGGGCACCGGGTACCCAGTGATAGGGACACGAATTGTAAGAGGATTAGGGACAATAACCTCTAGACCATCCTTAAATGCGCTCAGGTCCAGAGTAGGTGCAACTGTGACAAGAGAAGCGCATCATGTGTTAAACAATTTCCAAAGATTCAGATATAAGATTATTAAGATTATGTAGGGTGCAATGGTACGGAAATCACTTACAGTGGGGATCATCTGCCAACACGGGCCCAACCATATTTGAGGGGTCAGACTGGCCGGCTGCATTCTCAGCGAGTACTCTATAGCTGTATTTTGTTCCAAATTTCAGGCCTGAAATCTGTGGAATGAATGTCAACATAAGCATCACAAAACAATACTAATACACACTATAACAGGAAGCAAACTAAAGTCAGTTCACTCGGCAACCAAGTTCACAATGCTTCTGGGCAGCTAGGCGTAAAAGACCAAATCCTATTTACTTGAATTGGAAAATTACAATCTCAAAAACTGCTTGCCTAACTCTTGCCTAACATTAAAATCTATGCTTATATAGCCTATATCGCAAGTTGAAAAAGCAAGCGCATTCCTAAGTGCATATCTCTATGGAAAACGGAGATTCTAATAGCAGCTGCAGGGTCACAATAACTACTTAATACTGTGCAATAATAACAATTTAAAAAGCAGGGCTTATTCCACCATACAATGCATTGCACTTACTCCCATTTATAGTAATATGAGTGAACCATCTTTGTGTATATATATACAGTACAGACCAAAAGTTTGGAAACACCTTCTCATTCAAAGAGTTTTCTTTATTTTCATGACTATGAAAATTGTAGAGTCACACTGAAGGCATCAAGGGCTATTTGACCAAGAAGGAGAGTGATAGGGTGCTGCGCCAGATGACCTGGCCTCCACAGTCACCGGACCTAAACCCAATCAAGATGGTTTAGGGGTGAGCTGGACCGCAGACAGAAGGCAAAGGGGCCAACAAGTGCTAAGCATCTCTCGGGGAACTCTTTCAAGACTGTTGGAAGACGATTTCAGGTGACTACCTCTTGAAGCTCATCAAGAGAATGCCAAGAGTGTGCAAAGCAGTAATCAAAGCAAAAGGTGGCTACTTTGAAGAACCTAGAATATGACATATTTTCATGTGTTAATTCATAGTTTTGATGCCTTCAGTGTGAATCTACAATTTTCATAGTCATGAAAATACAGAAAACTCTTTGAATGAGAAGGTGTGTACAAACTTTTGGTCTGTACTGTACACACACATATATATATATATATATATATATATATATATACACACACACACACAGTCTTTGGCAAAAATTACCCGGTAGACCAGGTCCTGCCAAAGCCTGGCATTGCATCTAAGCCACTTGTCTGTGCCTTCTTCACATCTCTCAATGATGTAGCCAGTGATTGGTGTGCCTCCATTTTTTAAGGGAGTCTCCCATGTCAACAGACAGGAGTCCTTTGTCTGTTCAGAGTGTGTCAAATTCAGTGGAGGGCTCGGCCTCTCTATGGATCAAAACATTACGATGCTTTTATTAGGTATGAATGCATTAATGTATGCTAAAATGAATGATATATGGGATTTTACAAACCAATAGGGTCCATGATCTTCACTGGGTTAGTGGCCGCACTTGGTTTGCCAATTCCAGCCTTGTTCTCAGCCTTAACACGGAAGATGTATTCTTTGTTCTCAATAACATCATTAATAATAGCTGAGCGTTCATGTGGTTTGGTCACCATGGCTGGAGACCAGCTTACAGAAGTTCTATCACGCAGCTCAATAATGTATGATGTGATCTCCGATCCACCATCGAACAGTGGTGGTTCCCAGGAGACTGTGGCACCAAACTTGTTGACATTTCCAACAATAACATTCTGCGGTGGATCAGGAACATCTGGAGTGTATAAAATAAAAATAAGAAACAATTAGAATCACCTATTAGTGTGTACAACTTGACTTTCAGATTTTCCTGACTTACCAAACTTATTCTTAGCTTGAACAGCTTTATCTGTCTCAACATTGGGCCCACTTCCGATTCGGTTACGTGCACAGACACGGAACAGGTACTTGGAGTCTTTCTGCAAACCAGTTACACAGTACTCTGTGCTATCGGCACAGTCAGTGGCCATGGTCCAGGTCTTACGTTTGATATCACGTCTTTCAACCACATAAGCCAAGATCTTGCTGCCACCGTCACTCTCTGGCTCTTCCCATGCAATGCTGACCTCACCATCAGCAGTGTCAACAACTTGAAGGTTCTTCACAGGCCCAGGAACATCTGTGAAAGGAGCAAAATTTGTAAGCAACAATACAATCCTAGAATATTTTACTGAAACAAACTGATATACTATGAATATAACTAACCAATAACTTTTAGGTTTATAAAAGCCTCTCCTTTTCCATGTTTGTTTTGGATGAGGATTTTATAGCGACCTTCCTCTGACTTCTTTGGGTCCTTCAACCTATATTCCGTCCTGTCAACAGAAGTGTTAACATTTTCTTTTGGAAGACTGATGTCATTGTAGAACCACTCAGCCTCAGCATGCGGGTAAGCATTGTAAGGAACTGCCATAACAAATGGCTTTCCAGCATCTGTCACCAGGTCTTGATCCAAGGTTTTAATTGTTGGCATGGCTGTGGAGAAATACCAAGGTATTGTAAACGTATTCAATTTGATTGTGTTTGGTTGTAAAACATTTCATATATACAGTATTTATAAATTAATCTTACCAGCAAGCTCAAGCTTGGCTCTGGCATCTTTGTCCTTGGCAATGACTCTGTACTCGCCTTGATCACGTGGCCTGATTTCACATACTTGAAGCCTGTGAATCTTACCCTCGCTCATCATCTGGTACTTATCACCTTGAACAACGGTCATGTTGTTCCTCAGCCATTTGACCTCAACTCTGTCTTTATTGAGCTCAACTTCAAACACAACATCTGAGCCTGGGGGCTCAAACACATCTGTGGGTGGTCTGACAATCTCCACAGGGGTCTCTAAAGAGGTGACAAAGTCATAAAGACCCTTTACGTTTCTATTCATTTCCATTACTTTTCTATGCCTGGAGATTACATTTATTAAAATTCCCTGATATTTCCAGGTTGGACACTGAAACAAACTTACCCTCAACAAAGAGGCGGGCTCTTGTTCTCTTGTCATCCACTCCACAGGCATATTCACACTCATCATCTGGTCTGCACTCTTTTATACGCAGTCTACATGTTTTGCCATCTCTCTCAAATTGGTATCTTTTAAAAGAAATTAAATGCATATTAAACATACTCAAAACCAACTAAACCCTTGACAAAAACCCTTTAGAATAACGTATCTTACCTGGGTCCTTCTCTGATCTCCCTGCCATCTCTGTACCATTTGATTTCGGCCTTCTCTTTGGAAAGTTCACATGTGAACTCAGCATCCTCAAACTCAGTGATGGTTTGGTCACTGAGCTGAGCAGTGAAGTCAGCGGGTGCCTCACTGATGATCAGTTCTGCTGTGGCCTTATCAGCACCAGCAACTACACTGTATTCACCCTCATCTGCAAGACTGCAGTCCTTAATGGTCAGAGTGTGCTTGTCCTTGTCCACACGATACAGAATTCTCTTGCTGAGAGTGATTTCCTGACCTGCCTTCATCCACTGTACTGTTACATTTGGTCTGTTCACCTTGCATGTGAAGCTGACAATCTTTTTCTCCTGTGTGTCAACATCCTCAGGAGGAGCAATGATTCGAAGATCTTCCTCTGCGGAAATTAAGTTTTATGATAAGTTAACTAGGTATGTGTTTTCTGAAACAGAGCCTAAGTCTCAAATCCATTTTGTTAAAATTTCCCTATATGTTGCAAGTTAGTAGTTTAAACTCTCCTGCAGGAAATTCATGTCATATTATTATAAATATATGACAATATTTAATTATGTATTTTATATTTAAATTGTATCTATTATTTTATAAAAATGTTTTAATACTTTTTAAATATAAAGTATGTGAGCTTCACTCACTGTATAATCTTTGTTATTATTATTATAATACATTTTTACTTAATTTTTGTGAACTGTAACACAATAACAAACAAACAAAACTTTTTCATGGGTACAAACATAAATATTTTTCCAAAGTATAACACAAATAGTGAAAGACATTTTGATCAACCAACAATATAAGCAAATGTTTGCAAGCATGTATACATAAATATCTGTGGTCATACATTCATAAACATAATACTAATTTCCATAGGCGTCACTGTATAATCTTTAAATCTTTCTCTTTTTTTCCATTTACTGCTAAACTAATACAAGATGGTACACTAAATCCCCACTCAATACATGTTAATTTTTATGACAGACGGTTCACGAGAGATTCCCTTTTATATAAACACAGTTGCTGTGATATATATATATATATATATATATATATATATATATATATTATTGCAATAATTACATTAAAAGCATATCAGCAGTGTTTATTCTGGCAGGCATTTTTAATTTAGTCTAGTCTTGAGACACAAATGCTTAATAGTCTTAGTCACATTTTAGTCATTTGAGTCTTTCATAGTTTTAGTCGACGAAAAGTCATTGCATTTTTGTCACCTTTTATTCATTAGTTTTAGTCAATAGTTTTAGCCAAACTGTAGTTACCAAAATTTATTTTGGTAGCTATTTTATATGTAGTTTTCAAAATTAAAATAATAATTAATTCTTCTTTCTTTAGACCAAATCAATTAAGCTTATGAGAAATTTGAATCAAGGACTGAATTTGGAAAATCTTGAATAAATTATGACAATTTTCATTTTTGGGTGAACTATCCCTTTAACAGAAGTGAAAAAGGAGCAGCTTATAAAAATATATAATATTATATATATATTTATTTAAAGAAGCACAATTAGACAAATACAATAGAGATACAAATTAAACTCATTTTTCAGATACTGTAGGTTTTACTTAACATGTTTACATTTATTTAACATATTTTGTTGGTTAAAATTAATGACAGATTTAATTTAATTAAATTAATTTAATTCAATTTGGAATGCTGTCATTTTAAGATGAAAGGCATGCATGAAATACTGACACAAGTTCAGTTTTCACCCACCTGTTCACGTTCACTTAATCCATAACCTACTGTATTTATGTGAGATACTCTAAACGATAAACATTTGGACTGTTGTGTGTAGGGATGCATCGGTATCGGCTCCGATCCAGGCATTTTCTGTGGATAGGGTATCGGACAGACGAGACCGATCCAAATCCGATATTGTGCGCATACTATTCTGTGTTATTGTTGAGCCACACGGAAGGAACAAAAACATTATAAAGCACCAAAACGTTTTCAAAAACATATTTCAAGTGTTCTGAAGCTGTTCCATAGTTCAATGTGAGGTACAGATTAATATCGAAGTCATTAAATTCAAGTTCACATAAACTCTTCTCTCAACTGCGGCTGTCTGTCTTCCTCCATTCAGTGTTCAAACAGCGTGTCGTATTCAGTTACAATCAAAACAATGAAACTCTCTTCAAAAGCGCACAGTAACTGAGGTTTAAAACTGTTCAAAGAAAAGACTCATTAAACTAATGCACAGATTTAACAGACAACGTATCAATATCTCTTGCTTCTGTACTAGTGATGTCTGGTTCGCGAACGAATCGTTTGATTTGACCGGTTCTTTTTAGTGAACCGGTTGAACCAGTTCACCAAATAGGACTGAATTGTTTGAACCAGTTCGCGTCTACAGTAAGCATTAATCCACAATTTATTAACTTTTTTTAATGTGGCCAACACTCCCTCTGAGTCTAAATAAACCAATATCCCTTAGTAATTCATTTACTCAAACAGTTCACTGACTGAACTGCTTTGAAGAGAGAACTGAAGATGAACACGAGCCGAGCAGCTTGTGTGTTGTACAGACGGCTCGGAGGACTGCGCAGCCTGTGCACTGTTACTCCGTGTTGTTTCAATCTCATCTTCTGCACACAGGATGCGCTCTGTGGCGCTCCATATTTGCACCTTCAGTATTTGTCACCTTTTATTCACTTTTATTTGTAAATAAATGATTTCAATAGATTTGATAAAATTATTGTGCTCCCGTGATTTTTCTTGAATCTAGAGTATCTTTTGCTGCAGAATTATCTACCAACCTAGTTTATAATAATATTTTTGTAATCGTCTATGATTATATTTTTTTTCATTTGTTATTTTTCATTAAAATGAAGTTGTGTATATGTAGAAGATTGTGATTAACACAAAAGAATGATGATCAGGTCAACACAGAGAAGTATAGAAATTCTATATTGAATAAAAAAATAAAATAAAAACGTGCTGGTTATCGGATTGGATTGGTATCGGCACATTCTCAGAATTTTCGGGATCGGATCGGTTCTGAAAAAATTGTATCGTTGTGTGTGTATTTGAGAGCTGAGAACTGATTGCACGCTGTATGTGAGAACTGAGGAAGTGGAGCGTGTGCGCGCGAGACAGAACACTTCTATCAGCACGATTCTTCCACCTATACCGCATTCACTAACTTTAAGTTAATCGACAACGAATTGTGACTCCCAGGAAAAACGGGATGTCAGGTCACCTCATCCCTACTCCTTCGGGTGCTGAGACCATTGTTTCAGATCGCTAGTTCGAGTTCTATTGGCGTATCCATCCCCACTGCAGCTGCTATACTGACTAGATATGCAAAAGACCCTTATTGGATCGCAATCCAATGACAGGGACACACATTTTGAAAGACAATAGCCTATACTGTAGGATGCATTTTAAATGTCTGGTAGTCCTCAAATAACATTATAGTCCAGTCTCGTCCAGTTAACGAAAACGCAGCATACATTTCGTCATCAGATATTATTTTTAGCTCGTCAACGTCTCGTTAGTCACATAAAAAATGTTCGTTAACGAATATTTTTCGTCGTCGTCTTCATTAACGAAATTAACACTGCATATCAGCATGTGTCATACCTTGCACAGTAATGTTGGCAGAGCTCTTTGCGTGTTCACCACGTTGGTTGGTCAGTGTAATGGTGTAGTTGGCCTCATCTGATTTTTGAGTGTCTTTGATCCTCAGAGAGAATACATTGTCCTTCTGAACCATGATGAACTTGCTACTTTCAAATAAAGTCTCATTATTCTTCAGCCATTTGGCTTTGGCCCCCTCAGTGTTAACTTCACAATTGAGGACAGTCTCTTGTCCTTCATTTGCCTTTATGTCTCTTAGAGGAGTGATAATCCTCAGCTTTTCTGTAAAAAGAAAAAAAAAAGAATTATGAATAAAATTTTGATGTTTATATCATAATTTTTCAAAAATATACACAAAAACATACTATACATACCAAGAACAGTCAGATCAGCTGAGGCTCTGGTGGTTCCAATGAGGACTACAAAGCCACCTTCATCCTTGAGTTCACAATTTTTGACAACAAGAACTCTCTTTTTGCCCTCAGAAATTATATCATATTTGTCATCTGATTGAAGTTCCTTATCTCCTTTGAGCCATTTCACTTCATATGTGTCTTTCGAGACAGAGCACACAAATTGTGCCTTTTCACCTTCAACCACCTCCTGGCTTTGAGGCCTTGCAATGAACTCAGCGGCAAGTTCTAAAGTGGAAAGAAACAGTTTATGTATTAGATCAATCACAAGCATGGAGCAAGTTTATATAAACAAGGTATGAAGTACAAGGTGTGAAGTAAAATTTTAAGGGCAAGACAGTCTCACCATTAATCCTTAGGTTCCCTGTGGTTTGTGAGGTGGGCAGTTTGCAGTGGTACTCTCCAGCATCATCCATACGGAGGCCCTTAATAATTAGGATTCTCTTTTTGCCATCTGCAATATGCTCATATCTACCAACTTCGGGCAACTCTTGGTCACCCTTGTACCATGTAACCTCTGCACTGGGCTTGGAGACTTCACAAATCAGTTTAACACTGTCCGTTTCAGTACCTTCAACATTAGCCAAGTTCTTTGTGAATCTAGTCTCCTCCTCTGTGGTCAGAAAAAGTCGTGCAAATCAGAATACTGTTCAAAACAAGTGGTTGAAATCCTGTTTAGACTAAAAATTAACAGAACAATTTACCAATGACAGTCAGCATTCCAGAGGTTTTGGAAGTCCTGGCATCACATTCATATTCTGCTTCATCATCAAAGACGGACTTGCTTATGATGAGAATACGTTTTACTCCTTCAGAAATTATCTCATATTTCTTGCCTTTTCTGATTTCATTACCATCTTTGAACCAGCGAACCTATTCAAAGGGAACAATGAAATATATACTGATAAATAAACTCACAGTGATCATTTTCAAAAAGTCAGACAACTGCACATATCTAATGTCTAACATCTAACCTATGAATTATATAGATATAAATTTAAACGTCAATTAAAAAAAGATTAACTGAATGGTAAACAAACCTTAGCACTTTCACGAGACACTTCACATTCAAATCTGGCAGATTCCTTCTCTTTGACCTCAACATCATGGAGTGGCTTTGTGAACTCAACATGTGGAGCTGAAGATCAAAAGGCAATCATATTTAGTCTTTTATTTTTATTTTTATTTTATTGCAAGTACTATTTCAATTCTAAGCTTTTGCCTTTTCCTTCTGGTTGACTTACGTTCAACATTTAAGAAGGCTGAAGTCTTGAACTGTTTAGCATCACAGGTATATGTCTTTGAGTCATCAAGTGTGCAGTCATGGATAAGAAGTTTTCTTTTACGGCCATCAGCAACCATGTCATACTTCTTGGTTTTGCGAATTTCTTGTCCATCTCTAAACCACCTGACCTCAGCTTTCTCTTTGGAGACTTCACACTCTAGTTCAGCGGTGGCTTCTTCTTCTATAGTCTGGTCCTCAAGAGGTTTGGTGAATTCAACTGGAGGTTCTGTGCAAATGTATTTCAAATGTATTTGTTTTATTGCAATTCACTTTTTAACAATATAATAATTTCCTATGATAATATCTGAAGACAGACAATTTTTTTTTCTTTTAAAAAGTAAATAAATCTAGTAAATAAAACTTTCTGAACACAGACAATTAAAAGTTTTTTATGTTTTTGACAATCACCCAAGCTCCAATAAGAGCACTAATAATTACAGCAGAGTACCAATACAATTACAACACTAGAATGGTTGATATTCTCACCTCAATGTGAACATGATTTAGGCTGATTAATTTTATGAGGGATGGTTGTTAGCAATTAAATTATATCTGTATTTGGGAACAGATGGCACCCACCATTTACAATGAGTTGAGCCTGTGTCACGAAGTCCTTTGCAGTGAGTTTTACTTCTCCAGCCTCTGTCAGTTTCACATCCCTAAGGGTCAGCGTGTGAGTTCTGCCCTCTGAACGGTGCACCACCTGTGCAAATCAAACCAATTGATAAATCAAGCACACTTGCCATGTCAAGGGTGGGGGAGGCTATTTACTGCCCCTCTGCAACAGTCATCAACAGCTGAGCACTAAGAACTGTTCTCATTTTCACACCTCTGCTTTTTCTGTCCCAACAAGTGCCCTGGAAGTCAGTTTAGACTCATTTGGCCTGTGTAGCTTGTGTAAAAAATAAAGCTATATGAACCGATTTAAAATTCAGATGTATATGATTTGCTTGCAATTCATATTTTCCTTAAATCATCAATCAAAATAAAACTAAATATAAAACAGCATGAAAAAATACAAATTAAACATTGATTTTTTGTTTTGTTTTAATTTTTCAGTACCATTTCAAAAAATAAATAAATCACTTATGAATGAAAAATTTCATGTTGTTAACATTATAATGTCTTCATATAATTATAATAAAAATAATCAGTTATAATGCAATAAACAATATAATGCAGCAAAATAAAAAAATAAAGACCTATCTGTCCAAAAATAATCAAACCTGTTAGAATTATGGTTCATTAGTGCTTTTTTCAAATAGTTTTTTTTTTTTTATCTCTGTTTGAAGAATCAAGTTCTCACACAAACATATCAGGAATACAAACAGATCTTGAACTACTGTCATCACCAAAATATGTGGCCTTTTACTAAACCCATTTGCTACACAACACTAATCAAATTTAATAAAAGTATCATGTATAATACATAAAAGCCATGACTGAAGTCCAAACTCGCACTCACTGCAAATTACTATGTATGACAAACACATTTAAATGCTCCTAACAAAATGCATAAATACATGCATGCATACATACATTTCTTTGTGTAAATACAAGCTATGTCTGATAAAAAAAAAGGCCTCTTGCCACCTGCCATTGCACATAGAGTCTTGAAGCAGTTAAAAATAACCAAAGGAACGCTTGCAGAGCAGAATAGCCCTATGTGTTATCTCAAACCCCAGATCAAATGCTCAGCTGGTATCCTGATCCCCAGGTCCTTATATGAGGAAAGCATTTAACTGACAGATGTAAAGAACTAGCATGCAATATGTAGAAAACAGCTAAATAGGTGTTTTGCAGTTGTTAAATAATCCAAACGTGAAATCCTAGATGTTAAAAAAGTTTACCACAATTGATCTTCCTGTATACTGCTATTCCATTAGCAGTGTATTAATGAAATTGTCAGAGTGATCATTCAGAGTGATCATCTAAATTCTTTAATGATTCAATTAGAGTACCAACAGTTTACTCTTTATACATTTCACAGAAACCATAACTGACATTTGAATTCACACGGGACAATATGCAAACTTACTCTGTCACTTGGTTCCAGCTTTGTACCCCCTAGGAACCATTCCACAGGTATGCCCTCGTAAGACAGTTCGCAGTCAAAGGTTGCTGTCTCTCCCGCTGTCACCGTTACATCCTTGAGAGGCCTCAGGAGGCCTATCACTCGTGCTTTGGATTCAGGAGAAGACATTGTTAGTCACCTCCAAGTTCCGAGAGACACCGGTAAACCTTTAACTACAAATTCACATAGCGCTTTCCCGCTGACAACAGGCCACTGCTCTGGAGCTCGTAAGCCTCCAGGACAAGTGGGATTCAGCAAGACAGGGACTTGAGTTGGGGGCCTACTTAATTTGCATATTGCGTTTCCTTAAGATGTATATGGTCAGAAAAAAATTTGGAGGTAGGTCTGTTAAGCCTCTGCCAATCACTAACAGAGACTCTCTACATATGGCATGCAGCTTCTAAAATAACCACAACATCTGATTGGCCACTAGCCCACCCCTGTTATGACATCCTGCAAGGAAATCTGTTACTGTCAATCAACCTGCTGGACTTTTCCAGGAAAAGGAAAATGTTACTTAAGTGTTCCTTAATTTATATAAAATATATATATATATATATATATATATATATATATATATATATATATATATATATATATATATATATATATATATATATATATATTCTTATATATGTATATTTGCTTGAGGGTTGCATGTCATAATACTGTCTCTGCTTTTTCTAAAATAGGAATATTAGAAGGCTAAAAAACTTAATTATAAATTGATTGGGTGCCAAACCTGTCTCTAACACAATAATCCCTGTCATAATAAATACTTTTCACACCCTGTTATCACTACATGGCATCTGTCAGAATAATTTACAAGCTAATCATAAACTGCAGTGACTGACTTATGTAACTGCCTTTAGATACTGTGTTTCAAAGCAACACATATCATCTGCCTGTGTTACACAATCCTAATTGTTTCTGGTATGTCCAGAGAGATACAATTTATCTGGCTTGTCCAAAATATGCAAGAAGGCATCATATTCATCCTTCTCACCTTTAACTCTGAGCTGAGCACTTGATTTAGCATTAGCAGCGCTGAAATCCACACCACCAGCCATATCCATGCGAACATTGTAAAGGATAAGCATATGCTTGGTGCCTTCCTCCTTAATTTCACAGTCCTAATAAATGAAATGAAAAATGCGATAGAAAATATGAGAACATTTCAGCACAAAGAACAATTCACAGTAATTCTGAAAAACATTGCACAATTTAACACAATAGTAAGCTCTTAAAAGAATAGTTCACTCTAAATGTAACCATTCTAAGCCACAAATGACTAGTTTATGACTTTTTAGTTTATACACATTCTTTATTTATTATTAAAAAAAAAAAATATCCAAAATTTCTGTTTTTATGTCATGATGACAGAATTAGCATTTATTGTGAACTATTCATTTAATACAATTCTGATTTTTTTTTTGTACTCTTATTTGAAATTTGATAAAGCATCTGTAAGTTATATTTGGTGTTTAGGAGCAACATAAATTACCGGTGACTGGTGCAGGGCCTCTCCTTTGAGTTTCCAGTGACCATGAACATCCTCCTCAGAGATTTCTGTCTCAAAGCGAGCAGTCTCTGTCTCTGTGACCTCCACGCTGTACAGTGGACGAACAATCTTAATATCGCGTTCTGCATAGAACAGTAGAGGAGAGGCAAAGTTATACATAGTAATTTTATACATTTTAATCTATTAATCAATATATGGATTCATAAAACAAACATAAAATACATTAAAAAAAAATACATACCTTCAATGTTAAGCTTGGCTGTTGTTTTGTCAGAGCCGCAGTCACACACATATTCACCAATGTTGGCCTTCTCTGCCTTCTTCACTGTCAAGATACGTTTCTTTCCATCAGCCTTGATGAGGACGTTCTTAGAGGGAGTGATCTCCTTGCCATCTATGAACCATTTCACTTGAGCAGATGATTTGCTCACTTCACACTTCAGGACAACCTCATCCTTCTCAACTGCAGTGTAGTCCTGCAACTTGGTAGTAAAGTAAGGTTCTCCCTCTGTTGATAAACAAGAGGAATTTAAGTTTAATTCAATATTTATCAGTACAATTCAGTAATTATCTGTATGATCCTTTGAGAGTGTCTACAAAATATTTAAACACCTACCAAGTACAGTAAGCATTGCCTCACAGGTTTTCCCAAGGGCCTCAGCTTTAATTAGAGAAGTGTCATCAATAGAGACCTCTTTGAAGGACAGAGTATGGGTTTTTCCATCCTCGGACAAGTGTACCACTTTACTTGGATGCAAACGCATGTCATTCTTATACCAGGTAACTTGAACCTTTTCATGAGAGAGTTCAATGCTGAATTCTGCAGTCTCACGCTCTTTAACGGTGACATCTTTAATGGGTCTGACGAACTCAAGACGGATGCCTGGGGAAATATGCAAGCACATGATTTAATCTGGCAGCAGTTGTATTAAAAAGTTTAACAAACAAGCATATTTTTTTAAACTATGTATTTATTTTCTCCCCCTTACCCTGGATAACAAGTTTGGCAGATGTTCTCTTGTCCTCAGCCTCAAACATATACTTAGCCTCATCCTCATAGGCAGCAGATCTGACCACCAGAATGTATCTTTTGCCCTCTTGAAGTACCTCGAATTTATCATCAGTTTTAATCTCCTGAGTTCCTTTCAACCAATGGAAGCTTTTTGGTTGTCTTGAGATCTCACACTCAAATCTTGCCTCATCTTTCTCATATACATGCACATCAGCCAGAGGTGTTACAAAAGTAATGGGAAGCTCTGCAAAAATACATAAAGAACATCCCTTTTAAATAATACATAAACAATCCACCAACTCAAATAACATAAGATACTCAATATTCAAAAAATCTAAAACAAATATTTGATATATATTTAAATATATGCATAAAAACTAATTGCTTTAAGATGGTTTCCCCCACATGCGAGGAGTCAGTTATTCTACACTTTCATTCAGATAAGGAACTGGTAAGTCGTCAAAAAGGAGAATCAAACAGTGACTGCATAAAATACCTTTCACTTTTAGATTAGCAGAACATTTTGCATTGGCACCCTGGAATGAAACCTCTCCAGACTGGGACACTTTACAGTTGTACAAAGTTAAGATGTGCTTAGCGCCATCCTCAATGATTTCAACATCCTGTTGCCACAAAGACAAAAATACAGTTATGCCATTCATACAAAGTTACATTTGTCACCATTTCAAATAGTTTTAGTAGCCTTACAGGTGATGGGGAGAGGACTTCTCCTTGCAGCTTCCACTGACCATGGACATCATCTTCAGAAATTTCCACCTCAAACCGAGCTGTCTCACCATCGAACAGCTCAACACCATACATGGGTCGCACCACTTTGATGTCACGTGCTGAAATTAATTAATAATGGGGTGGGGTAAGGGCAATCTGGGGAAAAAAATCAGCATTTACATTCCATGGGCATAAAGTTTATCACTGACCTTCAATGTTCATTGTGGCCGAAGTCTTGTCTGTTCCACAGTCACAAACATATAATCCTTTGTCTTTTTCTTCAACTTTCTTGATATTTAAGATTCTTCGTTTGCCCTCAGCTTTCATGGTAACCATCTTGGAGGCTTTAATTTCAGTCTCATTGTGGAACCACTTCACAGGAACATCCTTGCTGAGCTCGCAGTCAAGAGTGACCTCGTCTTTCTCAACTGCAGTGTAATCTTGCAGTTTAACTGTGAAGTAGGCATCTCCCTCTATATTAAAATAAAAAAATAATAATAATAATTTTAGCGAATCTATAATGTACAGTTTGTGTGATAAAACAGCTTGTATACCAACAAACTGATGTTCACGAGATTACAGATTTCAGGATCACTTATCTTACCACCACCACTACCACCATCATTATTATCAAAATAATAATAATAATAATAAGTTACCTAGCACCGTCAGGTTTGCTGTTGTTGATAATCCTTTAGCCTCTGCTTTTATTTGGCAAGTATCATCTAGAGTGACATTCTTGATTTCTAATATATGTTTCTTTCCATCAACATGCGTAAGTACAGTTCTGCTTGGATGCAGTTTTGATTCATTTTTGTACCATGTCAATGGTACTTTGTCATGGGACAGTTCAAGCTCAAACCGAGCTGTTTCACCTTCCTTGACAGTTTGATCTGATATCGGTGAGATGAATTTCAGCCGCATACCTATAATGTGTTAGTCCATTGCAAAACCATTTTAGCTTGGTGATTTTATGAACAAAACACATTTTTCAAAGGACCCCATGATGACTGAAACATAGCTTGAAAACTTACCCTCAACTGTCAGTTTGGCTGTTGATGTTTTACCCAACACCTCAATAGTATATTCTCCCTCATCCTCAAATTCACAGTGGTTTATGACCAACATGTGTTTCTTTCCATCATCAATGATATCATATTTTTGGTCTGGTGTTATAATATCAGATCCTCTCAACCACATCACTTTAGGCACATCTTTTGTGATCGTGCATTCAAACTTTGCCTGTTTCTTTTCATGCACAGTAACATCCTTCAATGGGACTGTGAAGTCCATTTCAATTTCTATGGGTGTGAATAACAGTTAATTTAGCTTATATATACTGCTTTTCTTTTTTCAGCATGCTTTTTCTGCTCATCAACTACATACCTTTGACCATTAGCATAGCAGTAGTTATGGCATTCAAAGCTTGGTATGAGACTTCTCCAGCCTGGTCAAGTTGAACATCTTTCAATGTAAGGAATCTCTTATTTCCTTCAGCTCTGATATCACACGTCTGGTGATTAAAAATAAATAAATACTTATGTAAAATAGCCTATATAAAATATTTGCATTTTTTCAACTATATACAATCTTACCGGTGATCTTGTTAGAACCTGCCCTCTAAGTTTCCATTCTCCAGGTACATCATCTTCTGAAATTTCAGTATCAAAGTTGGCCTCCTCTTTCTCAACCACCTCCACACTAGCAAGAGGCTTCAAGATCTCAGCTTCACGCTCTTTATTTATGAAAAACAAAAATTTGATTTAGGGAAATACAAAAGCAACATTTTGCAGTAAGGTAATTAATGCTAAGTCTGCCTAACACACCTCCAAGAGTGAGTTTTGCTGCATATCTGCGGCCCTCAACTTCTATGGCATATTCTCCAACATCACCAGGTTGAGCATTCTTGATAGTAAGCGTCATATCTTTTCCAACCTTTTTCACCTCAGTCTTATTTGTGGGGTCAGTGGGAATTTCTTCATCTCCCTTGAACCACTTCCAGTTAGGAGTATCCTTGTACAGTTCGCACTTGAATGTGGCAGTAGCCTTTGGTTTCACATGCTGGTCCCTCAGAGGTTTTGTTAACCAATCTCTGATTATTTCTGCAAAGGTACATATTTTGTTTAGTTATGTTTTGGTAAAGAACTAATAAAATTAACCATAAAGATATTTCCATATGCATACCAATGATTTTGACATTGGCTTGTGTCTTGATGTCCTCGCACTCGCAAGTGTAAACACCGGCATCATCATCATTTGCATCTTGAATTGTCACAGAGCGCTGCAATCCAATAACATTGATTTGAATTTTGCCAGCAATTTGCTTAAGCTCTTTTCCGTCCTTCTTCCAGACAACATCCCTGTCTTTGCTCAACTCGCAGGTTAGGTACATTGGCTGTCCCTTAATCACAGACATTTCCTCCTCCAGATTCTTTGTGAACTTCACTGGTAACTCTATAAAAAAAAAAAAAAAAAAAGGAAGAACATCTCAATTTATTGGGTGATAATTTTTGAATATATATTTGTATAAGACTAAGCTTGTATATTTACAGTTTTTACTCATAATCAATGCACTACCTTCTACAATAAGTTTAGCTGTTGAGGTCTTCTCCTTGTTGCCAAGCTTTGCAACACATGTGTACTCCCCAGTGTCTGAAAGCTGTACATCAATGATTTGCAGTTTGCGGTCTTTGCCATCAGATGTGAATTTGTGCTTTGGACTCTCCCTTAGATTGCTTCCATCCTTCATCCAGGTGGTGATGGCAGTAGATGGAGAGATCTGGCACTCAAATACAGCAGATGAGCCAATGGACTCAGCCTCCTGCAACACAATATCTTTGAGTTCCTTCACAAACTTCAAGGGGACGGCTTTGAGCTGGGCACCAAATGGTGATTCTCCTGGAGGCTTATCACCACCAGCACCAGGCTTCAGCCCTCTACCCCTTCCAGCATCACCAGGAGATGGAGTTTGTCTTGCTGTAATGAAAAAAAAGAGGTTTAAATGGAACTAGAACCGCTGCAAATAGTAAGCACATTACATACATATTTATATATTTGTTACTGAGCTTTCATGACTATTGTAAAGTAAACCTTAAAATGGCTTAGGGAGGAGGAAAATCATCAAAATAATTTAATAAATAAACATACGTCTTAAGCCTCTGCCTCTTCCAGCTTCCTCAGTAGGCTTTCCCTCTGAACAAACAAAAATCAGTTATTTTCAATTCATAAAAATGGAAAATATATTTGAAGTTAAATTAAAATGTCCAGTACAAATAATAATAATAAAAAAACAGACAAAAGGTAAATATTAAACATGGGAATGAAGAGTCATGAAGATGACAGAATCATGCTGCCAATTAATGAGAAGTTAGATGACAATGACCATTCTTTCCACCAGTGGTTATATTCCATAGATCAATGAAGACACACAAATAAACAACAAACAAGATGAAAAGACATTAAAATACAACACGCATGCCACAATGAAGATTGAAGAAGATGAAGAAGGCGGTAGACAAGATTTAGCAGTTTTATGTGGATGGACATGGATGTAGACATGGAAATTATCTGGGGTGAAAATAAATAACAATAGGGAGATGGATTCCACAGCACGGAAAATGAGGCATTCTTTGGTGTAGTTCACAGCCACCCTCTCACCTCTTCTACCCCCTGGCATCCCAGGAGTCTCAAGTGCCCCTTCCTCCAAATACCTTTCTTCAGAGCCTTCCGAGCCATAACTCTCACGAGAAGCAACCTCCCATCCCCATGCTTCTTCTTCATCTTCATATTCTGCTTCAAATTCAACCTCAACCTCTTCTTCAAACAGTTCTTCTTCAAACTGAGTTGACACTTTTCTTAACTCTACAGCTCCAGGAGAGACTTCCTTTATGACTGGAATCTCCTCTTTTTCAGGGGTCTGAGGAGATTCAGATTTGTCCTCCTTAGGTGAAACCTTCTGAGGTGCTTTCTTCAAAATAACAGCTTCAATAGGGTCTTTAGGTGAAACTTTCTTTGGCTTCTTTGCCAAATCCTCACTAGGCTTCCTCTCCACTGATACTGGTTCAGTTGGTTTTGGTTTCTCAACCTTAGGCGAAGGAATCTTTTCAGGCTCTACTGCACTCTTTGCACGCTCAACTGGTTTAAGAACTATGTCTTCTTTCTTTTCAGCCTCTTTGGGTAAAATACCCTTTTTGGTAACTATTGGTTTCTTCTCATCTTCCTTTGGTGTAATCTCCTTCTTTACAGGCGTAACCTTTTTAAGTGGTGCCTTTTTGTCTTCTACTGGTACAATAGTTGGTATCTTCTCAACCTCTTTATCTTTATCTGGAGTTTCTTGACTGTCAACTCTTTTTGGTGTTATACTTGGTTCTGTTTTTATTTCATCTTTTGGTGACCTAGTAAGTGGTGACAACTCAATAGGTTTTCGTTCTTTTGGCTCTGAAACCTCCTTTTCTTTTGGTGATCCAGCTGAAGGTTTCTTCGGAATTGGTTTTAGTTGAACCACCTCAGGCTCCTGGTCTTTAGGTGGAATTTTACCTTTACCTTTAAATAATTTCTCTTTAGGCTCTGCAGGTGCTTCCTCTTTGGGAGGTCTGGTTACAGGTTTAACAGCAACTTCATCAGGCACCTTTTTGTCAGGAACAGAGGGTTCTACTTTTTTCGTGAGGACATCGGGTTCTTTTGGCTTCTCATCCTTTTCAGGTCGTTCTCCTTTCTGAAAAGTAATTGGTTCCCTACTTTTATCAAATGTTATAGGTTCTCTTCCTTTTTCTTCTTTTTTGGTGTCTTTTTCGGTTTCACTTGGCGGTTTTACTGGTTTCTCAAATGGCTTTAATTTGACAGATTCTTGTTCTTTTGTGTCAACAGGTAACTTTTTAACCTTTTTCAGTGCTAAGCCAGGCTCCTCTGGTGTATCTTCTTTTGGAACCATTCCAATTGGTGTCTTTTTTGCTTTTTCTTTTAATTCGGTTTCTGGTTTTATTTGAGGTGGTGCTTGATCAGGTTCATCAGGCATCTTTTTGTCTACCTCAGGTTGAATTTTCTCAACTCTCTTAGTCACTTCATAAGTCTCAAAATGCATTTCTGCCTCATAACTTTCAGTTATCATAACTTCAGTATGAGCCTCAGCATACACTTTGGGACTCTCTTTATATTCCTCCTCTTGTGGTTTGAGCACTTTCTTCAGTTTTACCATTTCCTGATCTTCGTCTTTATCTTTGGATACTCTTGTAGCTTTCTTTAAGGTGGGAATTTCAAATCTTCCCTCTTCTTGCTTCGCTTTAAGAACTTTTCCTTTAGATTTGGAAATGTATGCCATTATAAAGCGAACGATACATAAAAACAACCATATACAGCACATTTAACACACTGACATACTTTTGCCAGTACAACAAACTATTTCAAGACAAAACATAACATGACAAAAGACAGTTTCAATAACAAACAAACGAGATGGTACTGACAACATACAATATGCTGTATTTCAATACACATAACAAGATTCAAAATTCCGCCCAAAAATTATCATATAACACAAGTGAAGAGAACATATAATCTGAAATGGTTCTGCCATCTGTAAGAAAAGATTTTTAGTTTTATGAGATTTATTTATTTTTTCTTACCTTTCTTTCCTGGAGCAGGTGCAGAAACTGGACCCTTTTCACCATCTGATTTAGAAAAGTTGTCACAAAAAGTTAAAAAACTAGTCACAATAACAGTGTTATGTAGTGCAAGAAATGTGTTGAAATGAAATATTGGAAATGTGCAGAAAAAGCTTTGGGGGCATGTTTTATTTGTAATGTAAATCTGTTTTTGTATATATATTTTACTGTGTTTTATGAGTAACTGTTTGTGAGTTAAACTGCTGAGAGATAAACAAGAATCTTTTCATTAAGTGGAATGGGGAACACTGTGAGGATCACTTAATAGCTTGCAAATATCAGAAGCATATACAAGACAAAATGACAGACATTACCACACATCTTTCTAAAGTTAAGAAAAAGTTTATGACAAAGATTAAGAAAACACATTAAGAAATTACAACATACCTGTTATTAACAAAAAATTTTTCAATAAAGATAATTACCAATAAAGATAATATTTTATAAACAGTGGGAGTATGAAGAAGAGTTTCAGTTTTAGTACCTTCCACTGTTTGGACAATTGGTACTGGTTCTTCCTTTGGAGCAGGCTTTAGTTTCTCTGGTTCTTTAGGTGTAGGTACTTCAAAAGGAATTTCAAAGACACGATGAGATTTCAAAACTAGACATTGCTTTTCAGCACAGTACACAGATGCAGACTTGTGGTTACCATAATACCTTTTGTTGGAATTATCTTCTCTTCCTTGGGCTTAGGGGTGAATTTATCTTCAGCTTTCTTATCGACCTCTTTAACTTAAAATAGAGTGTGTTGTTTGACGTCAATTTAAGTTGAAAGATATTGAAGATAACACAATGTAATGAAAGAATAAAATCTTTTAAACCTCTATCGAGGTTAAGAAACACATACACAGATAGTACATGCATGACAAACAATATATTAAATGATGCACAGATTATATTTTAAATAATTATTGGAAGAAAATATGTTTGGAAGATATTTGCTGTGGAAATTTGAATATTAAGAATTCACTCACGTAAACAACAATAATGACATGCTTTGACATAAACTTAGACTTGACAGAACATGTTTTCAGCACCTTTGAGAGGCTAAACACAACATTGTGACAATACTACTTATAAAGTTACTTTTCTAAATAAGAGTGGTTCACTAAGCATGAACCTTTAATCATTAAGACTATTTGTTATAATGAAGCTCAACACACAAATGATACAGAACAACATAAAACATGTTATCAAATTTGCAGTGTGTTAAGGCTCTCTATTGAGGTTAGGATGTGCTAAAGTAACAAGTATTGTAATTAGACAACACATATCACAAACAAAAAAGTACCTGTGGTCTCTGGCAAAGGTTCTTTCTTTTTTTCAGGTTCTGGAGATGGTTTCTTTTCAACTGTAACATTTTAACATTTTAAGGTGTTATTATGACAGAAGTTATAATGAACAAATAATACAACTTTGTCAACAAGACATGAAATACAACAAGATATACATTAAAGATTTGACTTGACAAAAGCAGAGACCACCATAATATGACAAACTGAAACATAAAATTTAGTATGACAAAAGAGTTTGTTGAAGAATCCCCACAGTACTCTTTACCTTTTGGGGCTGCAACTTCTTTCACAGAAACTGGTGTCTTCTCTGGAGATGGTTTCTTCTCTAGCTCTGCTACTTTACATCACAAATAAATGTGTACATTATAACCTCAAAAACATAATTTTTGTAGTTTTACCATTATACTCAACAAACATAATATAAAATGTTTCTAACACAAAACAGAGAAAATGATTAGGGGTTGTAACATTATGACTTCAAGACAGGACAAAGAAGAGGTTAGTCATGATTTCTGATGCCTGAAGAAAACCTTTTCTAAGAAACCAAGTTTTAGAATAAGATAAATAGACAACCAGATGTTGTCTGATGTCATTATACCTTTTGTAGGGGTCACCTCTTTCTTTTGAGGAGCAATTTCTTCAAGCTTTTTAGATGGAAGAATAACCTCTTTCTTTTGAGGTACTATAGCATCTGCTTTTTTAGTGACAGCAACAATTTCCTTCTTTTTAGGCTGAGCATCATCTTTGTGATGCTCAGAAATGACCTTTTTCATTTCTTTCTTAGTTTTAGGAATTGTAACAACCTCCTGTGTTGGCATATTATCTTCCTTCTCTTCCTGTTTAATTATGTAGGACACTTCCTTCTTACGTGGAATTTCTTCCTTATCAGAAGGAGGAGTAACTTCTTTTCTTTTAAGTGAACTTTCTTCATTTTCCTTTAAAATTTGTGTGTAGGCTATCTCTTTCCTTTGAAGCATAGTTTCTTCTGTTTTAGGAGCACTGACAGCCTGCTTCCTTCTGGGTGGAACTACTACTTGTGCTGTGGGTGTGGGAGCTTTGTCTTCATTTTGAGCTACTGTTTTCTCATCCTTTTTAGGAGGAAGAGGGACCTCTTTCTTTTGAGTTACAATTTTCTCATCCTGAAAATGTAAAGGAACCTCTTTCTTTTGAAGTGAAATATCATCATCCTTTTTAGGAAGAAGAGGAACCTTTTTCTTTTTAGATACAATATCCTCATCTTTTCTAGTAGAAGGAACAACTTCGTTATTTTCAGGCAGTATTCTCTTGTCCATTCTGGGAGGAAGAACCATCTCTTTCTTTTCAAATACAATTTCCTCATCTTTTCTGGGAGGAACATCTTTCTTTTTAGGTAACATTTCCTCATCCTGTTTAGCAGGAAGAGGGAGCTCTTTCTTCTGAAGTGCAATTTCATCCTTCTTTTTAGGGGTGGCAATAGTCACTTTTTTAGGAAGTTGTTCAGCAGTTTCCTCTTTTTTGGAACCAGTATCTTTCTCTCTTTCTTGAGATATTTTGCGTTCTCTATCTTCTAATTTACTATCCACAACAACTAGTTTCTCATGACCTATGTCCTCAATTAAATCTCCTTTCTCTGTAGCCAATAACAGAACAACATCTGGCTTATTGGAAGGTTCTTGCACTTCAAAAGAATGTTGTTTATAAATAGCTTCTGTAAAAGTAGAATGTGGAAAAATTAATACTGTCTCAGTCATTGAAACAACTCTTTTGGTTTCATGATTTTGAAATCGCAGTTATCTGATTATAGACACTACAAAACTCTCAGTTATCATATAGTCCCAATTTTGAAAATCATAAACTAAAGCACTGTTTATTATTTTTTATCTTACCTGTCATTACAAGTGCTCTAGAGTGTTCAACACCAGAACATTTTTCACTGATCCTAAATTCTTCTGAAGTCAATACACTTTCTTTTGAAGAATCCCCCAGTTTTGAAATGTGTAAATTATCAATTTCTCTGTCATACAGTATTTCTGTTTGTGATACAGCTTTTCGATAAGAGACGTCCTCTTTTGAAGTTTCTTTCATCAGAAGTGACTTCATTGCAATTTTCTGACTGTCTGATGGTGTGACTTCATCCTTCCTCAGGACAGAAGTGGATTCTTGAAAATTTTGAATGTAAAGAAGAATTTGTACCCAACAGTGCAACCAAGAGATTGATAGATAATAGAAAGAAAATTATTTTGTAAGAGACTGATCATAAATCTAAATATACCAAAAGAGTACACTTAATACTAAACCGTCCGAATTGCATGTGTATTTCTTCTGAGACATTTTTTTAAGTGGTGAATATGAAGAAATTAATATGGTCTCAGGATTTGAAACAACTTTGATTTCTTTATAAGAAAGATTATATTTAGAATTTATAGAAATTTACACAAATTCTCCCATAGCAATTTCATAAACTGTACATTTAACAGGGTGTGACTTCTCTTATCCCTAAGTGATTTGTGGTGTTTGAGAAGTTTGAACCTTTTGGGATTTTGGTTTCACCCACTTGAAAGACATTATGTATTGCTGTACTTAGTATACTTCATGGGATTGTAACAGAATATGAAGACAAAATGATGTTCAAGAGAAAATAAGATTACAAAGACTGCAATGGTGTTTGATTTGTGTACCTTTGGTCTTCTCATATTTCTTTGGTAGTAAAATTATTGTATCCGGCTTTCCTTGCAGCTCTTCTGTTGTAGATTTTGTCGGTGTTGAATCCAAAGCAACTTAAGAGAGTATGAAATATGTAAGATTTACATCAATAAGATCAAGAGTTCACTCTAGCGAGTGGTAAGAGGTTAATGAAGAAGAATAAGAACAAACTAGAGAAGGACAAGAACCAAGTGACAAACATAAACGGGACTACACGGACAAAGAAATTAGTTAAATAAAATAGTAAAGAAGTTTAAAGAAAGTCATTCCTAAGACAGCAAAGTAAAGAATAAGAAGAGTAGACAATCAGATGTTGTCCTAGATCATTGTACCTTTTGTAGGGGTCACCTCTTTCTTGTGGGGTACAATTTCTTCATCCTTTTTAGCAGGAGGAGGAACTTCTTTCTTTTGAGGCATTACAACCTCTTCTTTTGTAGTGAGAGCAACTACATTCTTCATTTTAGGTAAAATATCTTCTTTCTCTTCCAGTTTTGATTTAAGAGATATGTCCCTCTGTGCAATTTCTTCTCTGAAGAAAATTTCTTCTTTCATCTCTACAATTTGTGTGGAAGCTACTACTTCCTTCTGTGTAATTTCTTTCATGAAGAAAATTTCTTCTTCTTCTTTCTTCTCTGAAATGTGTGTGGGAAGTATTTCTTTCTTTTGAGGTACAGTTTGAGGCACATCTTTTTTAGGAATCTCTGTCTTTTGCGTTACAATTGCATCCTTTTTAGGAGGAAGAGCAACCTCTTTCTTTTTAGGTAATATTTCCTCATCCTGTTTAGGAGGAAAAGGAACCTCTTTCTTTTTAGGCTCAATTGCCTCGTCCTTTTTAGAAGGAAGAGGAACCTCTTTCTTTTGAGGTACAGTTTGAGGCATATCCTTTTTAGGAATCTCTGTCTTTTTCGGGACAATTTCATCCTTTTTAGGAGGAAGAGGAACCTCTTTCTTTTCAGGTTCAGTTGCCTCATCCTTTTTAGGAGGAAGAGGAACCTCTTTCTTTTGAGGTACAGTTTGAGGCATATCTTTTTTAGAAATCTCTGTCTTTTTCGGGACAATTTCATCCTTTTTAGGAGGAAGAGGAACCTCTTTCTTTTCAGGTTCAGTTGCCTCATCCTTTTTAGGAGGAAGAGGAACCTCTTTCTTTTTAGGTAATATTTCCTCATCCCGTTTAGCAGGAAGAGAAACCTCTTTCTTTTTTGGTTCAATTGTCTCATCCTTTTTAGGAGGAAGAGGAACCTCTTTCTTTTTAGGTTTAATTGCCTCATCCTTTTTAAGAGGAAGAGGAACCTCTTTCTTTTTAGGTAATATTTCCTCATCCCGTTTAGCAGGAAGAGGAACCTCTTTCTTTTTTGGTTCAATTGTCTCATCCTTTTTAGGAGGAAGAGGAACCTCTTTCTTTTTATGTAATATTTCCTCAACTTGTTTAGCAGGAAGGGGAGCCTCTTTCTTTTCCTGCTTTTTAGGGATAGAAACAGTCTCTTTTGTAAGTAGCTTCTCTGTAATTTCTTCCTTTTTGATACCAGCAAGAGTCTCTTGCTTCTGAGGCACCTTGACCTCTTTATCTTCTATTTTGCGAACAGCAGCATCTGGTTTCTTATAACTTATTTCCTCAATCAAGTCTTCTCTCTGTGTAGGCAAAAACGGAGGGGCCTCTGGCTTCTTGGAAGGTTCTTGCACTTAGAAAGAATATTAAAGTTAAGAACAATGCTTCAAATTGCACTGTTTTAAGAGTGAGAGAAGAGGAATGAAAGATCATTTAAATATACAAGACTTAAGATACATAAGAAACCAAGACATAAGATGTAAAAGATATGGTAGAAGCTACCAATAAGAATACACTCAGTCCCAATAATAATGCGGGACAAAGACAATAACATAAACAAAAACCACTGTCATACACGTGTTCCTCATAAGAGTGTGGCTAGTTAATAAAGAAACAAACATTCAACAAAAACAGTCTTACATACAAAACCTAGTATATGTCTATACCTTTCTTTGCAGGTTCTTCCACTGTAATCACTTGCTCAGGTTTAGATGGGACTTTCTTTGGTGGTTCTTGAATTGTTGGTTTTGGTTTCTTTTCTTCCACAAGAACTTTAAAGAACATGCATTGTATTGTTTAAAGATTGATTTTCATAAGCACACATCAAAAACACACAGTGTCACATACAATACGCTTCCTAATGGAAGCTAGAAAATTGCAACAATAAAGATGGTTATTTGAAAAGCTTTTAAACAAGAAAACCACAAGACATAAAACATAAGCAATGAACAGTACCCAATACGAAACATTCACCATAATCAAATGCCACAGTAAGGTTGTGTGTTCCTCTGAAGAGTTTGACAAGTTAACGAAGAAACAAACATATAACAGAAAGTAGCCCTACATACAAAAAGGAAGTCTATACCTTTCTTTAGAGGTTCTGTCTCTGGAACTTTAATGGCTTCATCAGGTTTAGATGGCATTTTCTTTGGTGGTTCTTCAATTGGTGGTTTTTGTTTCTTTTTCTCCACAAGAACTTTAAAGAACATTGTATGGTTTAACGGTTCATTTTCATAGCGACACATAAAAGAATAAACAGTATCACATATAACACGCTTCTAAATGGAAGCTGGACAACAAAGACAGGTATGTGAAAACTTGTTGACAATATACCCACACATTATAACAAATCAAAAGCAATTAACAGTACATAACAATAAAGTGTACAACAGTAATACTGCAGGACAAAAACATTTACATAAAAACCACTTCATGTGTTGCTAATAAGAGTGTAGCTAGTTAAAAATAAAAACACATACAAAAGAAAATATACATACAAAAAGGTGAGTCTATACCTTTCTTTGGAGGTTCTTCCACTGGAACTGCAATGGGTTCATCAGGTTTAGCTGGCAATTTCTTTGGTGGCTCTGGCTCCTTTTCCTCCACAAGAACTTTAAAGGGCATATATTGTATGGTTTAAAGATTCGTTTTCACAACACATGACAAAGAATCCACAGTGTCACATATAACATGCTACCTAATGGAAGCTGGACAAACAACAAAGACAGGTATATAAAAAGCTTGTAGAAAAGAAACCCACACAAATAAAAAAGCATAAACAATGAACACTACATAATAAACATAATGAGAGTACAAAAAACAGTAATATTGCAGGACAAAGACATTCACATATAAGCCACTCTAAGTCATGTGTTCCTAATAAGAGTGTGGCTAGTTAAAAAAGAAACTCACATACAGCAGAAAATAGCCCTACATACAAAAGATGAGTCTATACCTTTCTTTGGAGGTTCTTTCACCGGAACTGAAATGGCTTCATCAGGTTTAGCTGGCAATTTCTTTGGTGGTTCTGGCTTCTTTTCCTCCACAATAACTTTAAAGAACATGCATTGTTTGGTTTAAAGATTCATTTTTTTAGGCACAAATGAAAGAACACACAGTATCACATATAACGCACTTCTTAACAGAAGATGGACAATTGAACAACAAAGACAGGTATATGAAAACTTGTAGACAAGAAACCCACACAAAATAACTGTAAGCAATGCAACATACAAAAAATACTGTAATATTGCAGAACAAAGACAACGACAAACAGAAGCCACTGTAACTTAAGTGCACTTCCTGATGGAAGCTGGACAATTGCAAAAACAGATGTTTTATGAAAAGCTCATAGACAATCCCACACAACATGAAATAAAAGCAATTAACAGTACCTTTGGCTGGGGGTTGTTCAGGTTTTTTCACAGGTGTAGGCTCAGGCTTTGGCTCGGGCTTAAGTTTAGGCTTAGGCTTTGGTTCTGGTTTGGGCTCAGCTACTGGTGCAGCTTTAGGCTCTTCAGGCTCAGGTGCAGAAGGCACAGGAGCTACAGGTGCTGCTGGCTGTGGCACTTCTTCATATAACATATTTTTGATATTAGTACATTTATAGAGTTTCGGAAGAGTTAAGGCAAGCATGAAAATAACAGCGTAGTACAATTAAACTCATACCTCAAACAGAGAAAGACAAGACAAATAAAAAAGAACAGACACAAGATTTGACAATTGCTGTTGCATGCAATAAGAACATGTAGACTTAACATCAATTAAAAGAATTAAGAGGGTCACATCTAATAGTCAAAATGAAAAAAAAATCAATATGCTAACAAAAATATGTTGTAATAACAAACATTTACAAAAGGGCTTAAAAAGGACTTGATTCGCTTAAAAGGTGTATATGCACATAGAACAGGACAGAACCACAAATAATGACATGTTCTTTCCATACCTTTTACTTTGGGGGGTTCAACTGGCTCTGGCAATATAACTGCAGTAACTACTTCTTCCACAGGCTTTTTAGCTTTTGGGTGAAAATTAATTACAAGTGTTTTAAGAATATTCAATTAGACAAAAAAATAACACTACAACAGAATATTAACATGAGAGATAGAGTAGAAAGAATGTTTATAAAGAGCTCCATAGACACACAAAAATTGATAAAAACAGCAACTTATAAACACAGCGCTGGAGCACACTGGACAGACATCTGCATACCTTTCACAGGTACTTCAGGAATTAGCTCCACTGGTTTAGATGGCTCGGGTTCCTCGAATTCTTTGAGAATATTAAGAACAATTAACTCTATAATATCAAACTAGTAGCTTCAGCTTTGAAAGCATCCATGCATAAGCATCAGGGCAAGAATTACAGAGATATCACTGGCATTTACACATAGACGAACTGATACATCCACACAATACAGAATAGTATCAAAGCATTACTGAAGTTAAGACAATTAAAAAAGCAGAGAAAAAAAAAATCATGTAAATTTGTGTGCAACATTTAATTTTAAAACTTAGTATTATACCAAAAGTTTTCATTGATTTGCAGCTGCTACTGAAGCAAATATCAAAAACATTAACAGCACACAACACTGATAGCACATGACATGGCACAACTAAGGTGAAGGTAAACACACAATTTTACAAAGAGACATGAAAATGACAGACATGAGGTTGATGTAAGCATGTTTGCCAACAAGTAGCAAAGCAGCAAGCTGTCTCTCTTTCAGTACCTGTTGTTGGAGCCACCTCTCTCATTCCCAGGATTTTTCTACTGACAGCCTCTTCGACTGGAACCCTTGGGGCTGATGAAACAAAGAAAGTACTTAGAATAATCAATATAATTACAATAATAACTGGCTTTGGAGAAATATATGAAAACACACAAAAAAAATTACAAATCTGTTCAGAAATATTTACGTTGGTAAAGCTACATATATAAACAAGGTCAGACTGGTAAATGTATGACAACACACACAACAACACATACAGTAATTGTACATTGTGAGGACAGGATGAAAACAAGGGAGGGGAGATACAGACATTAATATGAACAGCATAAATACATACAAGACATATAAATGTGTTATGTGGTCAAACAAGTGGAAAGAGAGTTAGAAATGATATTTGTAGACTCAAAAGCTCTCAGTAATACCTGTTACTGATATTTCCTCTACAACACTCTCCGCTGTCCAGCTCACATACTCTGGTAAAGGGTAAAAAGTTGTTACACGGGTCCAAAGACGAATACTTTATATATTGACTTTATTTGGTTATTTCACGCAAGATGTTGGAAAAAAACAGACAAACAAAACTGTTAAAAAAACTGTTATTCTTTTACATTTATTTTGTTGTTGTTGAACAGATTGATGGTTAAAACAGACAAAGTTAAATGATTTTCATAGTGAAGTGATATTTGTCAGTTTTAGTGTATGATACTATATGAAAAGGATGAGGTGAAAAATTTCAGTTTTATTCTCTTAATTACCTTGTGTTTCCATTTTTTCTTCGTAATGGTAATATTCCATGGAAGATTCAGCTTATCAAAAATAATACGTTTATGAGTAACTATCACTGATTTTGAGGATAGAGATTTATGTATTTTCAAAAGTAATTTTACATAGAAATCTCAACCTCACCTTCAATGGTTAAAGCAGCTGCTTCAGGAACTTGTATTGATGTATCTGGGATGTCTGTGTAAGTGTAATTAAAAAATTTGAAGCTTGCTTACATAAATTAATGAAATGTGTTAAATAATCGGTCTATATGCACTAAAGGTGTTAAAAACATTTGTCCCATACTTACCATAAGGTACCCTTTCTATATCAATTTCTGAGAAAAAGAAAAACAAAAAAATAACTGTAAGGAGCCTTCACAATTTAGAGAATGTTAGTTAAGTAAATGCTGGAGCTCGACAGCTGTACCGACCTTTGCCTGACAGGTAAAGCTCAGCTGTACTTTTAGCCTCACCCCTGGGCTCCAATCTGACAATGACTGAGTACACGCCTAAAGGATTATTAATTTGGTTAAATGGGCCTTTTTATTTAATATTATTAAAACGAAAAATGGTCCCGCACTGGAACTCCACAAACCTTCATCGGCAGAGGTAACGTTGCGGATGATCATGAAGTGCCGTCGCCCTTCACTTTGGAAGGTATATTTGGGACTCTCTTTAAGCTCCCAAGTGTCCTTATACCATGTTACAATAGCATTGTCGAAAGACACCTCACACTCAAAAGTGGCCAACTGATGTTCTCGCACCACAATGTTCTGGATGCGTTTGGTGAAATGTATTTGCTTGGCTAGAAAAAGATAACGCAAGGTGGATGATTAGGACTAGAATCTAATGCTGGGGCCTTTTTTTCTGCCTAATATAGTGCATTAAGATTTGCTATAAAAGAAAGCCAGGAAAATGTGAAGGCAAAATATCCCTGGCATTCAAAATAAGAAGAGTTTTTCCATAAGAAGTGAAGACGAAGAAGTCACAGATGATGAAAGAAGAGGTTAGTAGATGGTATAATTTACAGTAAACAGTAAGTCTGACAGTTGAGTGAATCTATACAAACCTTCGATCCAAAGATTTGCAGTGGTTTCAAGATTTTTGTATTTGCAGGTATATTCTCCTTGGTCTTCAAGTCTAACATCTTTGATTGAGAGCTTCTGAGTGTAATTTGCCACAGCAAATGTGTATCTGCTGTGAGGTTCTAAAAGCTTCCCATTTTTAAACCACTGGGTTTTTACATTAGGTACAGAGAACTGGCAAGTCAGTGTACAAGTTTGGCCTTCCTTACCAGCCACATCCTGCATATGTTGTTCCACTTCAGCATCTGCAGAAACAATAAGGGTCAATATTGTAAAAACTTAGAGTATCGGATATAGTTTAGGAGAATCAAATGATGTTGCTACAGTACATACCCAACACTGTCAGTTTTGCACTGGAGATGTGTGGGCCACACACAATACGATAATTGCCCTCATCTCTCTTCTGGCAATCCTTGATCTTTAAGATGTGACGATCACCCACAATTTTAATGTCATACTTGTCACTACTGTCAAGTTTTTGGGTTCCCTTGTACCAGGAGAGTATGATTTCTGGGTAGTTGATCTTGATTTCACATTCAAACACAGCTTCCTTCTTAACAGTAGTTGTCTGGTCCATGATGTCATGTACCACAGTGACAGGCTGCATAGAAAACAAAAGAATACAATTTAAATGACATACTAATTAGCATAGTATCTAGACATAAACCAAAGTTGATTTTTGCATTTAGCAAACTGAATTCTAGATAATACCCAAATTGCCGACTTGTGACATTGTAAGGGGCCTCGTTCTGAATGGTAATGATACTGCATAGCAATTTTACATTTCTTACACTCTTCCTCAATAATAATAATAATAAGGCACTATGTATGAAAGTGCTTCAATCACACTCCTTTGACTGTGACTATTGGTTTATGTAATGTTTTGATGATACCATGCAGAAATAAATTATACTTACTGGTTAATTTTTTTTTTTTTTTTTTTTTTTTTTTTTTTTTTTGAGTACTTGGAATAACATTACATAATATTTACAGTATATAACATGCTGTAAACACTGTGTGACATTAAACCTACAGTAGTAAGATACTTCTGTGTTTGTCCAACTTGTCATAATAAAACATGTCCAAGGCTTCTCAGGTGCACTTGCAGGCAGCCTAACTTACACAAAACTAACGTGTCCTAGCAGATAAACCACAGGTGTAGTTTCTAACATTATAGACATCTTTGACTAAAGCTTGACAATCAGAAAATGTCTAAATGCACTTATCCCTGCACTATGCATGCTTGTGCTATAATTCTTTAAAGCATATGCCACGTTTTGATACTTTGTTATACAATACAAATGACATTCATGTATTTTTACAGTGTTTATAAAGCACTAGCTGATCTATGTCTTATTTTCCTAAATAAATAAAAAAGAAAGTTTTGATTTTTGCTGTCTACAAGGGTTTATATAATACAAATAACAGAATTAGATTTCAAACCTCAGTTTGTTCCATCCTCTTTTGCAAATCGGCAACAAGTTTAGCCAAATCCTCCTCAGACTCTCTTGCAACGCTTTCCACTTCCTGAAATGTAACAAAGCCAAGCAATTAAACAATTTATATAATCTACTTTCACTCCTGGCTCGAAAAGTGAGTTCCTTAAAGGTAAATGTCACTAAAACCTTCCTTGACCACATTTTTGAGTTGGTAAATTTAAGTAAACCTATAAACATAATCAATTAAGAGGAATATTGTTACAGTAGCAATGTACTTGGTCTTATCTTCTAAACCGAACTATATGATGCTGTTGTACTGTTGTCTGAAACAATCTTACCGGTCTTCCACTTTCGCGTTCTTTTTCCTTCTTCAGAAACTCAATAGCTTGAAGGAGACCCCGGTAGTCTGTGATGCCATACATGCGGGCATATTTCTCATACTCCTTGGGATCAACATTTCTAAGCAACTCAACAATGTCAATATCCTTGTCCTCTTTAGGGCTTTTCTGCTTTGATGGAGTTCTGGGTTAAAAAACAACAACACACATTTTAGCCAATCTTGTATAGTTAACATCTCAATCAGTGTTTTACTTAGTGTGAGATGTAAATTTGTATATTTGGTTTTTAATATGCACAAATGGTGAAGCAATAACAATCAGACCCATTAGTTATTTTTACAATTACAGTCTATCATTTATAACAATAAAAATAATCATATTTAAGTCATTTAATTTATAGTAAAATGCCTGTTACTAATGTTGGTCAAGGTGGGTCCTTGAGGATGGTTTGCAATTTGACAGACACTCACTTCTTCAGTTTCACCATTTCTAAAGTGGTCTCTTTCTTCTCATCAACATTCAGGTTGGTGCTGCACTCAATTTCTCCATGTTTGTTTGAAGCAACACATCTGTACTGACCAGAGTCAGATTTGGTCACCTCTTTGATCTCCATTTTGGCCTCTTGGCCTTTTTGTTCAATACTGACGCGACCACCATGAGTCATCTGTCTCCATTTGCCCTTCATCCATTTCACATTGGGAATGGGATCACCACCAACTTTAGCAATGAAGGTAGCTGTACCTTCTGCAAAAACATAAATTAAACAAAGCATCAATAAAACTTTCTTCTGCATTTTAATAAAGTTCATCCAAGTGTTGGGTAAATTACTTAAAAAAAAGTAATTAAGGAAACACTTTAAAGTGTCCTTTTTACACGATACATTTACTTACTATTGTAATAACAATTAATTACATGCAAGTAACCCTAAACCAAACCCTAATCCTAAACCTAACAATATAGTAAGTACATGTAGTCAATTAATATGACTCAGTACTTAAATGTATAATCATACTGTAATAAGGACACCTTTTAATGTTTGTTCATCATCAATGTTGTATTTAAATGACTTTTTCTAATTACTCTGTCTTAAAAGTAACTTATTTACTCAGTTAATTATTTGAATCGTTAATTATACCATAAAATCCCTATAAACCTTGATGCATAAAAATGAAACCTAATTCTTTCAGTTTCAGTTCAACATGGAAAATATTAGCCTTTTAGCTTTAAAACAACTATAATACTTGACCATTTAATAAAAAAAATGTAACCTTCTTTTGGTTAAAGAATAGAATTGCTCTGCAAAATATATGAATAAAAAAAAAGCTTAAGAAAAGAAAAGTTTAAGTAACTTTTATAAAGTTGCCAGATGGAAACATGACTGGTGCATCTTGAGATACAGTAAAACAATGGAACTGACATATTTTTTCAAAGCAATTAGTATCATATTTCATACACACTGACATACTGTACACGTATACAACATTAGCAGTCACTAATACTAATTTTGCCCACCCCTAACAAAAAAAACATGATATTGTACTGCCATTCATTCACATATGTTTTGTCTGTATTAACACATAGTTCATAAACAACATTCTGATATTTTATAAATTAATTTGTATTGCTTTGCAAACTATAAACATCAATATTATATTTATATCCTAGTTTTATACGACATTTATCTAATATGTTAGCCTACAAGTTCTGAGACAGGAAGGAAAGTACCTCGCTTTAGTTTCATAAAGATTACATAATCAGAGAATATTCATTTTCTATTGAATTGTTTCATTTAAAATTAGACACTTCAAAGTGTTCTATAGACATTTTGCTCACGTCTGTGTGTGAAGTATTTGCAGAGTTTCTGTTCATTTTTGTGACACGTTTAAGAGAGATGTTTGTGATGACCAAAACAGCAGAAAGCGCACCCTGTTTGTTTTGTTAATTTTACAAAAGCAAAAAAAAAAAAAGGTTTGTTGTTATTGTCAGTGTACACAAATAAAAGTAGAACCTTTATAGATTTGTTTGATGTTAGTCTTATCTGTATCTGCAAGTGAACGTTCCGGCAGGGAGAGGATTAAAGACGCTGCATTCATTTTTACCTTTAGACGAACCATACAGATCTATCTATATGCATCACACCCTACACTGGTTCACCCCTAAAAAAGGGAAATGGAGTATCACTTACTCTCAATGATATGGACACTCTTTGGCTCCTCAATGAAGAACAAGTTGTCCAACTTTTTAACTGCTTCAGGTGGTGAAGGGGCCGCCTGTGCAGGGGCAGGAGCTCCTGGTTTCTCTGAAACTTTTGATGGAATATTGCAGTGAGTTACATACATTTTTAAACTTAAGATATTCAAGATTCAGGCCTAAAACAATTTAGACAACAATAACAATTTGACTTTTTCAATAAGCAGAGCTGCAGGAATAAGAATGGCAAAGAAACATTTGCAAAGAAGCAGATTTGGACAAAAATCATTGAGACCTGTTTGTAATCAACACGCAAGTACTTGCCCTGACAAAAGTAATCTGTTGTCAGGCCAATAAAGAACCAGAAGACAGAATTAGATTAATGAAAAAAATAATAAATATTAGAAGAATCTAATATTGGCAAACAGCCAACAGAATGGCAAAGTTAGGATGAAGCAAATAAAAAAAGAAAGATTTACAAAGGACATTAAAAATATTATGTTCCTTACACACACACACACACACACACACACACACACACACACACACACACACACACACACACGCACACACAATACCTTTGATAGTGACTTTAGACTTGCAGAATTCACTACCAGCCTCATTGGTTGCTTTGCAGAGATAATCCCCAGAATCTGCCTTAGATACATGGATCATTTCCAATGTGGCAGTGCCATCAACAAATGTAATCTTAGTATTTTCAGACGAAGAAAGCTCCCGCCTGTCCTTCATCCACTGAATCTTGAGAGGAGGAGTTCCACGTACATGGCAGCTGAGGGTAAGTGTTTCACCCTCAGTCACAGTCACTGGTTTAAGAGGCAAGTCAAAGCTTGGTGGTACCTTTTGCTCTGTATTCAGAAAATATAGTAATAATAAGCATTTTTGCGAAAATGTTAAATCCTTTTTGAAACATATATGCATGAATGTTTACACACAGAGAGTCATTTGAAACAGGAAATTTCAAATTTTTGTACTCCGTAAATCATTTACCATGGAAAATATACCATGGTAATTACATGGTACTCCAAGGCATTTCCAATAATTATGAATTTTAGTAAAATGGAATTACCATCTGATACTGTCACTGTACCACTGTACATTTTTAAAGAGCGGCAACCATCCGGTCCCTCTATTGAATCAACATGGAAGTGAAACTGCAACTCATCGACTGGCTGCTAGAGACTGGCTCCAAAAGTAATTTTTTTCTGGATTATTTTATAGCGTTATCAAATAATATGGCTTGCTGTGTGGTTAATTGTACTAACATACTGTCCAAGAAGTCTGGGCTCCATATTTATTATTTATAATTTATTTAAAACTTGATTACATTGCAGAATCAGACAGACTGTGATTAGCTGTAGGCTTAAACCATAGACTGTATAAAAAAGTAGCATATAGCATTAGATCCTTAGTCTGAGCTAACATGATCATGATGAGATAGGCGGGTGTGGTTTCAGCAACCGGACACCTCAGCTCCATCTGCCAAGATGGTGATGGCCGGCTCCACCCACTCTGGGCTTCAAAAATGCTCTTCAGAGACCTTTCGGTGACGTAACGGACACTACGTCCATTGTTTTATACAATATATGTTTTTTTTTTTAACAAGGAATACCACACTTATAACTGGACACATTAAATAAGAAAAGCTTGACATAGAAACCAGCTGTATACCTGTGATCTTAACAGACACTTCATAAGAGGCAGTGCCAGCTTCATTGGAGACTTTGCACATGTATGTTCCACTATCTGACAGCTGAGATTTTTTGATGCACAGGACAGCCAGGCTGGTCTTGAAGGTTACATCATAACAGTCAGAGGTGAAGATTTCCGTGCCATCTTTATACCAGTTGACAGTCAGGGGCTGTGATCCAGCTACACGACCCTCAATCTTCACTAGTTTGCCCTCAGTGTCCTCAATAGTTGCTGAAGGTTTTTTGGTAAAATTAGGTGGAATTTTGCGTTCTATAGGAACAATAAAAAGAGGTGTTGTTAGACAATACATACATGATAGACAAAAAGAGTTTCTTTCACCTAAATGCATGGAACAAAATTAAGAGCAAAAAAAGAGTGACATATGCTCAACAGTGCAACCTGTTGACCTACTGCAAGCAAAGAAAAACATAAATGCAAAGGCATGAAGAATGGAAGACAAAAACATAAAAGAAATAAAGTACCACTGGTCAGTCCCAAGAAAATGAAGACACAGGCGGTGACCAAATACCTTTAACAGAAACTTCTGTAGAACAAGAGTCCTTCCCAATATCATTACTAGCATGGCAAGAATAACGACCAGAGTCTGCCTTATCAGCTTTCAAAATTGTCAAATGTTGAGTGTTATCCACACATGATATCTTATAATTGCCCCCTGTGCGGATGTCTTTGTGATCCTTGGACCAAGTAACTTTTATTGGCAATGATCCCGTCATGTGGCATTCCAGTTCAACAGTATCTCCCACTGTCACGTCCACAGGTATGAGCTTTTTATCAAACACAGGTGGATATCTTGGCTCTGTAGAGTTAAATAGAGATAACAGCACAATTGTATAGACATGGCAATACATTCAGTGTGTTTCACAACATAGGAAAGAAATTTAAATCAGAGAAAAATAAATAAACAGAAATAAAGGGAAAAAAACAGACCTTGAAGTGTGAGCTTGGCTCTACAAGAAGCAGTTCCAACACTATTAGTTGCAATGCAAGTGTATTCTCCAGAATGTCTCATTTCACCTTTGACTATATTTAGGACAGCAGAGTTATCGTCAAAAGACATTGTGTATTCTGAATCGCTCTTAAGAGCTTCACCATCTTTGAGCCAAGAGACCTCCATTGGAGAGGATCCTGCAACACGACATTCAAACTGGACAGCCTGTCCTTCTATTTGTGTAATGCTAGTTATCTTTTTAGGGAAAGACGGTGGTGTTTTCACATCTGAAAAGAAAAACATTTAGCAAAATACATTGATAAAAGTTACACAGTGCAATCAAAACATTTAAGACATTTAAGAGATAGATTCAAAGCTTTGAAGAAAAATTCGAATCACCTTGTACAGTTAAGAGGCACCTGGAAGAGGCAGATCCTATGCTGTTTTCTGCCATACATGTGTATTCACCAATGTCAGATTTGGCAACTTTAGCTAGTTTCAGGCAGGCAGTGCCTTTGAAGAACTCCATCTTACAGGTTGGAGAAGAGCGCACTTTGCCATCTGCCTTGAACCATGACACTTTCATTTCAGGAGTGCCACCAATCTGGCATTTCAGGCAAACTGCATCACCTGCAGTGACCTCCATAGGCTCCAAACTTTCAATAAAGATTGGTGGTTCTAAAAGTGACAAAATATATACAGTATACATACCATGAAGACAAGCATGCACAATTTGATTTGGTTTCACAGTAGCTTATATTGAGCAATTTTATTCAATAACAAACCTAAGATGGACACTGCTGCTTCACAAGTGTCATGTCCAGCATCATTGGAAACCTCACAAGTGTATTTTCCAGCAGCCTCTTTATCACTGTTTAGACACTCAAGGATGCAGGAGCTCTCAGTGGTTGTAACATTGTACTTGTAAGAGGAGTAAATCTCCTGACCATCTTTATGCCATTTCACAAGAATCTTTGGGCTTCCCGCATATGTACATTCAAGTATCAGAGACTTGCCCATTTCAACAGACAGGTTCTTGAGCTTCTTGACAAAGTGTGCAGCCTCTGAATGAAAGATGGCATATATATTTGAAAAACAAAGCTCCGCTATAACAAGTATTCAGGAAATAGTTACTCACATTAACTAAATTAAAACTGACCTTTAACAAAAAGGTTCACAGTGCAGTTTTCCTTCCCTGCATCATTAATGATCTGGCAAGTGTACTCGCCAGCATGCGATTTATCAATGTTGAAGAGCTCCAGAATTGCATTATCTCCTCTTAAAGCAATCTCACAGCTTCTCCCAGATACTATTTCCTTACTGCCTCTAAACCATTTCAGTTTCATTGGGGTACTTCCTTGAACGGTTGCTGTAAAGGTGACATTTGTGCCTGGGAGGGCTTCCACCGGTTGAGGTGTGGTCACAAAAGAGGGGGGTTCTATAGCAAACACGACAGGAAGAAGGTTGTGAAATGTGCCTTAACCAATAGTTTTACATGTATTTATTGTAAATGATTCTACACCTAAACACTAACCTTTAACAACTAAGGATGCAAATGTCTCTGCAGTTCCTGCACTATTCACAGCTTTACATTTGTATGTGCCCGAGTCTGAAAGTTTCAGAGTTGGCACTTTCAATGTGCAGGTATTCTCAGCGAATGTAATCTCATAGTTCGGTCCACTTTTAATCTCCTCTTCATTATGGTACCAAGAGATGGTGAGAGGGGCAGACCCTGAGGCTTTGCAGTCCATTTCAACAGTTTTGCCAACAATATTCTGTGTGTCCTTCAGTTTTCGTGAGAACGAAGGAGGAACGATTTTGTCTGTTTGACCAAAAACAAGATTCTCAGCTTTTGGCTTCACAAGAAATCACATGTAAGTGTAAGATTGGAACAAATATTATATACAAGAATATTTAACATTACTAACCCAAAACAGTGAGGTGCATTTTGCAGCTATCACTGCCAACTTCATTCTTGATTTCGAATGTGTATTCTCCAGTGTCACTTTTCTCTGTTGACAATAGCTTAAGACTGGAGACCATTTTTGAGAAGGTGATTTTGTATTTTCTGCCTGAAGACAACTCCACACCATCCTTGTACCATTTTGGTTTAAGTTCTGGAGTTCCAGATACAGTGCATTCTAAGACTGCAGTGTCACCAGCGGTTACACTGATTGACTCTGTCTTATCCACTATTGCTGCAGGTTCTAGAAATTTAGAAGCATCTTAATGTTAATTTACATAATACATTTTTAAAAGATATATACTTAAGGGGGGAAATGTATTTTCTTACAAACCTAGGACAGTTAGGTTTGCTGTGCATTCAGCTACTCCAGCATCATTTTTCAGCTGACATGTATATTTTCCAGCAGTTGTAGAGTCAGCTTTAAAGATCTTCAGGGTGACCTGATTATTCTCAAATGTAATTTTCCTGTTGTCGCCATCTCTGAGAATGTGGTCTTTATCCTGAACCCAAGACACAGTCATAGGCTGCGAGCCTTTGACCGTTGCCAACAAAACCACTTCCTCACCAGAGATGGCTGTCATGTTGGATAATTTCTTCACAAACGCTGGCAGTTCTGAATGTCAGGAAGAGAGTCATCAGAAATCTCAAAACTACGTGTTAAATCATTTTTTGGAAAATTATTTGATACTTTTATTTGAACTACTATAGTATCTTACTGACCTCTTAGCTTCACAGTGCCCTGGCAGGAATCACTTCCTACATTATTTGATGCTTTGCACTCATATTCCCCTGCATCTGATGTTTCCAGTCCGAGGATGTGGAGAGTTGCAGAGCATCCCTCAGACACAAATTTATACTTCCTACTCTCCTTTAACTGTTTTTTATCTTTAAACCACATTATCTCAAAAGGTGCTGAGCCTTTCAGCTCACAGTTAAGACTGGCATCTTTGCCCTTCAGCCCCTCAACTGGTGTTGGCACTTTCTGGAAAGCTGGTGGTTCTACAAAAATTTTATTCAAATTAAAGTGAGCATTTATGCATATTACAATTATGCATATAAAATCATTAAATCAAGAAATCATATCATCTGAAGAGGGTTATTATCAAAAACTAAAACTATGAAACTGAAATAAAATAAATATTAGATTGGGAAAAAAAACTAAATTAAAATTAAAGAAATTTTTTTCCTTGGCAATTAACTGAAACAAGTTTAAATTGAAGCACTAAAATTACTATCTGAAAAAAAACTGAACAAACTAAAACTGAAATACAAATAAGTTACAACTGAAAAAAAGCAAATTCATAATATTAATAGAAATTATAATAGAAGACACATAACACTAAAATAACACTGCTTCTGAAAAATAGCCAATTAATGCGCATGTTGAAAAGGCACAAACATTAAACTAGTAAATGAAAGATCCATCTACTGTCTAACCTTTGACTGTGAGTGTGGTACTACAACTTTTAGTTCCAGCGTCATTCTGGACTTCACAGGTGTAGACTCCATTATCCTCAAAGCTGCACTTGAAAATTTCAAGGACTCCCACAGAGTTATCGAAAGTCATTCTCATGTTGTCACCATCGCTGAGTACAGCGTCATTTTTGTACCAGCTCATTTTCAGAGGAGCTGTGCCAGTAACTTTGCATTCAAGTAGGAGTTGCTCTCCCATCTTCATGATTTTTGCAGCTGGCAGTTTCTGTACAAACTCTGGAGGTTCTGTAAAACCAAAATTTTAAATGTTATCATAATGATTAATGTAATATATAAAATGGAGCACTGAGGATGATTTCAAAAAGATGGCAGAAGACAAGAGGCAGATGATGGCTTAAAGGGAGTAAAGCGTAATGATGCACAGTAAGAATGAAGTAAGATGATGATGAAAGTCAGGCAGACAGTTTGTATAAGCAATACAAGAGCATGCAAATGGTGAAGCATGAAAAACAATAATGAAGAGCGCTGATAAGAGTACTTGAAAGAGTTCCAACCTTTTACCAACAAGGTTGTGGTGCATTTAGCAGTACCAGCATCATTGCTTATTTGACAAGAGTAAGTTCCACTGTGTGATACTCCAACGGCAAAAAGATCTAGGAAGCATGAGAGGCCTTCCAGGCCAGTAAAACATGAAGGTCCACAAATCAGCTCAGTGTCATCTTTGAACCATTTCACTGTGAAGGGAGATGTTCCCTTAAAGGTACTCTTAAACCGAACAGTGGTATTTGGTATGACAGCCTGTGATTCTGGAACCAGCACAAAGCTTGGTGGTTCTAAATCATTAATGGGAAAGAAAGACAAATACATCTGTTAAGAAACTGGCAGCCATCAGAGATCTTAAGATAATTGTGAGAATGAAATATGTTACTTAATACTACAAAATCTATCTAACCTTTCACCCTCAGTGTACCACTGCATTCACAACTGCCTGCTTTGTTTGTAAGTTTACAAGTATATGTTCCAGTGTCGGTTTTCTCTAAACATTCAATTTCCAAAGACACGTTGTTTTCATCCTTAAGAAGTTTATGTTTGGTTCTTCCTGACAGTTTAGTTCCATCCTTCATCCACTCCACAGTTATGGGGAGTGAGCCAGATATTTTACATCCAATTTGAATATTTGTGCCCATAATTTCCTCCATCTCCATCAAAGGTTTAATGAAAGATGGGGGGATTATTTGCTCTGACAAAGACAAAGAAAAGTAAAGATCATAAAAATCACTCAAATTCATCCAATACTATTTATTCCATTAATCAAGAATAAGCACTAACCTAGCACATTTAATGTCACTTTACACTGGCAGACACTGATGTGGTTGGAAACCTCAAACACATACGTTCCTTTGTCTTCCAACTGGACAGACTGAATTTTAAGTTGGCTGACATTGTTGATGAAGCTGAGGCTGTGCTGTCTTGAAGGCATAACTTCATTGCCATCTTTAATCCATTTGACTTTCAGCTCAGGAGAGCCTGTAACTTTGCACTCAAAACTTACTGGATCTCCAGCAGTGACATTAATCATCTCTGGCTTTTCAATTATCTGAGGTGGCTCTGGGGATAATATAACAAACATATTTATAAAAGCCTTTAGGATGGACAGCTACAAAAAAAAAAAAAACACTTGCAAAAACAACCAACCTTGAACCACAAGGGTAGCAAAACACTTCTCTTGCCCTGCCTCATTCACAGCCTGACAGGTGTATCTTCCACTGTGGATGGACTCACACACAGGGATTCTCAAAGTAGCAATACTGTTTAAAAATGTCCTCTCAATTGAAGGATCCTCCAAAATCCAGTTTTCATCTTTCTGCCATTGTATGGACAGAGGTGGTGAACCTCTTACAACACATTTAAATTCAACCTTTTTCCCAAGAACTGTGACAACATTCTCAATCCTCTCCACAAACGATGGGGGCTCTGATAGGAAATGTGAAATGTTAAATAGTATAAATAGTGATAAAATCATGGATATAAAATATATTTAACATACTGAATTCTAACCTTTTATGCTGAGTGTAGTCTGACTTGAACAACTCCCAACTTCATTTGCTACAATGCACTGATATTCTCCAACATCTAACGCATCGCATTTCTGTACATCAAGAGTCATTATAGAACCATTCTTCTGCAAAATCACATGCTTGAGGCTTGATTTAATGTCCTTTAAATCTTTTTGCCAGGTCACCTCAAAAGGAGCTGTGCCTTTTACCTGACATTCAAAATATGCATTTGAGCCATTCACAACCTCAAGAGGACTTAATGGCTTGACAAGAACTGGGGGCTCTGAAAAAAGAAGAAAGCTCAAAATAAAAACAGTTTAAAATCTATGCTCTAGTCAGACTTTTTTTTTTTTTTTTTGAGGGAACATTTCAAATTACTTATACACCTATAACATGCACTACATAGTACTAACCTTTCACTCTTAGTTCCATACTACAGCTCTCACTGCCCGCCTCATTCCGGGCTTCACAGTAGTACACTCCACAGTCTTTGATATCACTGCTACTTATCTCAAGCCGTGCAAGAGAATCAACAAAAGTCATTTTATGCTTGTCACTTGAACTTATTTCATTCCCATCTCTGAACCAGTATGTGTCTATCTCTGGAGTGCCTGTTATCTGGCATTCAAAAACTACCAATTGGCCTGGTTTTACCACTGTTACTTTTTCAGGTTTGTGGGTAAATTTGGGGGGTTCTGTAAGAATAAAAAGAAAGTATTTTTTAAGCATTTAACAAAGGTTTAGGGGGGGAAAGTAGTTAGGAATGATTATTGTGAAAACCTTTCACGAAGAGTGTTGCTTGGCAAGAATCTGATCCAACATCATTACTTATTTCACAGACATAGTCTCCAGAGTCAGAAGGCTTAGCAAAAAAGAGCTCCAGTGAGCTAGAGGTGTCATTTTTCTGAACAGAACAGTCAATCCCAGATGAAACCTCTTTCTTATCTTTAAACCACTTAATGGTTAGTGGTGGCGTGCCAGACAGGAGCACATTAAACTGCACTCTGGATCCTGGTATAACTTCTTGCGATTCAGGCTTCTCAATGATTGCTGGAGGTTCTGCATATAAAAGTAAGATTTATGATTAAAGTTTAAATGAAAATAAAACTCACTGAAAGGCACAGCATAAAACAAGATGATAAGATGGTGTAACAAGATATAAAATACAATTTACAACTAACAAATTAAATTGTTATTTATAAAAGCCAACGGTAATCGCAAACCTTTGATCTTCAGCGTGCCAGAACACTGAACAGTGCCTGCTTGGTTTTTAGCAATACAGGTATAGTTGCCACTGTCTGAACTATCAAGATGACTGATTTCCAAAGATGCCGCACTCTCAAAGAATATGCATTTGTGCTTTTCATCTGTCTCAATCTCCTTACTTTCCTTGAACCAAGTGACAGTTATGGGATGAGATCCAGAGACCAGACATTCCAGCTGTGCAAAAGATCCTTTTATACTCTCCATGTCCTTCAATTTTCTTGTGAAGGAAGGTTTGATTATTTGATCTGTTACAGTGAAGGGAAAATATAACAGCTTCAATCTCAGTATTGATCTAAAATATCCAATTCCTACAAATGGCTATTTTATTCTACCATACTAACCTAAAACAGTCACAACTGCCTCACAACTGCTTCTTCCAGCATCATTTGAAATCTCAAAGATATATTCTCCACCATCACTCTTCTCAGCAGAAAGAATTTTTAATATGGAGCTTGTATCAGTGCTCTGCACTTTGTACTTTTTGCTTGATGTCAACTCTTTGCCATCCTTTAGCCATTTTGCTTTAAGAACTTTAGAACCAGAGTATCTGCATTCTAGAGTGGCAGGATCACCTACTGTAACACTGACAGACTTGGCTTGCTCTGTGATGTTTGCAGGCTCTGTGTATAGTAAAACATGTATAAATACATGCAAATATGACTAAATCAAAAATAGCTATATGGATATAATGACTAAATAATAACATGAAAATCTGATGATCAGAAACTGTGTAAAATGGCACTGATGGGAGAAAAAAAAGCGATGTTATAATTATGTAAATTAGCATTAATTACTACACACCTTTTACCGCCAATACTGCTGTACATTTCTGACTACCAGCTTCATTCTGTGCATGGCAAGTGTACTTTCCACCATATTTTAATTGCACACTAGAAATGTTCACCACTGCGGTCTGGTTCTCAAAAGATATCTGAACATGCTCAGATTCCTTGATCTCATGGTCATCTTTCATCCAAGAGATGGTCATAGGCAATGACCCTTTCAAAACACATTGTAAGGAAACCTCACCACCAAGGAGGACATTTGTATTATCCATCTTCTGCACAAATGATGGTGGCTCTAATTTAAGATTATGAAATGTAAGGATGTTATTAGCACAATGTTTACAAACATCACTGTACCTTCACTTACATAAACAAAAATCCAAGAATTTCTTCTTCTTACTAACCTTTCAGAGTAACATGAAAATCACAGGAGGTCTGCCCTACTTCATTTCCTACAGTGCACTGATATTTGCCAGCATCCCCAGGTTCAAATTTTAAAATCTGAAGAGCTGCTACATCATTTGTCAGGCTTATGACGTGTCTTCTATCATTCCGGATCTGCTTTGAGTCTTTGAAACAGGAAATCTCAAGGGGAGCTGAGCCTGACACTGTTCCTTCCAGCACAACATCTGTGCCTTTAACAATTTCTTTGGATTCAAAAGGTTTCACAAACTCGGGAGGTTCTGAGATAAGAAAGCACCAATTAGCTAATGAAGTAACCACTGTGAAATGACTTTAGCATCCTTAAAAAGTAGGGTGATCAACTTTAAACAAACCTTTGACTGTTACCAAGCAACTACATCTATCGCTGCCAGCTTCACTTGATGCTTGGCAGATATAATCTCCACTGTCTTCAACACAGCAATTGGAAATTTGTAGTGTCGCAACTGAGTCGATGAAGGTCATTTGGTATTTATCATTTAAGCTAATTTCAGTTTCATTTTTATACCATCTAATACTGATCTCTGGGCTGCCAGTGACTTTACATTCCAAAGTTGCAAGACTCCCATTCAATACTAGTTTAGTCGAGTCAAGCTTCATTACAAATTTTGGAGGTTCTAAAAAAAGAAAAGAAAAAGAAAAGAAAAAGAGAATAACCCATTAAGATGATTTAACTGAATAATTATTCTGTAAAAAATATAATAATAATAATGGCAAAACAATTCATCAAGAGTAAGAAAAAGCACCTTTCACAAATAAGGCAGCGGTGCATGAGACTTTTCCAGCATCATTAGAAACTTGGCAAGTGTATTTTGCAGACTGAGATGGCTTCACAGAGTGCAGCTCCAGTGAACTTGAGCTGGCTTCTTTCTTGATGAAGGAAGTTCCTCCAGTTAACATTTCTTTGTCTTCTCTGAACCACTTAATAATAAAAGGTGCTGTCCCAGTGAATGCAGCTGTTAGGACAACTGTAGCTCCTGGTATAACATCTTGGTTTTGAGGTTTCAAAGAGAAGACTGGGGGTTCTAAAGTTAATTTGAAGAGGGAAGAGGTTATTTTAACAACCATATACAAAAATTTTTTTCAATCAATAAGATATGACTTATTATTCTAACCTTTAACAGAAACAGTTCCACTTGTTTCACTGTGTCCTGCAGCATTAGTTGCACGGCAGGTGAAAACCCCAGCATCTGATGTCTCTAAATCAGTTATTTTCAGTATTGCCGTGCTTTCCTGCATTTCTGTTTTATATTTTGTTCCAGTCGTAATATAATTTCCTTCTTTGAACCAAGATATTGTTATAGGTTGGGATCCTGACACTTTGCATTCCAACTGAATAGAACCTCCAACATTACCATCTACCTTCTTAAGTATTTTTGTGAAAGTTGGGGGTATTATTTTATCTGCTCAACAGAAGTAAAACACCATTTAAAAAAATATGCACACACACAAACAGAAAATGAAAGATAATTTTGAAAGGATAGCACTAACCAAGAACAACAATTGAGCAAGAGCATTGCTCTTTTCCAACCCGATTAGAAACTTCAACTTTGTATTCACAGCTGTCACCCCTCTCTACCGAGAGAATTTTCAAGGCTGCCACATTATCTTTGAAAGAGATTTTGCATTTTCGACTTCCTGTGATCTCTTTGCCATCTCTGAACCATTTTACTTTGAGATCTGGGCTTCCTGAAACTTTGCACTCGAGAGTTGCAGAGTCACCTGCAGTCACACTGATGGATGGTGGTTTCTCAACAAATCTAGCTGGTTCTTTAACAAAAATGAAATAAATCAATGAATAAATCAATAATAATGCTAAAAGTGTAACAAAACACAATGTTGAATATAGCGATATGCTTAATATGTTTAATTCTAACCTTGAACTGATACAGTAGCCTCGCATTTTTGTTTTCCAGCCTCATTTTCAGCTTGACAAGTATATTTCCCCCCATGGTTAATGGCCACATTTGCTATTGCCAAAATAGCAATGTTGTTTTCAAAAGTCGTGGTAATATTAGGATCATCATCTCTGACTATTTCAGAATCTTTAAACCACTGAACTGTGATAGGAGCAGAGCCCTTCAGAGCTCCCTGCAGTTTCACAGCACTGCTTAAAACTGCAGTGGTATTCTCAACTTTCTTTACAAACAATGGTGGGTCTGCATGAAAATAAACCATATTAATTTTCACATTTAATAAAGTTAACCAAAAAAATTAATAAAATGTTTAGTTCATTGAAATTGATTGTACCAACCTTTCAATTTTGCCACTGCTTTTGAAGTTATTTTGCCAACGTCATTAGAAATGGAACACTGGTAATCTCCAACATCTGCACTTTCAAATGATTTGATTTCCAAATATGCAACTGTTTCTTTTGAGACAATACTATACTTCTTGTCAGAGGATACTGGGTTTTTATTCTTAAACCAGGTCACCTCAAATGGAGCCGTGCCTGTAACTTCACATTCAAGCTGGGCTGTGCTGCCCTTGACTACCTCCACCATTTGCAACTCCTTTTTAAATGCAGGAGGTTCTAAGAACAATAAGAGCAATAAGATTTAAGATGACTCTTCTATCGCAATGTAATGAGCAATAAATCAGAACGTAAGAATCTTGAGTATTACCTTTTACAGTTACTTGGGAGGTGCAGCTTTCACAGCCAGCCTCATTCATCACTTCACAAGTGTAATTTCCACTGTCAGACTCAGATAAGTTAATAATCTCAAGTGTGGCTTGGCCAGCTTTGAAAGTTATTTTGTTTTTTTCTGAGGAACTAAGTGGTTTGTCATTCAAAAACCAAGTCACATGTAGTTCAGCTGATCCTTTGACAGTACACGACAGACGTGATGACATTCCTTGTTTCCATAAGATCTTAGGCTCCAGCCTTTTAACAAAGACTGGAGGTTCTAAGGGTTAAAATGCAATGCAGGAAAAAGATGTTTGATTTGTTTGCAAGATAAAGAAAAGTTAAGAAAAAGACAGCTTAATATAGATAAGGGACAAGTGCACAGTAAAAATTTACAGTAATACTATCTATGACAAATAAGAAGATGCATCAACTGCATTAACAAAGTGTATTAGTCTCAAAGTCTTACCTTGCACTGTCACACTAGAAGAGCAACTGCTGCTTCCTGCGTCATTGGCAGCAGTACAGGTATATGTACCTGTATCTTTGAGTTTAGCCTTCTGAATCTCAAGACAGGCTATTTTTTCCTCAAAAGCTAATTTACAGTCCATTGTAGTATGAAGTTTCTTGCCATCTCTCATCCAGGTGATGGAAACTCCACTGTCTTCATCTACCTGACACTCAAGATGTAGTGTGTTTCCCACAGCAATAGTGGTTGCCTCAAAGCTCTTCACAAAGTTGGGTTTGTCTACAACCCTTAGTTCAGCACAGCATGTAGCTGTACCAACACTGTTTGAAGCTTTGCAAAGATATGATCCCTGATCACTTTGTTGTAAATTCAAGATTTCAAGAAAATACTTGTTCTTGTCAGAGGACGCTTTGCAGTGATCATCAAGTGAAATGGCAATATTGTCTTTGTGCCAGACAACATTCATTGGTTCAGAACCAGAAATAACACACTGAAATTTTGCTTGCTTTCCCACAAATAAAGTCATCGAATCAGGCTTTGATACAAATTCTGGAGGGAAAATCTCTATAAAAAAAAGATTTCAACAAAAATAAATAAATAACTATCAACAAAGTATCAAACACAAAGCATGTCAACTCCAAAGAAAAGTCAAGACAAATAGACAGTAAGAAAGGTATATTTTTCTTACCAGTCACACTTAGTTTAGCAGAGCAGCTGTCACTTCCATGGCGGTTTGAAGATTTGCAGGTAAATTCTCCACTGTCAGCAACTGTTGGGCTATATATCTCCAGAGATGAGGTGTGAAGACGACTGATGATCCTGCATTTGTCACTATGTCTGAGCTCAGAACCAGACTTGAACCACTTGAAGGTCACACCTGGAGCCTCCTCAATCTCACATTCAAACTTTGCAGGACTGCCAACGCTGACCTCCAGATTTTTAATTTTGTGCCTGAAAACAGGTGGCACTGAATAGTGCACACAGACAAAAAGCAAATTAGTACATTATATTTAACATGTTTGCTGACAAGTAATGAGTATGATCATGAAAAGCAGAAACCACCAATTGGCACTTTCAAACACCTGAAATTTTATACAAAGTTTAGCAGGTTAAGTGGTTAAATGTAACCATTCATGTACACCTTAACCATCTTTCATTTTTAAAGATATGGTATTTTCAAAAAGTGCCAATTTCTGTGGTCACTGTAATAGAACAGTAAGAAAATTAATTAATTAAAGAGTGACTGTGAAGAGTAATGGTGATCTTGCTATGAGGGTGTGAAAAAACATTGAGTAAGGAGAGAAATAATGACTTGATATCTTGGCATGCATGCAAAAAAAAAATCAATAATGAGGTGCTCAATGACTGATGAAGAAAACAACAATGGAGTATTTCATAACCAATTCCCAGAGAGGAAAAAAATGCAAAGTGGAAAATACTGCAGGAGTGGAGGAGGAGGTGAACCTTGGAATGACACTGAGAGATCCAGCAGGTTAAGAGTTGATGTAAAGAAGTGAAGACATGCTAACATTTCAATGATGTGAAAATGGTGGCAAAATCACAGAATTGTGAAGTAGATGAGAGAAGAAGACATTAGGAAGGTATCTTCATATGAAATACAAAGATATTTTCTATTAGTTGGTGTGGTGATACTGAAAAAGCATGTCTGCTGAAGCGTGTCTATTTTAGCTATGAACGGCAAGAGTTAGTCATGTGGGATGGGATGGCAAAATAATTCCCATAAATCCAACCTCTTGAAAGCACAATGAGGTGAGAAGATGTTGAGGTCTTGCCAGCATCACCTACAGCCTCACAGGTATATTCTCCTTGATGATCCTTCGTAACCTTGATGATTACTAGTGTGTAAGTGTCGTGGTCTTTGGAACACTTGAACTCTTTGCCAGATTTAATTGATTTTCCATTAAAAAGCCAATTTACTTTCTTTACATGTCTAATAGTCAAAGAGAATTTTGCCTCTGAATGTTCATCTATTTCAATATCCTCCAAGGAGCTTTCAAAAACTGGGTAACTCTCCTGTCTAACTTCTTCTTTCTCTAATTTTATAAATGCTTCGGTTATATATTCCTCCCTTTCAGTTGTTATACCTACTGCCCCTACATTCTTCTCATGTTCTTTTACTGTCACAGATTTGGTTTCTTGTCGCTCAACTTGGATGGACTGCTGAATCTCAATTTTTGATTCACTTGCCATTTGAATTGTTGACTGCTGCACAAAAGCTTGCTCTTTAGCTGTTACAGACTGAAAAGAGACTTTTGCTTCAGTTTTCACAGTTGCAGACTGAGACATTGGTGATGTAAAAGGCTCTACATTTTCTGTCAATCTTACCATCTCTACCACAGGTGAAAGCATTTCTTTTGTAGAAGCCTTGGTAACCTGTAATCTTTGGGGCCTGTCAATTTGCATTGTGCCTGGCTGCTCTGAGGTCATAACCTGTTGCTCTCGATAGACAATGGAGTAGAAAGCAGCTTTAAGTTCACTTCTGATATCAGCAGTCTGGGGGTACTCGCCTTCAAAAGCAATTGTAATTTCAAGTGGGGCACTTGCACTTGTAATAAGATATGTGAACATGACATATTTGGGTTCTCTCCTTTCCTTTACCTCATGAATTTCTATAGCTCCTAGACTCTCAACTACATCTGCCAGGATCAATGGCTGGTCAAGAGCAACAGCAGTTGCAAGAGCACTTTTTAATTGGTGCTTAATGTCCAATGAATGTGGTTTTGGAGGCGAAATAACAAAAGTGAGCTCTCTGGGTAGAGTTTGGCTCTCTCTTGACTCGGACACCAAAATAGTTCCCATCTTCTGCTTACTGACAACTGCTGTGGATGTTTCAGATTTTGTAATATCCTGAGATAGCTCACCTTTGATAACACGTTTTTCTTCCATTAATACTGACTGTCTAACAGACTGTCCTTCTTGAATTTGAACTGCGAAATCTTGTTCGGTGGCATCAAGAGCAATGCTACTCTCTGTCGAAATAGCCTTTTCTTCAACATAAATTAATTCAGATGGAATTTTGGGTTCAACTTCACTTTTAGACACACATTTCTCAATTGTTCCTATATTCTCTGTGTGCCCCTCCTCTATGTCCTGACTCTCTGACACAGATGGCACATGCACAATATTCCAGTGATCTTCTTTCTGTACTAGGGCACGCTGCTGTTTAACATCACTTACAAAAGGAGTTTCCTTTGGTAATGGCACAGGCTCTGAAAAGACTTGAAGGATACTTTCAGGTTTGGGTTCTTTTATGATTTCAGGCAGCACACCTTTAACAGACACATCAAGATCTTTACAATAATCTGCTATATGCTCTCTTTTCTCTTCGGTACTTGCAGCATGATAACGGGCTTTTTCTTGTTTCTGTACCGCAATCTGTTCATCTGGCTTTTTCAACGAGAATATCCCTTCTTTAGTCAACGTATTTTCTAAATGAACTGCCTGAAGATGCAAAGGGGCAGGAGCTTCCTTTCCAGGCTGAATGAAAATTTTTGTTTCTTGTGCTGAAAATGGAGAAGACTCCTCACATGTCACAGTCTGTTGTAAATCCACTGACACTGTATGCTTAGGAACAGGACATTTTTGAGCATCTGCTTTCTCTAGGCTTGGCTTCTCACTGCTGAACCTGCCTTCAGATGGAAGAATATCCTGATCTGTGATGACATGTAAATGCAGAACTTGATCTTCTTCTCTCTGGGACTGCACTGAAATGGCACTTCCTAAACCTGGGATCAAACTTGACTGATCAGCTTGGAATGGATGCTTTTCCTCAGCAACAAGAGCTGATTTAAATAAACTATCTTTGACTAAAGATGCTGTCTCCTCATCTGGTTTGTGTATCGATAACCTCTGTTCTTTTGATAAAGTCTGAGCAGTCTCACTAATCGAAAGGACAATTGGTTTTGCTGGTTCTTTTTTCACAGATGTCTGAAAGGTAGATTCTTGTGTTGACAGTTCTTTAGAGTGACCTTCTGTAATCTGTTGTCTCTCAGTTGAAACTGCACTATAAAGAATTTTCACTCCCTCTTTCACCTGGTAGCCCTTTTCCTGCTGAGTATGCGGTATAACCTGTGAATGTTCTTTAACAATTGGGAGTTTTGTCTCAACTTGGTGACTTGATATTGGATACTTGGGCTCAGGAGATGCCTTGATCTGTTCTGTTTCTCTGGTTGATAATGGCTCAGCTTTGACAATCGTCAGTGGAGTTACACTCTCAGTTAAGGCAGACATTACCTGTGAGGGGTGCTCTTTCTCAGTTTCAAGCTCTGTAACCTCGGGACTTTTGATTCGTTCAAAGTGCTGTTCTGTGAAGCCTTGGTGTTCTTGAACTGCTGAGGTCATGGTAGCCATCTGGAGCTGTTTCAAAGGTATTGCTACCACTGGTTGTGGCTGGACTGAAGCAGATATGACTCTCTCTTGAACTTCATGAGACTGCAACACAGCAGCTTGATGAGTCACCTGCTCCTTGTGCATAGTTGCAATGGAAACATCCAAGTCATGCAGAGTGTCAACCTGCTCACTCGTTACCATCTGCCGATCTTCTGTGCCAATGGTGTAAATTACCTGATGGTCTCCCTGCAAACTAGCACCTGCCTGTCCAGGTAGGCTAACACTGTACAAGCGAGATTCAGTGGCTTCCTCTTTCATGGACACCTTATAACTTTTTTGCTCTTGAACCAATTGCTGTTTATGAAATACAGATACTTTTTTGTGGGATACTATCAGCTCTGCACTGCAGCTTGCCTCCCCAAATGGATTGACAGCCTTGCATGTGTAGAGTCCACTGTCACTCTGTTGGATATTATTCATGATAAGGAAGCCAGAGCCATCTGGGTTACTTACAACAGAACAGGTCTGGCTTGACTTTATTTGAGAATTACCCTTAAACCACTGAACATCAGGGAAAGGAGTACCAGTAACTCTATATTGAAATTTTACCTCGCTGCCCTCTGCACACCGCACAGGTTGGATTTGTGTGGTAAAGCATGGTGGTTGCCCTGGTAGTTTGAACATTTGTTCCACCCATTTTTCTGCTGCTGATAATTGACTCACTTGAACCTTTAACATTGTCTTGCAGGTGGTTTGGCCAAATCTATTACTGGCAGTACAAGAGTACTCTCCCTCATACTCTTTCTTGACTTTTGTTATTATTAAAGTGAACTCATCTCTCTCTTCTACAAACTTATAAACTGTTGAAGAAGTGATAACTTTTCCATTGTGAAACCACTGAACTTTTGGTTTTGGAAAACCAGATACTGTGACAGTAAACCTAACAGACTCTCCCATGGTAACTTCAGCAGGTGTAAGCTTGGACTGAAACACAGGTTTCTCTTTTTTCCTCTCCAAAGTACTAGAAAAACGTTTTTGCTCTGGCTTGAGTTCAAGTGTTTTTGATTTTTCAGGTAAATGTAGTGAGGTGCTGTAGGTTTCTTCCTCTTCTTCGGTCTTCACAGTCAAACTAGAAAATTCTGTATGAAAATAATGGGATTAAAGATTCACCAAACTATCCTCAGAAAACACAAGAAAGATAAAGAAGGAGGTCATTCAATATTAGTCAAGAAGCGGACATAATAATGCCCTTAAGAGATTAAAAAGAAAAAATGCTAAATAACAGTAAATGGTTTCATCATAATTTTATTTACTTTTCATGTTAACAGAATTACAATAAATGGGTAGAACACATTTGTGTTTCTAATGAAATTATGGCACACAGATTTATTCTTTGTTATTTCTATCAATTAAGGTTTGACTAGATTCACTAACTCAAAATTAATATATTATAACTGATGAAAGAACACATTAGAAAACTATAGCTATCATCCCTGTATATATTTTTTCTAAACTTTGTTTATTTTATCATTCTTTTTTATTTACAACCCATTAAATCCTTAACTGAATTACCACTACTTTTACAAAAACATGATCAAGCTATACAACAAAAACAGATTGTATTATCTAACTCTATGCAGCCTTACTAATAATGCAAATTATGAACTTGAGCAAGGAAAATCTAGTCTCTCCAAACAATTTAAAATAAGTATCCAAATTATATTTCCTTGATCTATTTCTGATCACAATTGCAACATTAATGGGAAAAAATACACAAAAGTGGAAATTAATATTCATGCCATTTAAATTAATAATTTTTTTGAAAAATTTACTTTTATCTATTACACTGAGCATGCACTGTCAGGAAATAAAGATCTTTCAAAACTGTGCTTTAAAATTCACCTGAACTCAATTCACCAACAAAAAGAAAGACCCAGGACACCACCCAAGTGGAAGACGCAAGAATAAATGAGGATCAAATCGGATCTTTTCAATAAATTAGGAATCGTTAAAATATATACTACTGAAAAAAAAATTTGAATGCAGATTGAACAAAAGTTTCTATACATAATTTCACAATAATGTACAATTGTAATACATAAAAAAAGTGAACCACATTACATCTATTCAAAGTAAACAAAACAGCAAACATGTTTCATAATCAATTAACCTTTTAAACGGCTGTTAAATTAAAACACTTTTAACAATGAAGTTGTTTCTGTGTAACCAGCTATGTTTTGGATAACACATTTGAATTCGCCAGCATCACTGTGAGTTGCATTTGTTATAAGCAGATTGAAATGCCCTGATGCTTTCTCCTGGATAATATATCTAGCATTTTTTACTGGAGCACCATCTTTGTACCACTCTGCTGTAGGATTTGGTTTGCCGCTCACTAAGCACTGAAGCATTACAGGTGTACCTACAGCTGCAGTGACATTTTGCAGCGGGATTATACATTTTGGGGGGATTTCAGTGACCTGAAACTGAAAACTACAAGTATTTGTTGATTTGCCTTTGAATTCTATTTTGTCGTCTTTTGAGGGTTCCGCAAAGACATCAAAATTAACACTAACGTATTTTTCTCCTTGCTCACTTGTCTCGTTGTCAGTAACAGCCACTAGTCTGACAGCTTTCTGAGACTCATCAGATTCCTGTTGGAACTCAAATTCAAGCTCTATCTCTGATGTCTGTTCTCCATCAAATGATGAGTTCCCAACAACCAAGTCAAATTTCTGAGGCTGAACTTTTGCACTGCCAAGAGAAACTGCAGTTAGTTCTCTTCCCCTTGTTTTGCCTGAGAATGACTGTGGATTCATAACCATAAGTGATGCCCTGCAAAGTGTTTCACCAACAACATTAATGGCTCTACATGTATATATGCCACTGTCATGTGTGTTGGCTTTGAGAATCTTCAAAAAATGATTATCACCATCTGAGCTACAGATGTACTTTTTCTTATCCATAGGAATCTTTACAGTTCCTTTGTACCATGACACTATTGGTGAGGGAATACCCATTAAGGAACATTCAAACATTACATTTGTGTTTTCGGGTGTTTCAATGTCATAAATAGGGTTTATGAAACGTGGAGGCATTTCTGTCACTTCAAAAGCTATTTTTAAGTCATCGCTTTCTTGAGTTATAAAATCCACAGCCCCTTCCTCAAACATGCTTGGCAGAACATCAAGGGATATGATCATACTTTTGTTATCCGCTGTGTACTCTGGAATGGTGACAATTTTTACCTGTTTTTCAAATTCTTTCACCTCATTCTCATCTAACTCAACCTCCAACAAGATTTCTTGAGGAGAAGGAGATCTTGACAGATCCTCATCCTCTTCTACATCAAACTCAATGACATGCTGATGCGTAACAGCAGGAGGGGGTAGCATTTGCCTTGCTTCCTGAGATATAACAATAACGAAAGCAACACTTTTTGCCTCACCAACATAATTAAGAGCCTCACAGATATATTCCCCTTGGTCAGCTTTTGTGATATTCCTAATTTCAAGGGCAATGTTATCACCATCTCTTTCAATACTAGTCCTTTCATCTGCCTCAAGCTCAGTTTTGTTTCTAAACCATTTCACTTCTGGAGTGGGTAATCCAAATACTTCAGCACAGAACTGTAAGGAATCGCCTTCAAAAACTCTTCTTTTTGTAAGTGGCTTAAGGAAAGCTGGAGGAATTCCCTGGACCTTTTCCTGAAGTGTCCCCAAACCTAGTGAACCACGTCCTTCTGGAAGAATCATACCCTCATCGATAGTAAACACAGGGGGAGTTGTTTCAATACCCTCATCATCTGGAGAATTGAGAAATTTCGCAGGGGAATAAAAATCTTCACTAGAGCTAGTTGAGGGTCTCTTATGTTCCACAGGGGAAAATGGATACTTGGGAGGAGTCATGACCCCTGGAGTCTCTGAGGGGGTATGGAAAGATTCTGGTGATTTCTGAATTTGAGAAATTTCTGTGGATGAAGCTGGTGTGTAGAACCGTTCTATTTCTGCCATCTCTTCACTGACTGTGCTACCTACTTCAATAGACATTTCTGACTCTGGCGACAAAGGTCTTCCCCAATCAGTTGGTGGGTTATAGTAGTCATAAACAGCACTAAAAGTTACTTCTTCTTCCTCAAGTTTGGGAACACCAGCAACTCCTAGCCTAGCAGTTTTTTTCTGTTGTGGTTGTGGGTGATCTGCCAAGTCAGATTGCGATGCTCTGTCAACCTCAATTTTGGATTTTACACTTACTGTTTTTTCTATATCTGTGGCTTCCATCCTATCATGTTTTATATTAACTGGATTGATGTTATCTTGTGGCATGTCCTCATCTTCTGCTCTTCGAATAGTAATGGTGCCCATTTTCATTGACTCAGTCATTTCAATTGGCTGTTCCTTGGTAACTGACTTGACAGCTTCAGAGTTATCAATGCCACTTTGCCTAACACATACCACCTCCTGTATAATTCTTTGCTCAACTGAGCTATCCGGAACTGTTTTAGGGCTAACAGAACTATTTATTGGGTTAATTTTCTTTGGTAATCTAGCCTGGGGTCTGACTAAAGTTGGCGAGTGTTGGACCTCAGTAACATTTGCCAAAGATACAAAATGTTGGGAGTCAAATAATTTTGGTTCTATAGAAGACATTCTCATCTCTGACTTTTCTTCTAAAGTATATTCTATGTGGTCAAGAATTGTCTCTGTAACTTCTGGCAAAGCTCTTAATGGGAGGATCTTAGCTGCAGTCAATGTAAGATCTTCCATCCTGTCCTCGCTAGTGAGAACTGAAGTTGTTTGTTCCTTTTCACATTGATCAGGCTCAAGAGAAAACTCTGGGATATCCTCTATAGGAAAAGATGACTCATCCTTAGATTGTACTGTTGGATCAACAGGCTCATCTATAAAATATGTTTGTGCTTCAAATGCTTGTTTTAATTTTGTCACTTTAACCTCTGCCCCAGATGACTGCAAACCACAGCCTGTTATTACAGGTATGTCTGAAGCAGTTTTCTTAATTTGCTTAATGAGTTTAGGAGCATCTGGCTGTGGGAAATGGGGATCATAGGTTCTGCTAATATCTTGAAATCCAGCAGGACTGACTGAAGTGAAATGTTCATAATGAGGAACATTACCTTTGGATGGAGTGTAAGAACTTGATAAAGTCTTTGTTCCAACTTTGGTGATTTCTGAAAATAAGCCAAAAGATCTTGTTTGGTTATCCACCTCTGACATGGCAATGGATGAAAATCCAGAGTCCAAAGTTGCAGAATCAAAAGACACATCAGCAACACTTTCAACCTGCCCAAATTTGTTAGATGCAATACATCTATACGTTCCAGCATCAAGACAAGTAAAATTGTCAATAAAAAGGCTGTAACATTTGTCTTGTACCTCAAATCTATATTTACTAGTATTAAGATCAAGGAAAACGTCATCATGGGACCAGACTGCCTCAGGTGTTGGTACACCAGAAATGATGCACTCAAGCATAGCAGTCTGTCCTTCTGAAGCACTAATGTTCTCTAGTTCTCTAACAACCCGGGGGGCTCCATGGCCATCATCATAAGAAAATGTGAACTTATGCTTCATGGTCTGAGAGGTCCCATCATCAGCAGGAGACTCTGAGGTTTGTTTAACAGGCCCAAATGTGCCTTTAGCCTCATCAACAATCTCTAGCACTGGAGTTGGAGCAGTTATTCTGATCTCAACTGGTGAGGAGTGAATAGATGAGCCAGAAGTTTGTGGTATGTGGATAATAGCTTGAGGCACCTGCAATGTGTATTTGCTGTCTATCTTGGGTTTCGTTAGTGACTTAAGTTCTTCCTCAATCATTTCTTCTTCAGGAAACACTGACTCATCTGTTATTTTAACTTCCTGAGGAGGTCCAATCTCTGTCCTTGACGGAACATCTTCAGTTACTTTGAATATGCAACATGAACTTGCTTTTCCATGTTTGTTTGCAATATTACAAGTAAGCAGACCTTGATGGTCAATAGTTGGATAATAAATGGTTAGTGTTGAAGAAGTTGCTTTGGAACGAACATCATAATCAGGGTCTCTCATTATAAGATGTCCATCTTTAAGCCATGATACAGAGGGTGGGGGATCTCCCTGGAATTGGCAACTTAGTTCAGTCATCTCACCTCTCTTTACCTCAGCCTCTGGAATTAATGTTGTCACAAATACAGGTGCTCCCGGTTTAACTACAGAGATTTTCCCTACAGTGGGAGTAACACTGGGCATTTCTTGTTTTGAGAGGGTTTTCTGCTGCTTTATTACATCAGGATCCTGTCTAGGCATTGTTACATCTTTTACATTACCATGATGCTGCTGAACTACATTCTCGTTACCCAAATATCGGCTTTCAATACATCTAGTCACATCTGTACTAGTTTTATCGGTCACAAACTGCTCAGACTTTGTATACGACAGAACTTTTCCTGTTGGTGAAGCTGTGGACATCAAAATTGTCTCAAGAGAAGACTGCCCATGCTCTGCAATGGCCCAATTAGATTCTAATTCAACACTTTCTTCTTGCTCAATTGGAACATCTTGTTGCCATTTTTTTATACGCTTTGCTAGAGCCTCCTCCTCACTGACAAAATAATCACTTTCAGTCCTTAACTTCTCACTATCAGCTTCAGAAAGAATCTGCTTATGTGTTTTAGACCTATCATTTACATAGGACTGAGAAGAAACATCACTAAAGCACTTCTCCTTTGCTGTTCTCTGTGGTGATCTCCCATTCATCTCTTCCACCTCAACATCTTTATATGCTGCTCTTTCTAAAGCACTCTTAGTTACACCACCCCAATCAGGATCTAGTTCAACAGCCTGTTTTTGCACAGTCAAAACATCTTGTTGCCATTTCATTATTCGTTGGGTCAATGCCTCTTTTTCACTCACAGGATCGCTTTCGCTTTTTAACTCATTTATTCTTTCTCGTGATAAATGTAACTCACTCTCACCTAAGAGTTCATGTGAATGTTTTTCTTTGAATGAAGATCTTGAAATCTTTGTAAATGAGGATTCCCTTTGAGCTTTTAAAGCTGCTGCTTCTTCATTTTGGGCTTTTCCCAAAGATTCATGAAAATAAGAGCCTTTTTTCTCTGACTTTCGGGGCACAATAGACTCTGCCTGATCAACCTGCACATCTTGTTGCCATTTTTGAATATGCTGAGACAAAAACTGATCTTCACTTTCGAACTGATCACCCTTCAAGGTTTTCTCAAGGATGTTCTCCACAGAAATAGCTCTCTTTTCTAATTCCTGTACAGGAGCCCTTTTACTTTCGTGTTGAAGACCATCATCTGCAGGAACTTGTTCCTCCTTTACCTTCACTACATTTCCTCTTGTACACTCTTTGTCTGCTGGCTTCTCATATGATGGACTGATCTCCTTTGTACCACTGACTTGACTGGAAGCTTGTCCTGTCTCTAACCACTGCAAAACAAAAGGTTCCTTTGCCTTGACCTGCTGTGCTTCATCCCACTGAACATCTTGTTGCCATTTTCTAATGCGCTGAGCTAAGAACTGATCTTCACTTTCTAAGCACTCACTCTCCAGGTTTTTCTCAAGGATGTTTTCAACAGACATAGCTCTCTGTTCTAATTTCTGTACAGGAACTGTTTTAACTTCATCACCAAAAAATATTTCTTTCATTGGCTTCACTACCTTGGATCTAGAAGACTCTTTTGATTCTTCGTGTGATGAGATTATCTCCTTTGTATTGCTGGCTTGTTTGGAAGCTTCTCCTGCCTCTAACCACTGCAAGACAAATGGTTCTTTTGCCTTAGTCTGCACCTCATCATCCCACTGACTAAGGCTAGCATCATCTTTGTGAACTAAAATATCATATTCTATCTCCTTTTCTGACTCCTCTTTTGATGTGGTCCTTTGATCCATCCGTGCATCAGATACATCATCTTGAACATCTTTTCTTAAAGTTTCTTCTAGAGGAAGTTCACCCTTCATAATTCGAAGTGCCCTAGATCTTGACTGAGGCTCAAAGGAGTGTCTAACTCTTCGATCAATTGATTGGGAGTGGATTCCGGTAATTCTCTCCAGTCTACTCTGATATTCTGCTGAACCTCTACCACTTTCACCATGCTCACCAGGAAAAACAACATGTTGAATTTCAGGCAAAGTAGAAGGCTTAACTCTGAGTCTCTCAACATAATCTGTGTAACAAGGCTCACTTGTAACTGATTCCACTTCAAACTCAGATGAGGACATTGTAGAAATAGAAAGTCTCTTTTTCTTTTTGACAGCCTTTTGCAAGAGACTGAGTTTAGCTTTAACCTCTCCATGAAGGCTGTCCGTGTCACTAAATCTGTCGCTGTACCTATCACTACACCGGTCACTGAATTTATCACTAAACCTATCACTGTATCGGTCACGTCCTGTGAATCTGTCACAGTATATATCACTGTATCGATCACTGAACCTCTCGTATCTCTCATACATTGGAGTTGGAGAGCGTGCACGTTCAGATGCTGTCTCAAACTTGCTGTCCCTGTCGGTTCTTGATGGTGATGAAGTTCTAAAATACATTGTTCGGAACAGAGTGTTTTTTGATCTATTACGTTCCTTAGTTTGCCCTTTAGCTGTTTTGTCAAAAGGAGAGCCAACACATCTTAGATCTACTCTAAATTTTCTTTCTTTTGTTGAATCAGCTAATGAATCTGAGCTCGAGTGGGCTTTGTTTGAAGATCTAGAATGACTGAAATAAGTAACATCTTGCTCTTCCCTCAGTGATACAAGAAGTGATGCTGTGGTTTCAGCAGATCCTTCAGTGTTAATTGCCATGACTTTGTAGCTGCCTGAATCTTTTTCTTTAATCCCCTGAATTATTAAACTGGTTGCGTGCATATGCATTTTACTAACTGTATATATTTTACGATGGTGCTCCTTCTGTATTTGTCTGTTATTATGAAACCACAATAGCGTTGGAGGTGGCATTGCAACTAGCTTGCATTTAAAAGCAGCAGTGTCACCCTCCACAACAGACTGAAATTTCAGCTTTTTGGTGAAGGAGGGTTTAATGTTTTCAGATGGGGCTACAAGACCTTGATCTAAACTTTCTTCTGGGTCTGAAAATTCAATAGATTGTGGTCTTCCTTTTTCCATGTGTTCAGCTCCTTCATTATAAAACAAATCTGGAAAAAAAGGAGACAAATTTCAACAAAAATGCACAGTTTGCTAAAGAAACTGAATATAGAATATTAATAGATATATTAAAGCATGCATCAAGTCACAAAGCCATAAAAAAACAAATTCACTCACCATATTTGTTCGAATAAACGCAAGACTTGAGTCTTTATAAAAGATTCTGACACGAAAATCGCTTGATGTTTTGTTCCTTCTTCTGTGGACAGTTCTTCAAAGCATAAATTTCTTTTCAAAGCATTAATACGTATCCAAATAATACTGATCTGTTTCGCAAAAGAGCCTCTTATATATTTAACTTGGTGAATATATATCCTAAAACATTCCTTACCTGACTTGCAGAATGATGAATAAACGCCCTTTCTAATCCTTAAAATGACGGAAATCTTTCATAGATATAGAGAAACATCACTCTCTATTGATAAAAAGAAGAGTGTGGTCATTAAAACAGCTCTAGATTTCTTTGAGAAGGCGTTTATTCGAACTAATATAGTTTACACGTATAACCATGTTATTTTAAAAAGCAAACAACATTAATCACATACCGCTATCTGCAAGCCAGTCTAAGAAATATTTGCAGGAAGGTGTTCCAGATGCAAGAAACATAAGAAGCAATTAAAAGATGTGGCTACTTCCATATCTTTTAAAACATAATTTCCTGTGGTCTGGAACTTTTAAAGGACGATCATCCTGCACTTTTTACTTCTAAAACAACCAAGAAGTACCATATCCTTCATGCTTTTCAAAGGAGAATGAACAGATGCAAAACTTTGCAAAGTGCTTCACAGCAAGCATTTTACTGATCAAATTGCTTGCTATCCAAAAACACATGATTCCAACCATACACATATCCAACAGTAACATATGAAATTTGTTTCCATTAAAGAGGATGTGTTTGCATGCAATACAGTATGCTCAGAAATGTTAAATTTAATAGTTTTACTGAGACATCATTATTAAATAAGTTTTATATTTTAAGATCCTACCTTTGACCTCTTCCTCAATTTTTACTTCAATATCCTCTTGTGCTTTTGTAACTGTAAAAAATAAAAATAAAAAATAACAAAAAATATGAATAAATGAATAAGCATTTAGCCAAATATGCCACCTACCAATCTGCATGTAAAAACAAATGTAAAAATGTTAAAAAGATGTGAAACACGGGAACTTGAAAAAGCATGCATTTGCCAGCCCGACACCAAGAGAGCACTGTATGATACAACTTCTTCAGCAGAACTGACAAGGTTTCACAACGTGAAGTTAGTGAAGGTGATCAGGAAATTCACTGAGAGAATCTAAAGTTTGATTGAAAAGTTTTTAAGTTTTTTTAAGTTTAAAAAGTATATGACGTTAATGAATCGTGATTTGTTAATCAAAAACCATAAACTACTTTGATCTCAATTACCTTCTTCTGTTACAGCAAGGATGGCTGAGCAAGCTGCCTCTCCTGCGATATTGACTGCTTTGCAAGTGTACTGTCCAGCATGCTCAGAGAAAGTATCAACTATGATTAGCGTAGCAATGTTTGTCATCTCATCAAAATGAAAGACAACATTTTTGGTAGGCTTTATAGAATGTTGGTTATGGAACCAACTTATCTCTGGTTTTGGCATGCCAGACACACAAGCATGGAATCTAGCCACTTCTCCATTAGCCACTACGCAGCCCACAATAGGCTGAATAAAAGTTGGCCTTTGGCCAGTAGGATCCTTCTGAACAGTCTTAATACTTGTGAAGAGGCTGGATGTGGCTTGCGACTGAGATTCAGATGTATAGTCCATAATTTGTGTTTGTCCTGAAAGGAAGTATTGATTTGTTCTCAACTAATTACTATAGTGCACACTTAGAAGTTTGTTTGTACAAAATTAATTCTGTTTTCACAATTTTCTGACAATATTTTTCTGTATTAACAGTAGGGCTGTTTCAGCTATTTCAGCATTATCTATCTCATACTTTTGTGTAGTCACACATTAATAAATTCAGTTATTTAGGAACTGTAGGAAAGTTAAAAAAAAAAGGCCTATGTGCAATCATTACATATTCTGCATTTTATACTGATGACACTTTACTCATTGCACTTACAAAACAAAACAAAAAATCAACAGATTTGAGATTTCTCACACTGCATCCAAATACATAGATAATGTAAATTGAAAAAAATACAGTTCTCTGCTTTATTTTTTTATTAATATTTATATCAGTGACAGAATGCCAATTATTTTAAGAATTTACGGGAAAACCAGTGCACAGCTTGTCACTTGTGTGTTCATGAAGCTCTAATTCACTCTGAATTGTTCATTCCGTTTTTAGAAATCATTGTTTTAGTAATCATTGTTAGCTTTGACAGCCCTAATTAACAGACAAACCAACACCAACTGCATTAATAATTAATATAAACTAACATGATAATTAAAACCATTATCAGTTGTTGTTGTTTTTATTATTAGTTTGCAATTTTTAGTTGGTAAGAAAGTTTAACTCACCATCCACTTTAAGTACAGCAGAACAGGAGACCATTCCTGCAGAGTTACGGGCAACACACATGTACTCGCCCTCATCCTCAGGATAAACTCTGGTGATCTCCAGCTGACAGTTTTCATCAAACTGAGACACTCTGAATATATCAGACTGCTTGATCTCCTTATCTTTGCAATACCAAGTAATCGTCAGATCTAAACAGGAGTAAATCAGAGGAATAAGCATAAGCATCAATTAATATAAAAGTGCTCCCAATGTAAAAGCTATACTGAAAAGAAGGATTTTAATAATTCTGTCTCCTGAGATAACTAGTTTAAGCCAAATCCTTACATTGCATTGCATGTTTCCAAAGTGAATGCAATACCACAATGTACTGCAACAAGCTCTGAGATTGTCTGACTATTCAGAGCATTACAAACTACTCAATTTTGGGACTTCGGATGCTAGCAGAAAAGGCAGATGCCTATGTAATCAATAAGAAGCTCACTAGGTATGGAACAGAGTTATGGTTACTGATCTCACCTTCCCCTGAGACACGACATTGGAACCTTGCAGACTGTCCTTCATTGGCAGAAGTGTTGCGTATTGGTGTTATGACGACAGGTGGTGACAGTGGTGCTCCAGTGTCAGGGGAAACAACTTCTGGAACTGAGGAATAAAAGGGATAGCAAGCTTAAGCAAATTATGTACCTATAATTCATTGTGAATTTTTTCATGTTTTTCTTTACCTTCAACATTAAGTGATGCAGAGCTTGTGGCTACTCCATAGTCATTCTTAGCTTCACAGTTGTACTGAGCTGCATCCTCTGGGAAGACTTCGATAAGTAGCAATGTGTGCTCATTTCCCCCCCTCAGAAACTTGCACTTGAACCCAGAAGACAGGGCCTGAGAGTTCTTATACCAAGATACCTGAGGCTGAGGAATTCCTGTCACTTCCACAGAGAAACGTGCAGGTTTACCAGCCTCAACAGACAGGGGCTCCATGTGCCTGATGATCTGTGGAGGCTCTGGGACTGAACAATGCAATAATGTTGTATAAGAATAAATAATAAACATACAGAGACAAATAAGAACAACAAACTAAGAAACATTATATTACATAAAAGACATCAACAAAAAATACTTTATAAAATACTTTTTTGCAAGTAGTTTTGCATGGTAGATATGTCTTTAATTGCATTTATCAGGAAAAAAAATTAATATAAAAAACGAATGCCTCTTACCTATATGGCAAAGTAAATGAGGAATTATAATGTATATTTCTGACTTTACTTTTTAGCTCTAATTATGTTGTTACCTAATTACCCCCAAAACTGCACGTATAAAAATGCACATTACTGAACATCACAGCATAAACATTTTGACAGACTGCACTTAAAGAATTAAAAACTTTTGAGACCAAACTCACTGTTAACATGAAGGGTCACAACACTCCTGTTTTTTCCAGCAATGAATGTGTATTCTCCAGCATCGCTTCTGTATGTTTCTGTGATTGTCAGACGATGAATTTTCCTAATAATGGCATAGTTGAAGCGCTGATCTACAGAAAACTGGATCTCGACTCCATTTCTTAGCCAGCGACCCTCAATGTCATCCTCATTGACTTCAAATTCAAATGTAGCTCGTTGTTTCTCAAGTACCTGGATACAAATTGCAATAAAAAAGCAATTGAATGCATTATTGATGGGCTGAGCACTGCTTGTCAGTAAATGATACTTAAGACAGCTTGGTACTTACAGTGATTTCTTTCTCAGCAGGTTCACCGATACGCACATCCTTGCCCTCAACTGTGAGGGTAGCCTTTGATACACTAGATCCAGCAACCACAGAGTATTCACCAGCATCAGACATGCGCACAGTCTGGATCATAAGACGATGCATGTGTCTCTCTGTGAACACTTTGTACCTAAACGGTGAAGATGATATCTCCATCAAGACACTGAACTTAATAGACTTAATAAACTGTGAATGGAAATGGAAAACCAACATCTGGAGTACCTTTCAGATATTTCAAGTTCCTGGCCATCTTTCATCCATGTTACTTGGACATTGGGCTCAGAGAGTTCACATTCAAAAATGGCCTTCTTCTTCTCTGTAACTTTAATGTCCTTGATGTGCTTGGTGAACTCGATGACACGAGCTTAAATTGATGATGGCAAAACAACTTGATCAGAATGAACATGATAAATCAAAAATTTAAAATATGAAAACCTAATAACAAAAGCAAATTTTACCTTCAACAAACAGCTTTGCTGCGGTTTCAGCAGATCCAGCCACAAACTTGTACTCTCCAACATCCCCAAAGTGAACATTTCGGATAGTGAGCGAGTGAGTGAACTGTTTGGTGCGAGTTTGGCATCTATCACTAGATCGGATTTCTACACCATTCTTAAGCCATTTGTAGGTGATGCCTTCATAGTTGACAGTAACCTCAAATGTGATGGTGTCCTTCTCTTGTGCATTCAGGTCTTTGAGCATAGACGTGATGAGGACAGCTGAAGGAGAGGGAAGAAACATTTATTGACTGAATTCTGAAATTTTGTTATTAAATACATGTCTGGTGAACACTTAAGCGTTAGCAAATAACATGAAAAATAACTTACGGTTAACTGTCAGGGTGGCAGAGACTTTGTCATTTCCACATACAAAAGTGTATTCTGCAGAATCATCTCTGCTGGTATTCATGATCTTCAGCTGATGCAGTTTGCCCTGCACCACAATCCTAAACTTCTCACTCATCTCAATCTCAACTCCATTTTTCAGCCAGGTGGATGGCACATTGAAATGTGAAACTTCACATTCAAACGTGGCCACATGGGTCTCTGGAACCTCAATGTTCTTCAGGGGCTTTGTGACTCTCAAAGCTGAAATAGTCATTATATGGAGTTAGCAGTGTATTTTAGACACTGGACAAGTTTTGGTAGGGGAGATCTTTAAATTAATACTTACATTCAACATGCAAATATGCGCTGCATTGTAAATGTCCAGCTACAGCTATGTACTCTCCATCGTTGCTTTCATCAACATTTTGAATGACCAGCTTATGTGCTTTTCTTTCAGACATTATTTGAACATTGGCACTAGGTTTCAGCACTTGGTTTTTGAACATCCACTGAACAGGTATGTTATCATGGGATAAACTCAACTCAAAAGAGGCAGTTCCATTGACCAGGGAAGTCACATCTTTCGGCTTTTTCACAATCTTAACAGCTGCAATAGAATTAATTTGCATATAGATTTTTATTTTTTAAAGTAAAATTGTCTTTGATTTTGGCAAATAATAAACTTACTTTCAACATTCAGTCTGGCATTAGCAGAGAGTTTTCCTAGTTTGAATCCATAGACTGATTCATCTTGGGAGTTGCAGTTCTTGATCTTTAAGTTGTGAACCAATCCATCTACTGTTATCTCATATTTGTCACTAGGGACAATTTCTATTCCATTCTTTATCCACTGGGATCCTTTCACATCTAAATGAGTCAGTTCAAGACTAAACACTGCCTCTTGGGTTTCGGTGACTGTTTGGTTCTTCAGGGTTTTCTTGATCTTCACAGCTGTGAAAAGCACATTTGCAATCAGTTACACCAAAGGAAAAATATTACAGTATGGAAAAGGAATTCATTCTACAAAACATGGTAGTAAAATTACCTTCAACCCTTAAGTTGGCAGATGTCTTGGAGTTTGCCACTTGGTAGGTGTACTCTCCAATATCTTGTGGTCTTGTGATAACAAAGACAAGTCGGCGGACTGCACCTATATCCTCACTCCTGACACTGTCACTAAAGTTAACAGAGTGACCATCCTTAAGCCACTTGCCTTCAGAAGTGGGGTTGGCAACCTCACACTCCAGAACAGCAGTTTGGGATTCTGCTACAGTTACATCATGGAGTGGTCTGTTTATGGCTCCACCTAGTGTAAGAAAATCATAACCGTGAGGCAATACCTGTGCATTAACTTAAAAGATTTTTGCCAAATGACAAAAAAACATACCTGATACAGTTAGTTTTGCACTGGATGTCTTTTCGCCTGCTGCAAATGTATACTGGCCCTCTTCATCTTTCATAGCATTGATGATGGTCAGGCTATAGTGCTTCCCTTTGGACTCAATTTTGTATTTGGGTCCAGCCTTGAGAGGCTGATTCTTGAAAGTCCAATAGGCATCTATACCAGTGTGGGATAATTCTACCTCAAAAGTGACATTCTGAGTTTCAGTGCAAACACAGTCTTGCATGTGCTTGACGATGCTGACCTCTGTATGACATAAATATATTCATTAATAATGGAAACCCATAAAACATAACTTTAAGCAAATACTAAGGTGTTATAACGGTTAATTAACAGAAATACTCACTCTCAATAGTAAGTTTACAAGCTGTTTCCACTCTGCCAACAACCATCTTATAGTGTCCTTCATCAGAAGCGAAGGACCTATTCAAAACTAGTCTCTGTTTGGTTCCTTTGGCAACCATCTGGATTCTCTCACTAGCCACAAGGAGCTTTTCATTTTGGTACCATTTCACAGAAGCAACATCAGAGGCAGAGATTTTAGCTTCTAGTACTGCCTTCGTACCTTCTATAGAATGGACATCCTTTAGAGGTGATATGATTTCAATTGCTTTGAAGAGGGGAAAAAAGATAGGTTACATTTCTGTATTCTCTTGCGGTATTTCTTTTTCTAAGTCTATGCATCTGCATAAAAAACAAACTTACTTTGGACAGTAAGTTTTCCGGTTGTAGAAATGTTTTGAATAGGAACAACAAATGAGTAGATTCCTGCATCATCCCTGTTGACATTTTCAACCAGAAGTTTGTGGACAAGTTTGTCAATGACAATGTGAATTCTGTCCATGGCAGAGATGGGCTGGCCATTTTTCATCCATGTTCCCTCCACATTTTCCTGAGAGAATCGCACCTCCAGCTGGGCAATATCACCCTCACAAATTGTCAGATCAGATAGGCCTTGCATCAGAGTTACAGGACGCACTGAAATAAAAAAAAAATGTATACAATTGTTTACATAAAATCTTAAATGAAGTTCCTAATTTACTGGAAAATACTACAACACTAAAAATCATATTCAGAATATTATATAAAAAATTCTACGTACATTTCATCTTCAGTGTGGCACTTGTCTTCAGATCACCCACTTTAAAGGTGTATTTGCCTTGGTCCTCCTTCCTAACATCTTTTACAGACAGGGTGTGTCGGCCACGACGAGAGGATACAACATATTTAAGGCTTGGTGTAACTTCTTTATTCTCAAAGTACCAGGTGCCTTCAGCATCTTCACGGGACAGTTCACATTCAAACTCTCCAGCATAGGTCTCAGGCACTTCAACACTCTCCAGATTTTTTATAATTTCCAATGGTGCACCTGTAAAACAAAATAGATTCTTGACCAAAAATTCAAAGATGTTAATGTGAAATAAAAAAGTGACAGCTGAGTATACACTTACCTTCAACATGAAGTTTGGCAGAAGTTCTTATGTGGTCATCATCAGTTAAAGCACAAGTGTACTCTGCAACATCTTGCATGTCGATGGTCAGCACAGATAGGAAGTGCACCTTTCTGTCAGAGTGCATCCTGTATTTGTCTCCAGAGAAAATTTCGGCATTGTTCTTCATCCATTTGACTTTGACAAATGGCTCATTTGTCTCACATTCAAAGGTTACCATTGTGTCTTTTTCTTTAGCAAAGACATCCTCCAGTGTCTGGGTAAAAGATACAAGCTGCTTGGCTGCAAAAACCCAAAGAGAATTTAATAGATAGAGTACCTCTGACTTGAACAATGATTATAAGCGTAATACTGATATATAAGTGAATATACATACCTTGTACCAACAAGAAAGCGTGACTGGAGGCCTCACCAGCAATGTTAATGGCTTTGACCATGATACTAGCAGAGTCCTCAGCTGAGACATCTCTGAATACTAATTCACAGACATGGTCTTCGGGCCAATACCAATAAATGCGATCTGACTTCTCAAGTAAAATGCCATTTTTGAACCACTGGCATTCTGGTTCTGGTTTACCAACAACCCTACAACGGAAACTAACTTCATCAGACAGAGACACTGTCTGGCTCTGAATTCTTTCCAAGATCTTTGGAGCCTCCATGCTGGGAGAAAGTGTAATTTTCTCAGGTCTGATAGTAGGAATTTTAAGTTTGCCTTCCTCCTCCTCTTTCTTCTTTTCTGACTCAGTCAACTCTTTGGTCCAGTGTAGAAGTTCTTCTTTTCTCTTCTTTAGCATTCCTTCATATGATTCATCCTTTCTGCGAGACTTCATCTCAACTGAGGATATGGCTTCATAATAACCCTCTTCAGTCCTGCGTTTAAATTTGCTTCGCAACTCTTCTGTCTCTTCTGTGGATTTTTCATGAACAACTCTCTCAGCCTTTCTCAGTCTGACAACTTCTTTTGCTTGTGAAGCATCTGTGGGTTTGTCTACCTTCACAACATCAAAAGATACTCTGCCAGGTTCGGGGCCAGATACCTCAGGAGCCTTCTCAGGAGCACGGCGCAAAATTGACCGGAAGTCTTCCTTCTGTTGGATTTCAAGCTTGACAGTGTGCTCAGCTGTACCCTCTGGGTTCTCAGCCAACACTTTGACTTCTCCAGAATCATACGACTTACAGTCAGTGATTTCCAAATAGTGAATGCCATCATAGTGCAGTCTAAATCGTTTGCTCTTTCGAATGAGCTGTCCATTTAGGTACCAGTTGACTTTGGGAGTGGGGTAACCAGTCACTCTACAACGATATTTGGCTGTTTCGCTCTCGAATACTTTTATGGGTTCTGGGAGCAAGACAATCTCTGGTTTGATCTTCTCTGTCATTTCATCTCCAGTTACTCCTGAGGGAGCGCCCTCATGGGCAATCCGCTCCATTTCATCCATTCTCTGCATTTTACCTTCTGGCAACTGACTTTCCTCCACTAGACCCTTTTCATCCTTCACAATTAGTGTAGCTGAGGTCTGGTCAGCCCCAAATTTGTTGGTAGCTCTGCAAGTAATGACGCCACTATCTCTGGAATAAGCAACTTCATAATCAAGGCTGCAATAGCCAAACTCATTGATCATACGCAGTCTGTTAGCAGCTTCCAGTGGCTTGCCATCATGCAGCCACTCAACAACCATAGTTGGGTCACCAATAGGGGTCAGTCTGCACTCAAAATGCGCAGGTCCAAATCGCTTCATCCTGACTGAAGTAAGCTTCTTTTTAAAATGTGGCTTCTGTTGCTTTTCCTTGTCATAGAGGTCACCCTCTTCCCACTGTTCCTGACCATAGCGAAGATGCAGCGGTTCAATTTCTGGTGGAGCAACATCCTTAGCCTTATATGTCCCTTTGGGAATGATGAGTCTTCTTTCTGGTTCAGGTTCGGTGAACTCAACCTCTACATTAACTCTGCAGCGAGTGGTATCTCTGCCAGCTTTGTTAATGGCTGTGGCTGTGTACCATGCACTGTCAGAGCCAGCAGTCTGAGGAATCTGGAAATGTGCCTGTCCTTTGGTACCCTCAATTCTGCAATACAAATTTTGGATTTAACATAGATTAGTACCACAAACAGAGCATAATTAAAAAATAATTTGTGAATAAATTCACTTACTTGATGTGAGGGTATTTATGAGGAGAGATGATGTCACTGTTCTTCAGCCAGACAATGTCAGGGAGGGGGTTTCCAATGGCTTTTACTGCCAACTCAACCAAACTTCCTTCCTTAACACTGATATTCTTCAGCTTTTCAATAAACTGGGGTCGGACCAAATTTTCCTTTGCTATAATATATAAGCCATGAGTTTACACAATCTCCCACATCACCAAATCTAGACCTTACATAGTTTTTAGATAAAAAACAAATGGTTTACCGTCCACAGTGAGAGTCATAGATACGGAAGTCTTTCCAGCTCTGTTCTGAGCAACAACCGTCCACTCTCCGGAGTCCTGAGGCATGGCAGGAACCACAATCATTGACTGAGTACCATCCTCCTTTACCACAATCTTGTGGGTGTAGTCATTGACCACTTGTTGTCCTTTGGTAAAGATAATTAAAAACAATAAATTAAAATTCTATTTTCAACAAGCATGAAATAAATCAAACTTCACATTTTATTTCAAATACAAATCTTTTTTAATTTTAGAAATGTTGTTACTATCAATTTTGACCAAAATAACATATCCTTGCTCAATAAAAGTAATAATAAAAAATAAAAAATTTACAGTACTGTAGTTTAAAAAAACACTTACCACTGTGGAACCAGTAAGTGTCGGGCATAGGTCTTCCAACTACTTTTAAGTCAAACCTTGCAGTCTGTCCTTCAGAACACCTGAAGGATGATGGCTTCTGTACAAAGACAGGCTTATATAGCCTCTCCAGTTGACTCTCATCAGTGTCATCAAGTCTTCGAGCAGGAGAACGGCTAACAGAGCGAGCAGGGGAACGGCCAGGAGAGTAACTAGTTGAGCGAGCAGACATTGGAGATGTAGACCTAAAACATTAGAAGTTTAAATGTGGACAATTATATCTAGTCATGTGGAAAATTATATCTAGTGATAAGGTTGGGAGCAGGCTTCACTATGTTTTTTTAGATTTTCAGAGTGCTGGCCTTATATAACACATATGAAACAAAGTAAAGAGGCCGCACTATGCATATAAAATGCATATAGAGTTTGGGGAGTTGTAATGGTTAATAATTGATACTAACTTCACCCTAACTCCGGGTAGGTTGTTCTTTTGTACGCATGTTTTGGGGTTGGAACCTGTATAAGGTAGAGTTTCTAATGAGAATCTCTCCCTTTTTTAAGGGGGGAGGTGTTACGGCTCAGTTTTGTTTTGGGTTTGTTCTGTGGTTTTCTCTTTTCCCTATAGGTTGCCAGATAAGGATCCACACCTGTGTTGAATTTGCAAAGCTGTATTTAAGATGGCTGTCCTTTGTGGGAAGGAGTCTGTCCCCTGTCCTGCAGTTGTGCTCAGGAGCTGGACCTTCATATTGATTTTTTCTTTATTGTTTGTTTATTTTTTGTCGAACATCTTTTTTCTTTTTCATATAACCCCTAGATGTAAAATAAATATTTTGTTTAATTTAATTTTTGGACTCTGATCCCTTTATTTTGTTACTTCCTTGAGCCGGAACGTAACAATTTTCACGGAACGTGCAAAATAAACGTTTTATATGCATAGTGCGACAATTATATCTAGTCATACCAAAGTGAATACAGATGAAGCTTAGTAAGGCAAAGGCAACTCACTGGACTCTCCTCACAGCTTCGGCCTGTGGGTAGTAAGGCTGAGCAGCTGCTGTGGACTCCACATAGAGCTTTCCAGAACTGACAGCATTACCCTTCATATTGCTAGCAAATGCAGTATAGATGCCCTCATCTTCTGGCAACACCACAGGTAGGCGAAGACTAGCTCTACCATCTTGTAGAACCTCCATCTGATAGCGGCCTCCATGCTTAATGCGCTTACCGTCTTTATACCAGGCAATCTATTTAACACAAATGACGTAAAATTACACATATATCCTGTGCTATAATGAGAATAGCGTTTATCAATAGAATTAGCACCCTTACCTTTGGTAATGGTGTTCCTTCCATCTTGCAATGGAAAGTAACACCCATTCCTTCCAGAATTCTGTAGCTTTTGACTGGAGTGCTAAATGAGGATCCGACAGCCTCATGCTCAGCAACATTCATGACCATCTCCTCACCATCCTCGATCACCAGTTCGCGGTAAGTTATCTTAAGGATGCGGATTTCAATCTCTTGGATTATTTTTCGTTCAATTGCAGATATTTGAAATTCCTGAAAATAACAAAATGTTTATATATATATATATATATACATACATACATACATACATACATATATGAAATTCATATGTAATTTAATTTTGTTAAATTATTTTAGAGGCATTTCTTAGTAATAAAACTGAGGTTTTTTTTTTGTTTTTTTTTACTTCATTAAAAAAATGATTCAAATAACTTTTCCCATATAAATTCATTACCGTCTCTGAGATGAAGGACTGCATCATCTGTGTTTGCTGAGCCATCCTCCTCTGCATCATCTCTTTTTCATATTCGCTTACAATTACTGGGGGCACATCTGCCACTTTGGGCTCCTGCACCATTGTCGTCACTTCCGTTACATATGTCACTTCCAGTTTCTTCATATAGGCTTCAAACTCCTCTGTAAAATCATAATGGCATGTTGATTCTTCTGTGCAAAACGTTATTTAAAAAAAATACAAATCACAGTTACCAATTACTTTATTCACAACTAACCTTCTTCAAGAAGGCTCGTGGAAGCAGACACCTCTCCATGCTGATTCTTGGCAAAGATGGTGTACTCTCCAGCATCATCAGCAAATGTCATAGAAATTTCCAACTTACATTCCCCTGTATCCTTGTTATAGCTAACTCTATATCTGTTAAATTACAAGAAAAGTATTAGCTTTCTGTTTTACTGTGCAGAGACCAACCAGATTCAAACTGTAATCTATACCTGTATCCAGTAGTGAGTGGAACTCCACTCTTCTTCCAGTAAATATGTGGCTTAGGGCTTCCTCCGATCTTGCACTCAAAGACAACACTGCCCCCCTCGACCAGCTTCTGAACCACTGGCTTCTTCACAAAGAAAAGAGCAGCAGGTGCTCCAGTTTCCACAGAGACCGCACTTATTTCAGAAATGGTCTCTTCTTTGGCTTCAATGACAGTCCTTGTTAAAAACACACACAAAATAATTGCAAAAATCAGCTCTACTTTTTTTTCCCCCTAGTTAAGATCCAAGAGTCCTTGCTCTTGCCATTGTAACTTACTGTTTCTCCTGGACAGTAATGTCCTCTCTGCTCTCAATCTCCTCAGACACTGTAAAAAATAAAAATTAAAAAATAAAAATTAATGTTTTTGTGGTTAAAAAAAAATGGTTACGGTATGGAGGAATATCCTTTATTTTTTGTTTGTTTATTCAGTCTTTTATTAAAAGATTTTAATAGTATGCAAAATATAGAAAACTAATAGCACACTATGTGATCTAAACCCCAACATCCACTTAGTTCCATTTGACCAAAATCCTACCCCTTTACCTAGGTCAATTCTATGAAAAGTAAGTAAATATCTATATAAATAAACAAAATATACATACAATAAATAATAAATTTAATTTGAAGATATAAAATTATTTCAAGGTTTACCTTTGACAAGCAGGTAACATGAGGTGCTGATAGTTCCAGCCTCACTGGTAGCAGTGCAAGTGAAGCGGCCACTGTCTTCAGCAAAGGCCTCACGAATTACCAAGCGGGCATAGCTGTTTTCATAAGTGATCTGGAAGTCAATGGAGTGCTCAATTCTGTAATCCTCTCTGAACCACATAATGGCTGGGGTGGGGTGGCCTGAAATCTGGCACTCCAGAGTGATAGACTCTCCCTCTGTGACAGTCACATTCTTCAAACCCTAATGAACAAGACACCAATTTGTATTTAGTGATTTTTCAAGGCATTCTAAAAATCAATTAAGAAATTAATTAAAATGCTAATAAAACACTTACTGCTATCAATGTAGGGGGCACTACAGGCTCTTTGATAGCTGATGGGATCGCTGCAGTCTCAACAACCTGCAGGGAAAATTCAACATTTACCAAGTGACTCTGGCACACAGTTTTTTTCGTTAGCAAATTGGCACAAAATATGTTAAAAAGAAAGCTTGATTTTTTTTTTAAATCTGATAAAGATTAGGTGGAGGTGATGAGAAGGAATCCTCTGTATATCAGATGAGATCTGTAAGGAAAATGGTTAGGCCTTGGGAATCTTTCAGTAAGTGATAATACAACCACACAAGACTCTATATGATGAAGAATAACGAGTGATATTAAGGCAAATGTTAGCTTAACAAGTGGAAAACACGCCAAACTACAAACCTTTGTGCCCCATTCTTCCCCGGCATATGAAACGCCTATCTTTCTGTGTAACTCTGTTTCAAAATGAGCCTGATATCTCTCTGCAGTTTCTCTAAAAGGAGGAGGAGTCGGCTCTGGGGTCACACGAGTCTCCACAATCTTATGTGTTGGAGGCTTGACAGGCTTGATGATCTTTTGAGCTGCAGTTGTTGAGGTTAACTCTTTTTGTAGTGTGGCAATAGCAGAACCTGCTATTGAAACCTGACCAACCCAAGAAGAGCAACATTACCACAGAATACCACAAAACAATCACTTTTGTTTAGCCACACAGAGGGAAAGAGTCACGGAACCTTTTTAGAAGGATGGTAGGAAAAATTAATTTGTTAGGAATTTCAGATAACGCATACTCGATAGATTAAAAACTTGATGGTTTAATAAAAGGTTGATGGAGAAACTAATGGGTGGACGTTATGGTGAGAGTTATTATGAAGCTTAAATGTGAGGTATTGAGGGTGTTTTGTTTTTTAGATTGGTCTGTATAGTTTGTCACTTGTTAAAGGGTAGTGCTAAAATGTTAAAATAAAATCTAAAACATAAAATGACGCCAAAAATTCTTAGACCACTAGTGAAAATGCACTTATTTTGCATTGAATATAATTAAATACAAAACTTAAATGTACTTTAATTCTCAAAAGTATTTGGTATGTCCCCCTTTTGCTATAATGACAGCAGCAGTCAAGCTGCATGAACTCCAAAAGTATGAAAAGCATAAATGGATTAAATTCTGTTTATTTGACCTAATACATAGCTAAAAGTGAAAAATATTCCAAAATCTTTAAATAATTAGTTCACGTCTGAATTATTTACTCACCCCCATGTCATACAAGATGTTCATGTCTTTCTTTCTTCAGTTGAAAAGAGATTAAGTTTTTTTTTGATGAAAACATTCCAGGGTTTTTTTCTATATAGTGGACTTCTGTTCTACACTATCCCAGACGAGGAATAAGGGTCTTATCTCACGAAACGACTGGTCACTTTCAAAAAAATAATTAGTTATATACTTTTTAACTTCAAAGGCTTGTCCTATGGGCCGTTCACATATCGCGTCTTTTGCGCGCTCAAATTCGTTATAATGGAATTATAATTCGCTCATAATGGAAGCGACGCGGTCGCGACGCGCACACGGTGCGAAGCGCTGGTTTTTTCCAGGCGCGTCCGCACCGCATCGAGTTAAGTTAAAATCGTCTCAACTTTTCCGCAGGTCATGTGACAAGAACCAACTAATCAGCTTCATCCTTTTCCGTAACAACCCTGAAAGCTCAGCCAAGATGAAGGAACAGCTGATCATAGCTATATATGGATTGCCATTTTTAAATAAATTTAGTAGCAGAGCTACTGCAAGCGATTTTTAGTGCTGCAAATCCATATATCCTTTGCTTAAATTTCCGCATCTTCTTGGAGAAAGCAGGTCATGGTTGCTCAGCAACAGCAGACGCCTCAGGAGCGCAACTGCCAGATAGGGAGGAGAAAGCGCTGGGCCAAGCCTTTTCCACGCGTTTTTAGGCGCGATATGTGAACGGCCCGTAACTAAAGTTACGCGCATGCGTACTCTGTGCATTTCCGTGCGAAACAGTTAGGGAATATCAAAAAAGTCCCAACTCATTTTCGCCGCCAACTTCAAAATCGTCCTACATCGCTGCAGAAGTAACGACCCAGTGTTTAAAACAGAAGATACTAAGAATTTTAAAGCTCTTTATTAAAAACTGTAAAACTGCGATGTAGAACGATTTTTTTTAAGTTGGGGGAGAAAATGAGTTGGGAGTTTTTCAATATACCCTAACTATCATGAACCGTAATGCACAGTTCACGCAGAGCTAGACAAGACCAGCGTTTGAAGTTACAAAGTATATACATTTTAATTTTCTTTCCTTTTTTTTAGAAGATGTCCGGGGTTTTTTTATTTATTATTATTATTAATTTTTTTTTTGCTAAATAATTCAATTCAAGTTTGTGTGTATAGCGCTTTTTACGATACAAATCATTGCAAAGCAACTTTACAGAAAATTAAGTTTCAGTATTTAGTAGTAGTAAGCTTATAAGTGGTGACTGTCAGTTTATGTGCATATGACTTAGAAAAATAAGACCCTTATTTCTCGTCTGGGATAGTGTAGAACGCTTTGAAGCTACACTGAAGCTGTGATTTGGACCTTCCACCCAGTGAACCCCACAGAATTCCACTATGTAGAGAAAAACCCTGGAATGTTTTCTGTTATTATTATAATGTTTTTATTATTATATTATTATTATTTTTTTTTTTTTTTTAAATGTATTTAAAAAATAATAGTAATAAAATAAAAATTTTATTTCTTTTACCTGAAGAAAGAAAGACATGACCATGTTGGATGACTTTGGGGGTGAGAGAATGATGAGGAAATTTTAATTCAGAGGTGAACTAATCCTTTAAACTTTGATAAAATTACTAATATCCCAAATTTTCATAGTGGTCTCAGACTTTTGGAACCGACTGCTTAAATCTACTGTTGAATTCTAAAAACCGTGTTTCAGGCAAGCAGGATTTCAAGATATTGTATTTCAAGATTTAAACTGAATGAAAGCAAATTTCAGATTTATTTCAAATGGTTTATGCAAATTTTGTTATGTTCTATCATCTAAAAATTTGTGTAAATTAGAGAAGGGGGATTTCACTGCTTGCCTGTAATCACCAAATCTTACCTCATAGCTATGATCTGGTTTTGGTACAGTAACTTTTGATACTGTGAAATGTGGAACTGGGGATGGTGCAAGGTCAGTCTCCACCTTGGAGCTAACCTCAGTAGTTCTTTGAATCTATTACAAATCAACAGAGGATATTTGAATGCAAATACACTAATATATATATATATATTCACGTTTCAGGTTCTGTTAAATTATTCTAACCTGGGTGACATGTACACTCTTCTCAGTAGTAGCAGTTGGCATTTCAGTGGAAATAAGCAACAGCTCCTTTTTACTTGTGACCTGTTGCTTAGTTGCTAGCATTTCTTGATGTCTTATGTCAGCCTCTTCTTCCAACTGAGCCCCTTCAGCATGCGTGGGCTTTCGTATACGTGCAAGATCAACAGCAGCAAGCACAGTGGCCACGGCTCCTGCTTTTTTCCCATCACCCTGGCAAGACCAATCACTGATCAATATCTAGAACACATGTATAGGCAGGAACCATTCTCATCTAAAAATACACAGCTTGAATCCTGAAAACAAAAGCATGGGACGAAAGCTGGAAAATACACCATCCAGTGGAATTATCTACTAAATGTTAGCATTGAAAAGTGCTGAAAAAGAGATCCATCGATTCAAGGGGAACATTTTCATAGATTGCATTAAAATTTAAAATCCACCCAAAGAATAACATTTATATTCCTCTAACTCTACTGTTAGATGTTTTTTATGCATTTAAAAAAACTTTCACTGCTTTAAAAATAATTAGAGAAGACAAAACTTTGTGAAATGACTCTCATAATCATTTTTGTTGTCATTGTCAACAATGTTAAAGTAAATAGGATCAATCACTCAACCTATCCATGACTTCAAATGCAACCTTTCAAATGTTGCCCTTAAACATAAAAAATATAAGGTGCTTTCTGAAAAACAAAGTGAAGTGAATGGAAAACAGGATAGAAGGCATTAGAAGTGTGGCCAACTGAAATATTATTCTCCTAGCTTCTACCTCTGCAGTTGATGAGATCTCTTCCAAGGATCTCTCACTAGTGGTTGAAACATCAATATTGATTTTATGAGTTGTTACAGTTGTGAAGGATTCCTCTTGGATTTCCTTGCATGATATCTATGAACATGTAGAAAGAAATATCTAAATGGTTGTCTTAATGTACAAAAAATGGTTTACATTTGGAAAGGTAGGTAAGTAGTGGCTGGGGAAAAAATGAGCTACTAAAATCTGTTATTGTAATCCTATAAAAATCTTTGTGGAGTCAGTGGGGGAAAAAATGGAAGAATGAGATTTAGATAGGAGACAACCACAGCACTATCAAACTACCTGATCATTTTGAGATGTAATGTGCTCTGAAGTTATGCCAGGTTCAACACTGGGCTGTTCTAGAGAGCAACTGAGTGGCCCACGACTACGAGCCTGGTCCACTGCCGCCACCACAGTGGCAGCAGCAATACTTTTCTCATCCATGTTTTGCTGCTCCTTTTTTACATGCAAATGGAATTGCAATTGCAAGATGTCGTTAGAGTACAATACAAGCATTTTCACTGATAAAATAAACATTTACATGAGATAAACCTGAATGGTGGCACCACTGAATAAGTCGTTTGTAACATGTAGAAAGAGCAAAAGCAAGTTTGCCTAGTGGGAAATTATTTACCTCTTTGACAGCACCAACTTGTTGCTGAAAAGCAACAGATCCTTCCCAGTGCTGTTCCATTTGGACGCGGGTAGAGGTTGTTTGGACTTGTTTTGCTCCAGCAATCATGCGGGCATAGCTTGCTTCTGATACATATCCCGCCTGTTTCCATGGGGGCAGGACCTCAGAGGCCTGTGTGACCTGTTTGCGGGTCATCACAGGGGATTTGACTGGTCTGATTGGGGAAACAGACAGTCTGGTAGATGGAGACACAGCTCTGAAATGAAATGGAAAATTATGTTATGAGAAGCTAAATCACAAACCGTAGCCTTAGCATTAATGAGTGTTGGGTTACTTATATACAACGTATTCCCATTTAAAAGCATTCATGAAAAAAACACAATTTTGTATGATTATTTATAATAAACATGAAAGGGATAATTTACCCAAAAATGAAAATTCTGTCATTAATTACTTATCCTCATGTCGTTCCAAGACCTTCTTTCATCTTTGGAACACAAATTAAGATATTTTTAATGAAATTAGAGAGCTTTCTGAACCTGGAAGGCAGCTTGAAAACTACCATGTTCAAGGCCCAGAGACGTAGAAACAAGATCGTTAAAATAGTTGATATTACATCAGTTGTTCAAGTAATTTTGCTATGAGCTATGAGCTAAAAATAAGCTATGAGAATACTTTTGTGCGCAAAGAAAACAAAAATAACGACTTCATTCAATGATTACTTCTCTTCCGGGTTAGTCTCTGCCGCCATTCACCATATTACCACGACGCATATATAAGCATTACTCTCTGCTCGTAAACAAGGCGCAGCACATGTGTGTTCTACGTCAGAACGCCTGCTCCATTCCGTTTCACAGTTTAGTAGTACAGAAAGTTTACAGTGTCAAGGAGTTGCTTGAACGTTTCAATTTGAATATTGAAAACTTATTTATTTTACTTGGAAAATATTATATTCATGTGGAAAAAATAGACTAAAGCTAAGCCAGACTTTGAACATTTTAAAAAGAGATTAAAGTGTTCCTGTAGCTCAAGTGGTAGAGCATTGTGTTAACAAGCGCAAGGCTGGGGGTTCGATTCCACGGGATCACATGATATGGTTAAATTTGATAGCCTGAATGCACTGTAAGTCGCTTTGGATAAAAGCGTCTGCTAAATGCATAAATTTTAATTTAATTTAATTTAATTTAATTTAATTTAATTTAATTTAATTTAATTTAATTTAATTTAATTTAATTTAATTTAATTTAATTTAATTTAATTTAATTTAATTTAATTTAATTTTTAATTTGATTTGATTTGAATTTTAAACAATATACTACATTAGACAAAACTAAAAAGCAAGTAAGACTTTTGAAGCTTTTTGTTACTTAAAATTGTTTTAATTTTAACATTGATATATATTGTTTCACTTTACATATTCTTATGAATGTTTATTTTATTTTATTTTTTTGTACTTGTTGTAAGTTGTATATTTTATCCTATCCCAAATATTTTATCACAGAGACTGATACAGAGGGGAAGAAATCATTGAATAAGTCATTATTTTTGTTTGAAGTTTCCTTGCTGTCTATGCAGGGTCAGAAAGCTCTCGGTTTTCATTAAAAATATCTTAATTTGTGTTCTGAAGATGAACAAAGGTTTTACAGGTTCGGAAAGAAATGAGGTTGAGTAATTCATTCATTTTTGGGTGAACTATCCCTTGAAGACTGTATGTAAACATTACCTGAAAGACTACATATATTATTATAGTATTAGAAATTTAATTTGTCATACTGCAGGAGATCTATAAATTTAACTAGAGATGTTAGAAATGTTAAAAATGAAAAGCCTAAAAGAAATGACAAGTTACAGGACCTAAAATATGATATTCATTTTCATTTTAATATTCATATCAATTGTAAACTTGCATCTTGAAATAATAAACATTTATTAATTATTATATGTTAGTGTGACGAGTGGGGCGGGGTCGAGGGACATGGGAGCGAGGCCGGTGGAGTGATTGGAGATGAGCTACACCTGTTCGACCCGCCGGTCTCGAGGCCCACGGAGGAGATGGAAGGATATAAAACTGGAGCGACGACAGTGAAGGACGAGAGAGGACCAGGCCTGGGCTTTTAGTTGTGTTTTGGTTTTTATTTGCGCGCACCAGTCTTCCGTGAGGGGCTGGTGCGCTGTTTTGTGTTTATTTTGTATTATTAAAATGTGATTTGATTGTCCGCCGGTTCCCGCCTCCTTCTTCCCGACAATTAGGAAGTTTTATCATTACAGTTAGCAATGTATTAATTAGAAGTAGTAGTAATGATGTAATGATAGTAATAACATTAAACAACCAGACAACAAGTTGGTCATATGATGTCAACATGGCAGCCCCCATAAGGGGCGACTTGCTCCATGTAAAATAAAACTGCTTTTTCTGTCACTCACTGATATTACTGACATCTACATAATCAATAGAAAGTGCATGCATATCATTTAACTATGCACACATATATATGTACACATATTTCTCAAAAGTGCTATTTATTTCTTATTTTGTAATGAGCAAAGTCTCAAGTCTCAAGTATAAAGTGTATTCATATTAAGTTGCTATTTTATGACGTTAATACTTTAAAACCATCATCAAATCAACATAGGTTTATAGGCCAATAAAATGTATTACATGAATTGTCTTAAATGTAAATCTGAAAACTTTAGACACATTACCTGACAGGAGTGGGTGTCGGGCCCTTAACATGCCTCACAGGAGAGGGAGACTGTTGGCGGGCAGCTGACACTTTAGTCACTTGTGAAGGGGGGGATTTGGAGGTTGGTTTAGGCGGCACACGGGGTGGAGTCTTATGTGCCAGCTTTTGGGTTACAACGCCACCCTCTACTTGCATGTGCATCATGGCTGTGGCCTCATAATGAGCCTCCATCTTCTGTTAGAAAAAAAACAAAAAACATTTTACTCATTGATCTAAAGGGTTAATGAGACTTGTGTTACTTTCTGAAAACTGCTGAGGCTTATTCAATGTTGGGTCTGTCACTCACCTTCTCAACTCTAGTCTGACGGGTCTGTGAAATCTGAGAGGCTGAAATAATCGTTTTTGGCTTCTTTGCAGGTACAGCTTCTTCTTCGCCTGTGAATTAAGATTGAAAATCCTGTCCAGGCATTTTTCATAAAAGTAAAAATGCATGCAACAAATTTTCACCAGCTAAAAATCTCACCCTGAACAAGCAACTCAGCAGTTGAAGTCGCACGTCCACTGCTGTTAGAAGCACTGACAGAATAAGTTCCAGAATCTTCTGGGAAGGCCTCGGCAATCAACAAACTGTAAAGGTCTCCGTCTTGAACAATCTGAAAGTCAGCAGAGCTCTGAATCTCAGCGCCCTCTCTGTAGAACTTGACCACAGGTGCAGGGATTCCTGTAACTCGAACATCCAGTCTCACTTGGCTTCCTTGTCTCACAGTCATACTCTGTAATCTCTGAATGAAGTTTGGTGGTGCAGTTTCAGCTGGAAGTGAATTGATGGTTAAAGTCATTTTTCTGAAATTCAACACAACAGTTTCACACATTCTATTTTATAGGATAAAATAAACCTTGCCTTGCATGTGCAATATAAATGTGGCCTTTAAAATTATTTTTAAAAGAGGATTTTCATTTCCTGAAAAAATATCAGTGCTTGCAAGACACTTTAAATTAGTAAATTCAGATGGATATTATAAAAGTTAAACACCAACTTTCTCAAAAAAAGATAGCACTATTAGCACAGGTAATGTATTTTTAGAAGACTGAAATTACCCAAATAACAAAGGTTACATGCAGATTATTCTAACAAAGAATTAAGTCATAAATAAGGGCAGTAAATATATTTTACAGATGTCTGATGGTCGAGATTACTGTATACCGACCTGATTATCAATCATTTTTCCTGATAACATTTTAAGCAATAACATCATGTGTATGATTATCAACTGTTTATAATCATAACTTTCAAATCAACGGCATCACCGCATTCAAATAAGATCAACTAATTAAACTTAATTGGAAAAAAAACTCTACACTAAAATGATGTTTAAAAACATTGTTAAACCTGTATATACTTGTAAATGAAAATGCTTTTGAGACCCCCAAGCCTTTTGCTTTTGACTTCCTGGGTAAGCGGCTGGAGTTTAAGGCTTTATTAAAGGGGTCAGTTCCCACAAAAGCCCCCATATTTCAATCCCCTTGTCAATACAGCACCACTTTTCAAGCACTGTAAAAGGTGACACACAATCCTTTCCATAAATTCCCCTAGCAATGACAGCCTGGATGTGTCACTTAACAGTATCACTGGAGATCTTTACCACTTTCTATAACAAGTAACAGTCATTAACTTTATGAGCCTAGCAGTTAATCCACCTATTTGCTTACTGTAGCTCTACTCAAAAGCACCAGAATGCAGACGGGGAATTCATGACTCTCAGTATATAACTGCTACAAATTAAACCGTTATCACTTCAATCATTATCCAGCAATGCAGAGTAACAATTGAGTGCAGTAGCACAAATTTTTATAGTATTCTGGCAGGAAAATTACTACAGGAAAAAACAAAATGAGTGTAAACATGTTTAAGTTTTTTTTTTCTCTAATGACAATTGCTAAAATCAATTTGCATGTTATATGGTGATGTTACCTGTAACCAGTAGTTCAGCAGTGCTAGTGGCTTGTCCAGCACCATTGGTGGCTCTCACAGAAAACCTTCCACTGTGTGCGGCTGTCACAGCGGGGATCATCAGAACAGCGCGGCCATCGCTGAACGAGATCTGAGCGCCGGGCAGAGCGGCAGCAGTAAGAACCTGGCCATCACGAAACCAGCTCACCTCTGGAACTGGATTACCTGTGGATTATATTATAAAATATTTTATCTAGGCTTTGACACATACATTTCTTAATCCATAGTCACAATTCATGTCCTTTTGGTGAATAGAAAGATGGATCTAGAGGCCCCTGTTGCATAATGTATTGTATCTAGTGTTTCATTTGAATTCTGAACTGAACATGCATATACAGTAGTATCATAATAATAGATTTATTACCCAGCTTTATTTTGATGATGAAACATTGCACATTGAAATATATAATTTACTGCATTTTATCTGTGCGAGGGACAGTGACACATTCAGCTAAACTTTATCTATTTTATTAATGGTTTTTTTTATGCATTTTATATATATTTTTTGCTTTCATTTATTTATAAATAAAAGTAATTTATGAAATAGTTTGAGATCAAACAATAATGGCTGAATCCCCTTCGGTGCTTCTGCAAACCCCTCTTTGGAAAGACCCAATTCAGATAAACTCATTAAATGCCATGTCATGTAAATCTGCAGCATTGTGTAAATACAAATATTCCTTTAACTTATTTCACATGTTGTAAACTCAGGTGTAAAAGAGTAAAGAAGACTACATATCAGCAATGGAATGGCAAAGTGGGAAACATTCTTACCACTAACTTGAGCTTCGAACGTTGCAGCACTACCCTCAAGTGCCACAACGCTCTGAAGCGGCTGTGTAAATGTTGGTGCTTGTGTTGACATGGTGGAAGGCACCCTAAAGGAAGACATAGAATAAAATTATAATTATGGCATATACCTTGCAATTTTTTTTCATATAATTGTCTTAATTCAAAAATTATTTCACTTGAGATTCAAAAGCTCCACTGAGTGTTAGGCCAAACATTTGGGCCTCATATCAACTGACAGCTTATGGGACATGACAGTAACAACTGGTGCCTGTTGAGATCTTTTTCTGGCATGACACATAACTCAGAATAGCCCTGCAGTCATAAGTCAGACAGTCCTGTATCATCAAATCTTGTCACTACCAAAAACTATAATCGAAATCAGTGGCTTACGCATCTTAATTCAACTTGTGACTCATTGTCAATGCTGAATTGAACAACTGGTCTTCTGCCAAGCAATACTAAGATGTTATTCATAAACATACAACATAATCACATAATCTTAAACTTAAGGTTTAAATGCTCTGCATTTAAGATTCACAAGTATTGACTGTCTGAAGAAGAAGAAAAAAGTTATTTGAATAAGAGTACTTGTATAGGCTGTAATAAGAATTTGTAAATGGCTGACAGGAACTGCTAGATGTATGACCTTTACCTAAAATAGATAGAACAACAGTGACTGAATTGAATTCAGATATAGTCCATATGGAAGTAATTATATTAAAGTACTGCTTTGTTTGTATATAATAAATAGGGTAGTTACCTGGATAGCTATCATTAAATAGTTTGATACTACGTCTTACATCATTTACATCGTTAAATTCATAAAAATGGAAACTTCAAATGAAAGCATTGCTTTGAAATATACAACCTCAACAACATCTCTGTACTTCTATTGGACTTTTTTAACAAGACTAACACTTCAAGCAGAATAATTATCATTATCAATAAATGACATTATCATTTATTAAATTGTAAAAAAAACAATATATAGCATCCTGTGAATGGCTTTTCCATATCAATAATACAAAAGTACAACCAAGTTCATCAATATCAAAACTAATTCTTGTAGACGTTAGCAAATACCCCATATATCAACTTCAAGAAATCACAGACCTAAGATCCTCAGTACAATAAGGCTGAAGTTTCTAAACATCAACTTTAAGAAAATCCATTTAAACTGCAATTAATGTCCAAAGCACATGAAACCTAGTGTCACAAAAGGAATGGTCTAAAAATAGTCAGTACTAAGCTTGATTGACAGTCACCATGTGGCACATAGCTGGAGGTGCAACTGATATCTCTGCTGCTGATTGCCTTAAAAAGACATCATGGCCCAGCTAGGACACCACTCTAATGTTATCACATGCTATTCTTGGCTTTACTAAAACCAGTACCATTTAATAACCTTTAGAAATTAAACCGCTTAAGTCAAAATCAAATGAAAATGTATTCTAATTGCTCAAAATATGTCTCCTTTCTACTAAATCTCTCAAAGTACACATCAAATTTGGAACTACCACTCTCTTTATTTTTTATAGAAGCACACAAACACACACACACACACACAAAACGTCATTAGAAAGCATAGCACTGGCACATGGGTACAAGAGCACAAACTGTACTTACTTGTATCCACAAGAGTGCCTTGAATTGGAGGGACGAATCCCAAAAGGTTTTGTCTTCTGAAACAAAGTCCTTATCCAGATGGGATTTCCGAAAACACAGTGTGAGAACGGTTGAGCCTTGAACTATCCCTAAAAAACAAAACTACACAGGGTCTTATCCGTGTAGTTTTGCTTTTTCCCTTGCAGTCCCTACACCCGAGGCAAGGCTGGGAATGCTCCAACTGCTCAGAAGTGTTAACATGGTGGTTTTACTTTATATACCCCTTGGCTAATCAGCATCATCACTACATCGCCTTACCCCATTGGCCATCCCCCATGAGGCATCATGGGAGGTAGCAGCTATTTTATGCAAGCTCACACCTGTCACCCACTTTATTTAACACAACGCAGGACCTATTATTACAGGGTGGCTGAAACCCCCACACCTAAAGAAACAGGAAAATGCCCCTCGTAAAGAGAGAAATCATCACTTGTTTTATCTCATAAATTAATCAATCACTGAACAAAATGTTGATCCTCAAAAAGTGAAAAACCAAATGGGGGAGAAGGGCTGTCACTGTCACTCAGACTCTGGGTGTACGAGGTAAACGATAAACAGTTTACCCATCTGTTTTTCTTTCGTTTATCTGTATAGTGAGGGAAAAAGTGATTGTTAATGCTTTGAAAAACAGAAGATGATATTAAATATTAATATAACCATCACTGCGGAACCAAGTTGGTTTTGCAGCAAAAATTTAAAAAAACTGACAGAGACGTTGTTAAAGATAGCCAGTGACATGAAAGAATGGAATGCATGACTAGTGATAGCATTGACAAGGACATTTGTGAGACAACAATCGAATGACAAAATGTGACAGCAATAACTATAATTTTATTTTATTATTATATATATATATATATATATATATATATATATATATATATATATATATATATATATATATAATCTCTATAGCTTTAAACAGTCTTCACTATACAAAAACTTGCACACATATATAAAGATAATAATTTGTGGGAGTTATATGATAGTAACGATTCATGATTTGTCCACTTTCAGCAACAAGCACTGAATAACAACTTAGTCACCGCTGTTTTTAAGTTGTTTATTTTTGTTCAGAATGTGTATAGGACATTTATTGCTATTGGACACAGAATACTTTTTACCAAGTTATCAGTAGCAAACAACAGTGTTACAGATACAATAATTATGAATAATTAACAAAGAATGTGAAGATCAGGCTCGGTGAACTCTGATATCCAAAGTTTTTCCCCTAAACAGAATCTGATGAGTGATAATGGGTTTTCCAGATCCTTCTTATATGTTCCATAATCAGTGGCCTTTATGATAGTTTTGACTTCTGTCAAAACATACATATACAATTAATTTTAATGTGTCTATTGTACCAGCGGACATATTTTCTTCCTTCCATTATATCCCTTTTAAAGGTATGGTGACAATGAAACAATTGCAGAATGATATGGTTTCAGACTTTGTATGCTGTTTGACATAATCAAGTTTCGGTTTTTCAAAGCTGCTTTATTGCTTACTGTTGGGAAAGAAAAGCAATAAGTAAAGAAGTAAAATGAAAGTAGAGGGCCCATGTCTGTGCGACAGCTGTATCTGAATCAGCTGGGGTGCAGAATGACGCCTCAGACAACTTCTCAGTAGGGTGACATAGCAGCGAAGCAAAGCTGTAACCTGAGAGCCCTGAGTTACCCATGCTATGTGTGATAACACATATAACTTTGTGATTTCGTTATCTTTTATCATTGTAAACATGAAAAGTTCAGTAAATTTAACAAAACAGAACAAATGTTAACACTAAATGTATAGTTCCCCCCAAAGGTTTTTTTCTTTTCTTTTTTTGACATGAGGGAAAGTAAATGATGCCTGAATTTTCAGTTTGGAACCATTTAGAAATGGGTTTGTTCAAAAAGAACAAACACATTCTTTAAAAATAAATAAAATGTTAAATGATGACCAAGGCTTCATTGCCATCACAAAGGGAACTGCGTAGAGATCCAATGCTACTTCCATAATATAATAGGGGGGAAAAAACACAATAATTCAGTTCATTTTATTATTACAAAACATTGTTATAGTGATTTTAGTGTTCAAAGCCAAATCTGTGAACAAATCTGTGGGAAGGTGGTGCATGTCAGTAAAAAAAGAAAAAAAAAATATCCCAAGAGCTGCATGCATTATAATTATAAAATAATTACTAAACTACTCGTTTAGAATAGTTTTAGATGACGTTTCATATCAACAACCCATGTGCTCTTACATCTGTGCAGTCACCAAAGACAGTTAATTCTGTGCACACCACTGGTTATGTTTCATGAAGAGTCCACATCCATGTGTTTGTCCTCATGTTAATGGCAGTGTCCATTATAACAACAGCAGACAGAGAAGCCACAAGAAGAAAAAGAGGGTGCCGAAGCAAGTGTGCCAGTCCAGTTTGAGAATGTCCAAGTCAGGGCTGTTGTTACCTTTGACCTGCAGCATGGAGCTGGATGTGACAGTGCCTGCTGAGTTAGAGGCAGTGACCACATACTGCCCAGAGTCTCTCACTGCAGAGCTGTGAATGAACAATGCATGTTTGCCTTCTTTATGGGATAGTTCTATGTGCTCATCATTGGCCAGTTTGTGTCCATTCTTGAACCTGAACAAAGAGTGAATTATTACGTGTTACAATCACACCACAGCAAAAAATAAAATTAAAAAAGGGGTTAGCACACATTAATACACACTCAGTGAATGAGAGAAATTATAGGTAATGTTAAAGTGGATGGTCCTACAGAAGGTATTAAAAGGAAAGGTTAGCAAAAGGAAATGTGGATTAGTTACATGAAATGCATGACATTATGAAAAAAAATAGTTCAGATAAAGGAGATCAGAATTAATGTAAAATGTTCATAACAAACCTGCTTCATGCAGGCACACAAAGATATATATCTATTTATTTGTTAATCTATCTAAACTACAAATACTATGCTTTGATAAGAATTTGCTAAGTTTTTAACAACTGGAATAACGATCAGTATTTTGTATAATGAGAATTTGCCACCCATTTAGAAGTGATAGCATTTAGATTATTGATAATCTGTATATATTACACTAACGTTCAAAAGCTTGGGGTTAGTACAATTTTATTTTGTTAGAAAGAAGTCTCTTATGCTCACCAAGGTGGCATTTATTTGATAAAAAAAAAACTGTAAAAAGTACAGTTAATATTGTGAAATTGTATTGTAATTTAAAGTAACCATTTTCTATTTGAATATATTTGAACATACAATTTATTCCTATGAAGGCAAAGCTAATTGCTCAGCTGCCATTACTCCAGCATCACAAGATCATTCAGTAAACATTTTACTGATTTGCTGATTTGTTGCTCAAGAAAGAAAGATTTGGGGCTTTCTAACTACTTACTGACCCATTTGAACAGCAGTAAATATCATATTGCATTATATTATTTAAATGTGTAATAATATATTAACAGATTTTAAGAATAATATCTTAATATAGACTATTATAAAATAAATAATGGCTAGTTTCTCTTCCAGTTAGCAAAGAATGGTTTAATTTATGGGTCAAGTTTGTTAGAAGCTACCCACCAGGTTAAAGTAGGCTCAGGGAATCCAGTGACTTTCACCTCCAGGGTCACCGGAGAGCCCTCCATTACTATGGCATTAGACAAGGGTTTGGAGAAGTTAGGGCCTGTGCCACCTGCCAGTTTTCCCACAGCCTTTTTGGAAGATGCCCGCCTGATCTCTTCTCGGATGGCTGTGGGCTTGCAGAGATCCGAGTCCTGCTCAGAGGTTAATGGAGTTGGGATAGCATGCGTGTTATTGGGTTGACCACTGTGGTACTGACTCGTACTAGAATCATGCACACACTTTTTCATCTCTGTACGACTGTCATGCACTGAGTAAAGTGTTTCAGTGATGCTGCTTGGTGGCAGGTTGCCAGATTTGCTTTTTAAGATGCTGGATATGGTGTTTGATACAAGGCTAGGGGCAGCTACTGTGAGGGGGCTTTGAACAAAAGAGGACGACTCTGCTCTGAACCTGGCCCCCAAGCCAGTGGTGGGAGATGGGTAGCTCTCGGCCTGACTCGACATCCACTCCCGCTGCCTCTGGTGTAGTGTGTCGCTGTGCTGCGAGTGAGACTGGTGGCTGTACTGGTTAATGTGAAGGCTGTGAGAGCTCACGCAATAGCCATCATCGAGGTCATTTTCTGACTGAATAATGTTGGATTCTGGAGTCTCAGATAAAGGAGGTAGGGAGATGTCATCTGGGGAGGTGCATTCGTACTCATCATTGGAGAGCGATTCCTCAGTGAGATGGTCAGGCTGGAAGTCATATTCGGGTACAGGAGCTTCCGGCTCTTGTGTCCCATGTGGCAAATATTCCTCCTCTAAAGAATGATGAGCTGAAGTCTATAAAAACAAAACATACACAAATAAAGAGAAAAGAACAGAAAATCTGTAATTATCCCTGTAATGCCATTTTGTTAGTCAGCATTTAAAAGTACCATTAGAAAATCCACTAAACACAAAAATAAATAAACAATTAAGTGTTCTTCGAGCTTAAATATATTACACTGATATACAATATATAGTTATTTTATAAAAAATATTTCATGTGATTGTAGTGTATAATTTATACATAGTTTAAAAGAGCATTTTACGTCCACTATACGTTTATGTCCACAGATGCAATATAAATTATTAAAAATATTTCTAAAGTGATGGTAGCATCAAGATATTAATATAAAATGTATGTTTTAAAAAATGTACCTAAATTTCATGTGTAAATGTATAATTTAAACTTAAAAAAAAAATTATATATTATTTTTTTTTTTTTCTTAGCAAGGACATGTTGAATTGATCAAAGTGACCGTAAATGAATTTATATAATTATACATAATATATAAATACAATTTGAAATATATATAGTAAACAGTAATTTTAAAATGTAATAACATTTCATAATATTACATTTTAACTTTATTTTCGATCAAATAAATGCAGTGTAATAGACTTCTATCATATTACAAATCAGTTATTTTAACTAATACAGCATTTATAAGTTTCTGTTGATATTTTCTTGTCACACCACTTATTTATCACAAAACAACAGTGAACTATAATTTTACTTGTCAAAACAAACACAAACAGAATTTTCAAAGGAGCCAAAACACACAAAAGAGACTTTAATTAATGAGTATCTATCTTTATTTTGTCATAAAAGTCATATTGTTGAATGTATTATCCCAACATATATACTTACCTCATAATGAAATTTATTAGCACTTACAAAATAGGTCTATTCTTTCTCTAAATAAAAAGATCTTACCTACTTGAAATTTGATAAATAAATAAATAAATAAATAAATGGAAAATGACTCTGTGTCAAAAGAAGGCTCACCTTGGAATATGAGTGAAAAGGATTATTTCTACTACAGGCCTCTGTTATGATGCTGGGGCGTGATACGCCTGGATCCCGTGGAGACGGAGGAGGAGGAGGAGGAGGAGGAGGAGGAGGAGGAGGTGGGGTTTCTTGTGAGTCTCTCTTGGTTTGCTGCAGAATGTGACTCTTATCCTGCTCTGCAGGGGAATGGCTTACATTAATGTTATGGGAGTGAGAGAAAGAAGTCTGCATCTCTTCTCTCTTCTCTATAGCAGATTTGCTCGTGATGGTCTCCACTTTGCTGGTCTTGGAAAAGGCCTCCTGTGTGTACAACCTGGTCTCTGACAGCACTTTTTGAAGCTCTGGATAATGTTTGTCTAAGAGATCTTGGCATTGTGTCTTGCGAAACTGAGGTTTCTTGTTTTCTGGATTCTTGCTGACAGTTATCTCTTTAGTACAGTCTGGGCCTGTCATCTCAGGGGTATGCCCACTTTCCTTTGATTCAGGCTGAAATGGTAACGGAAAAAAAACTATGGCTCAGGGTCGGGTGTTTTTTGGAATACTTATGATATATTTGCTGATTATATCCTTTAAGTCAATACACTGGTTTTATGCTCGTCTTGTAATTTGTCTCCGATTTAAACTTTAGCGTCAAATATTGTGTTAGAATTTGTATGTGAGAAATCTGATCTAATGATTCTTTCAGATCATATACGTGACCCTGGACCACAAAACCAGTCATAAGGGCCAATTTCTCGAAATTTAGATTTCGAGATTTAAAAAAGCTGAATAAAAAAAGACTTCTTTTGATGGTTTGTTATGATAGGACAATATTTGGCCGAGATACAACTATTTGAAAATCTGTAATCTGAGGGTGCAAAAAAAAAAATCTAAATACTGAGAAAATCAACTTAAAAGTTGTCCAAATGAAGTTCATTGCAGTGCATATTACTAATAAAAAAAGTTTTTGATATATATACGGTAGGAAATATCTTAATGGAACATGATCTTTACTTGGTATCCTAATGACTTTTGACATAAAAGAAAATTTGATAATTTTTACCCACATAATGTTTTTTTTTGCCTATTGCTAGAAATATACCCCCAGCGACTTAAGATTTGTGCTCATCAAATATACACATAATTATGTGGATAGATTTTATTAAATAAATAATTCATGATTATTTTTTTATATTTAATATGTTGAACTTTAAATGTAATTTATCGCAATAATAATTTTGGATGAGCAATATAAAGGACTATGTACTTCTGGAATCTTTGCAACTGCAAATCACGTGTTATTGGTGTTTACCGTATCAATGGTGTCTAGTTTGTTGTTGTCTTCAGGTGTTAAAGGCTGTTTCAAGGTCTCCAACTGCAGAAATAATTCATATAAAATATTAGTAGAACTATATTTCATATTTTAAGATATTTATAACTGTCAAGTAAAATAATTATGTTTGAGTTTTTCATCACCTGAAGTTTGGCCTCAAGGTCCAGCAGTCCATTTGACAGTTCTTTTATTGATTCCACAATTTCATGGTGTTTGTTGATTGTTTTCTCCATATATTTCTTTCCTTCTTCCACACCTGCATGCATTAGAAACAGCAGTCATGCTTTGAGGCCAGCAACACTACTACAGCTTAATAAAATAAACATTATTATACCTTAATACTATTTATGTAACTATATTGGAAGTTCCACATTTGAAAAGAACATGTCCACTTTGTGAAAGCACAATATGTTAAACTAGTAATTCTGGGCTTTGAATAGGTCAGAGAAACATAAGGGATTTTAAATGTTTAAAACAAATAATGCAAAAAATTGCTGCTAATACCTTTATACTTCAGAATTCATTCTTAATTTCTCACCATGTAGCCGTACTGCCAGCTCTGTGATCTGGCTAATTCTCTCCTCTTGCTGTGGGATTGTGGGCCACATAAATTTTTCAAACTGTTTGTAGAGAGAGCTGACTGCTTCCTTAGTCTTACACTGAGAGGAGTATTTACCCACACGTACAATTGTGGAGCTTGCTTCGTCGCACCAGAACTGATACTGTGTTTAAAATGAAAGATGAGAGGAGAGACTATTTGCAGAGACTATTTATAGCCATTTACTGTGATACTGCTTTAGAGTCATACATAAGCAAAGCATATTCAATTTATTTTCTACTTAATTTAGCAGAATTATCAATGGAATGATCTGAAAGTCAACAGAAATACAAGTAAAACTGCTGCTGAATTGTGATAGTAGCTCCTATGTTCCTGGCGTACCCCACCTCTTCTAAGGCTTGCTGGAGCTTGACATTCATGTCCAGGTTCTGTTTGTACTCCTCCACCGCTCTGTCAAAATCGCCCACCTGTCTCTGCAACTCATTTAAGGCATCCTCAATCGCTCTGAGGCTGTTGCCATTTAAATGCCTCTCACTGCTGCTGGATACTTTCAGAGTGAAGGCTTGCAGCTTATTCTTCAAAACCTACAACAGGGAGGGATTTGGATATGACATTTTGTAAATAGACAACTGTCAAAATATTAAAAGATAAAGAAATCGCCTTCAGGTTGAGTCTGTATAATCCGGTCACTGCTGAGTGGAGATACTAAAACACGCACGCACGCACACACACACACACACACACACACACACACACACACACTAAAACTAGCAAGAAGATTAAAAGACAGCTTCTTTACCTGTAGCTTTTCAATGTAAATCTCAATTTGCTGGATCTGATTTTTCACCGCCTTTAAGTTTCTCGACTTCTCATTTTTCTTCATGTAGTTGAATTTCAAATTGTTGAATTTCTTTTTGAGATCTTTAAAGGACTCTCTCAGCTTTAAAAATAAAAAAGGAACAATTTTAATAAAGCAATAAAAAAATCACCCAAAGACACCTTATTCGCTAATTAAAGAAGAAAAAGTAAAAGACAAAATAAAATAAAAGGTGAAAGTATCTCAAATACAAAAAATTTTTTGTTTATTACTGCTGAATATTCTGAAGGCTACTGTGAAGATTTATCATTCAGCGGGGAAGATTTTCAGTACTTTTGTTCTATATAAAGTATACACACATAATTGTTTTGCCCCAAACATGTCTCATAATATACCAAATGGATGTATTGGAACATGAAGGTGATAACATAAATTACATTTTAGGATGAACTATCCCTTTAAACCACCTCTCCAACAGCACAGTGCCATCCTCTTCAAAATGCTGATTTGTAAAAGTGTAAGCAAATATAATAGCATAATTAAATATAAGATTAGGTGTGGATGGATATATTGTATCTATTGTATATATATATATATATATATATATATATATATATATATATTGTATATATTGTAGGGTATATTGCAGAGGGCAGAGTGAGGTTCGGCTGAGTCCAGGGTGATTTTTTTAGAGGGATTTATTGTCAGACCAGTGGATGATTTATAATGCAGATCCATTTCTGTCCAGCCCGATGAGCTTTTGCAATGGTGTCGTGTCTCCAAATGACAGGCTCAAGTGTCGCTCAAAAACAGCTGCAACCCAGCGTCTAGAGCCAGTTAAAGAGGCCCCACGACTGTCTTACTGGACTTTTCCAACAGAGGGCTGTAGAGCACGTTTCTGTTGCAGCCTGAACAGAGGGATGCACGCGGAGGAAAGTTCAGATACATTCATACTGTATGACTGTCACATGTGCTCAGTTAACATTTATGGTGGCATCTGTTTCTCAGGGCCTTGTGATCTGTGTCCTACGGACCAAACTGGCAAATCTGGTGAAATCATCACTGACACTTCTAAATCAACTCATCTAAAAATATAAATGGATCAATGCTGGACTGTGAGAGAGAAATAGAGACAGTGAGAGAAACAGTCTCACTTCTCCTCGGAGATAAACAGCAGCAACTGTCCGAGCTAAAATGTCAGTTTGTTTATTCATGCATATTTATGACTGGGTGGTGGTTTGACGGACAACATATGGTGACTCACACTGACATTAAACTAGAAATGGTTGAGACATGCCTTATTCAAACAAACTATAAATTATCACAAATAATCATATCACAAATGTAAAGTATTCTTTCAGTTTCTACTGTTGATTTTTGTTTTTTACTGTTGAACAGTAGTGTAAAGCGCTGACTGCAAGTACTACTTTTAGATATTTCCTTGCTCTATTTAAAGTCTTGCAGCAGTCATACATTCTAATAGCATGACATCATGTGACATATGGAACTCGGATATGTTTAAGGAGCTTTGAATTCTACTCCTATTGAAAAGTAAGAGTACAACATTGAGCTTCTAGAATATCGATTTGCAGAAAGAGATCCATGAGCTGCAAGGGTTCAATATAATTCATGTCTTTGTGTGAAATCTCCTCATGGAAAGATAAAAGAATATTTGAGTCTCTATTTGATTACTTCAGTTCCCATCATTATTATTATGCTCTCTATTCATCTATCTGATACACCTTAACACGATTCACGAACCCTTCCAACATGTTATAGCTCCAAGCGATTATTAAAATGGTCTAAAACTGGTTTTAAACCTTTTTGTCTCCAATGACCCCCATTGTATACAACAATGTTTGAAGGCTTCATGACTTGTGTGTATTAATATATATATAATTATAATTATTTATTAAATTAATTATATTAATAATTATAATTATTTAGTAAAATATTATATATATATATATATATATATATATATATATATATTAGATCACTGGTCTAAATGCCTATGCCTATTGATTTAGAGAAGGCAAAAAGTAAGATTGTCCTCTAGAGGGAGACAGAGATTACAATATTATCACAATAATACTGCAATAGTGTTTTTTAAGAAATTCTAAAATAACTGTAATGAATTATGGTATCTCTGACCAAATTATGAAATTAAACTATTATTAACATTATCATTGTGTCAGTAAAAGTGACGACAACAAAAAAACTTAAAAAACAAAAACAAATATGGCTGTGCTTCCCTTATGCAAAAAACTATTTGTGCAATAATCAAAAATCATAAAGGACATCATGAAAGTAAATCAATCTGATGTTCTGTGCCCTGTGAGGTTTGTGGTGTAATCCTGGGGATTGACTGGTGGATTTCATGGCTGGGGGGCAGTAAGTATGTGATAAGGGTGGAATCCTTCCTGCTATCTGAAGTGATGAGAGACAAATGGCAGGATCCCTCAGTCAACACAGGGAGAGACAAACCCTGCAGTTCACAGACTAAATTTAACAAGTGCAGACAAGCTATAAATAATTCAGGGAGAGAGACAATGAGAGTCAGCCACAAAAGCTCAACACAAGTGTCTTTCTGAGCCCTGGATCTGTGGGCTGGGGAAAAGAGTTAACACATATTTAAAGAAAATTACAAACAATAAGTGCATAAGGGATCAAATCTTCAGTGATCTTTTAAAATAAAATTTTTAAAAAGTACTATGAAAACATACTTGCGTCCAAAACTATTTATTCCCCAGTGAAAACAAGAGCAGGAAACTTACGCTGCTAAAATGGCTTGTTCTATTCTTTTGAAACTTTCCAACATCATTCAGATTATGATCATCATTCAGAAAACATTTACAAACATGACCAGTATTGGGCAGTAGCTATAGTAATACTATTACCTTTTGCAGTAACTAGTGAAACTAATATTACAGTTACAATCCATAAGTTACTTAGTTACTTTTAAAGCCTCAACCCCTGCTGATTTGAAATCCAACAATTCAATAATTCCTAGATTTATTTTCATAAAGGCACATGAAGTCACCAGTGCATCCAGAAAGCTTGGAATATGGAAAAGCTTACATTCAGGGGAAGGAAATATTGCCATTAGAATGATTTTGTCAGTAGAAAATGTGATTTGAACACTGATGTGCAAGTTGTTGCATTACTTTACTCTGACATTACATTGGCTTGCCCAGCCTCATCCCTCTGATCCCAATATAAATTACATTACTATAATGAAAAATCTTATGAATTTATGTGATTCAAATAATGACCCTTTGAGTTCTAGGAGTCAGAGAAATGGTCTTATGATTTGAACATATGATTGTTTGGGGCACAGAAATAAATCTTTTAGTGGACCCAAAAGACCACTATTAAAATCACAAGATGAAATTAAGACACACCAACATTGTTTTTCCATAAAATAACATTTTTCCTGGATTGAGCTTTAGATGATATTAGTAGAAATCTGAGAAATTAGTGATTGATCCAAACCCTGACGATACTTACCTCACCAATCTCTTCCTTATAGAGGCAGAAGTGGATGTTGCCTGTCAAATTCTCTTCACACTTGTTGGCCTCAGTTATCCATTCAGTGCTCTCTCTCTCCAATTTTTCCATTTTCTCCTGTAACTGCTGCACTGACAACACCAGCAGATGCTTGGAGAATAAATAAAGGGTTAAATGTAGAAAAATGGTCATTTATGGCACTTGTTTCATACTGTTTCTATCAAAGCAACAAGTATCAGTATGTATTTCTGATAGAAGAAGAAGTAAGAAATTATCAACATGATGGTTCTAAAGGTCTGTTCACATTATGTTGTTTAAAAAAAGTTGTCAGGTTCAGGTAAGGTAATCCAAAGAATGCCTGAAATCTTTTGAAGAAAATGAGGGCATGCAATATTGTTCAGTAACTGACACACCGACTGCTGCACAGTGCTGGTGAGATCTGCACCCAGAGAGAGAGCCAGCTTGTACAGATGCCGGATGTGACTCTGCCTCTCTTGGTGTTGGGTCAGCTGAGTCCTGGCCTGGCTGGGGTCATTGAACACAGTCACTGGTTCTGCATGTAATACAGTATCCAGCTTTAAAAAAAAAAAAAAAAAGAAGAAGAATCAAATTGCTTAGGCAACAAATTTCAGTATATAATATAATATAATATAATATAATATAATATAATATAATATAATATAATATAATATAATATAATATAATATAATATAATATAATATAATATAATATAATATAATATAATATAATATAATATAATATAATATAATAATTTTTTTTAGAAACTATTGATCATTTCTATTTGTCTACAAATTTTAAAAATAAATAAATTAATTAATTAATTACATAAAATGTAATAAGTAAAAAGTGTCCACTCATTCAATACTTTTTAAAACAATTGTACACTATTATTACATGATGATGATGATGAAATAATAATACCATACTATAATAATTAATAGATGTCAGGATACAACTTGTGACGCTGACTAAATGAATGAACACGGACTGCACAGCTAGAGAATGAGGCTTTCATTTCATTTAATTCTCATAATCCTATTGTTTCACATAATTCATTAGAATGTGTAGGCGGCTGACTTTTAACAGTGCATATTAATTCTGGTTTTGAAATCCATTACAATCTCTTGTCAAATGATTCTTTAAAGTGTTCTGACAGAAATGGGACTTTACCTCTCGATAAAGCAGATGAAATTTACCGGCCATACTGAGAATGGTTTCATACTCCCTGATTTTATCTCTGAGATGCTGATGTAGCTGCAGGAGCTCAGAAACTCTCTCTTTTACCGGTATTCCCTTCAAGCTGAGCAGCTCGGATGTCTTAATTAGGAATTCCACTTTTGCATTCAGCTGCTGTGGAGTTTTTAAAATTGAGGTTAGTTGTATAGACTTTTCTTTGCTAAACAAATCATAAGCGATAATGAGAAGTCAAAACAATTATTCTTACCAGGAATTCTGGCTTTACAGTGCTGAAGTTCTCTTGTAGTTTAGACACAGCTTCAGAATCACCCCCCAAATCAACCTTTGAAGCCGGAGAAAAAATCTCCTCCATTGCCCTTAAATCATGAAGAACCTGCAAGCAATGAACAAAAAAAGTCGAGGGCAGTCTTTTTAAATGTTTTAATAATTATTTAAAATGATCTGATGTATTTCTAAAAGAAATCGAAAGTTACCTTTTTTAGTTGTTCCTTAATTTTTTTCCATTGCTTCTTTACAGATTTTATCTGACTATGATGCAATTGCCAGGATGTCCACAAGTCTGCTAGTTCAGATTTCTTCTCGGTCAGTGTCTTCATATATTTTTCTACAACATGCCCTGCTGCTTTAACCTTTAGATTCAGGTTGCCACTGATCTGCAATAATAATGAAAAAGGTTTTAAAAGTTTTAAACCCTAAGACACTGCCATAGATTTGTAAAGACAACTAGTTGTAAGTTTGCGTTAAAATGCTTAACTAAGTTTCTTACCATGTTAGAGGAGTTAATAAAATTGTTGCCCAGATCCTGCATGGTGACGAACTTCTGCAGCAATAACTGCCACTTAGCATCTAACATATCCTTCATGGATGCACCTGCTCCTTCATGTTCCTCCTCTTCCTCTGGTCTGTTCTTGTAGCACTCCTGAAGTGTCCTTATTTGCTCCTCAACCTGTGCCACCACACAAAATGCCATCATTGGAATACGGATTTTAGTCTGGATACCTCAATACTATGAATATGTGTTAAAAACATTACCATACCTCATCTGCACAGCGCAGAAAGTCTACATAGGGTCTGAGTCTTTCCACATGTGATGAAATGTTTCTAACCAGTGTTTTCATCTCCTCTGCCAGAAGTGAAGCTTTGTTAGACAGCTCGACTGTATCTGAGGATTCCAGCCCCTTTAGTTCCTTTATAAAACCTGCTATAGCCTCTGATTCTCTCAGAGCATCCTGCAGAAAAAACACCATTCAGAGAAAGATTACTATGAGAAGATCTTCATAACACTTTTACTTTTTAGGGATTGAATGAAATGGTAAAATAACAACTCGCTTTGAACTTTCGGTATCATATCATATTCTCTGTCTAGGTAAGCATTAAGTCACCTGAGACTGTGAGAGTAGCTCAACATGCTTGTTAAGGGTGTCCTCAGCCTCAGTTAGAGATGAACCATGCTCTGTACTAGAAGAGAGGACACTGTTGCTGCTCTTAATCCAAGCAGAGACCTGTGGAGATTCAGGAGTTTGAATGAGGAAACATATGCACTTCTCAACAAGCTTCAACATTAAGGCAAATTTATCAGCATATAAGAAATAATCGGATGCTGCATTTAAATTTTAGGTTAATTTTAGGAAAATATGCACATTATAAATCAAGTTTGTATTTTTTTTACAGCACAAATAAAGAAATGTATTTATTTTCAATACATTTTTGCATTTTTAATCAACATAAAGGCATGAGCAAATAAAGCCATGATGTTTGAACACTTTGCATAAATTATGTCATTTAGTTACTGTTATCGTTTAGTAGTAGTAGCAGTAGTATTGGGTGGAGAAATGTTAAATGAAACTGACATTATGAAATACAATAAATAAATATTAAATTGTAATGTGTTATTTAATTAGCATAATTAAAAAGTAATAATAATAAGCAAATAATTATAATAAATTATTGCATTTCATTTGTTTTTAATCAAAACAAATAAGAATAGCAAATACAATCACAAAGTAAATACTTGAAATAATTTACATTTTGTTTTTAATTATTATTATTAATTTGCCAAAGAAAATGACATTTCATGACATTCACCCTCAATTATTATTACCCTCATTTATTATTATAATTATTATTAGATTTCAGATAACTACATACATAGACTGCAACAAATGTTACCTTATCCACAAGTTCTTCAAATGAAGACACCAGCTGCTGCCTTTTGTCTGTTAACTCTCTGTGGGCATGACACTCATGGCTCAGAACCTCCATTCTCTCTTTGATGTATCCCAGCATCCTTTGCAGCCCTCCACCTTGGGCACTAACAAACAAACAAACAAACACACATGCTCTATGGATGCCTAACACTGCACAGACCATCCCAATCCGTTTATCAATCCACTGAAACCTGGAGTCTGGATATCTGAGTGATATAGGCTCTATTTTTTCGCACACTGCAGCATCTGCTCATTGTCTTCTCACCTATGTGGGTCGAGCTTTTGAATTAACAGCTGACCTCTCTGAAGAGGCTCGGCGGATGTGTCTTTTATACTCCGTGAAAACTCTTCATGTTTCCTAGCCAGTTCAGGTAATGGCAGAGGTTGATTCTTCAGTTCCTTTATAGCAATCTCTACGGTGCCCAGCACCTCAAATGCCTGATGGCCAAAATAAATAAAAAATAAAGATGTAATTAAATCCTGTGTTTTTAATGCACAAATGTGGATGACTAATGTTTGAGTTGCTATTTGAAAGCATTATGACCAACATAAAAACATACAGTGTTACTTTGACACATATCAAATTGCTGAGGGAACCCAAATGGCAAATTAATCGTTTGGGTTGGATACAAATTGATGTCATGATGCCATGACTAAATAGCTCTATACCATAAATCACTTACATTATACAGTACATCTCCACTAGGGGGTACTACCTTCAACCACAAAAAAATAAATAAAATAAAAAATAATATAGCCGCTGAAATGTTTACCAAGAGTTAGGGCTCTGTCAGTTCAGTTATCAAAACCTCAACTTGAAAGCATGTGTTACTACATTACATACTTTATTAGCACTGCTGTAAAAGGCATTGCTCTCCTTCAGATGAGCCAGACGATTCATCATGAGGCTCCAGAATTGCTGGTGTGTAGCTTTGAGTTTTTCACTCTTCTCTGACATGTGCTGAAATTGTGTGGGCTCACTTGAGGAAAGCAGATCTGATGCCTGCTGTAGCAACCTCTCGACCAGCACACTCCACTCCTGAAGGAGTATTTATTTAAAAAAAAAGAAAAAGAAAAATCACTATTTGTAATTACACATCAAACACAACACAGCTTGTTTTGTTGGAAATATTTCATTGCAGAAAGGAAAACATGATGATACACCTGAAATATTTTTAGCAAATTAGTCCATAATGCTTGAGGACAAATGCCAATATCCACTTAGACCAAAGATCTGAAATTATTTTACATTTATCCTTATGTTCTCTTAACTATAATATTTTTAGAAAAGAAAACAAATTTGATTTTCATCTTGAAAATTTAGAGTTTAATATTTTATACAATATATTAAGGTATTTTATCAGCTCATTAATAAGTCTAACAATCTTTTACCTTGGCTTTCTGTTCAAACTCTTTGTATTCGCGTAGCAAGTCCTCATTTTCTGACAGAGATGAACCCAGCTGACTGGTTTCCAAAAACAAAGTAGCCTTTTCCTTAAACCACTGTGTTACCTGTTTAGAAGCACATATGAGACAGTTTTAAGATGCAACAGGGTCTAAAAGTGTGAGACCTCAAGAAAAAATGATTCTACTATTAGCATAACAATATGAGCTAAAATTATTATTATTATTATTTGATATGTACTTAATGACAGAAATTCTCAATCTTACATGCATTAAACCTGATGATTGTGCTCCAAAACCAAAAAAAAAAAACATCTTAGTGCTTCTTTTCTTTTCTTTCTTTCTTTTCTTCTAAAGTTTATCTTCTTTTAGCATTATACATTTATTTCCAGGTTTAATGAAACAAAAATAAATAAATAAATAATTTTTTTTATAATGATTCAATGAAAATATCTCTTAGCTGAATAATAAAAACAAGTAATTTACGGATATTATTCACAGTGATTTAAAAAAGTATATCAGCAGTAACAACATTTAATAATATTTGAAAATTAACATTGTTATTCAAAGCATTAGTGCCCTTTAATGAAAGCAGTAAGTGGGTTTTCCACAGGGCTCATATCAAACACAAGCATGTGCCCTGTCCTCTCTCAGCATGTTAAGTATGCTGGCCAGTTATTTCAGTTCAGCATTTTTAAAAAGGCAGCCGGTTATCAGTGGGTTTTGGCAGAGTGCCTTTGAGCATGCTTGAATAATCTTTACCATGTCAGAGTTCGGACAATCTAATGTGAACTTACAAAAAGCAACTGATTATAGCTATATTTTGTCATATTGTATTTAATTACCAAGCTATTCATAACACAATGGCAGTGAAAATGTAATTTTTTCTTGAATTATCAACAGCAAAACTACATTTTCAGCAGCCATTAATCCAGTGTTACATGATCCTTGAGAAATTATTCTAATACACTGATTGGGTGTTTAAGAAACATCTTTTATGGGGAAGTCGTGGCCGATGGGGAAGTCGTGGCCGATGGGGAAGTCGTGGCCTAATGGTTAGAGAGTCGGACTCCCAATCGAAAGGTTGTGAGTTCGAGTCCCGGGCTGGCAGGAATTGTGGGTGGGTGGGGGGAGTGCATGTACAGCTCTCTCTCCACCTTCAATACCATGACTTAGGTGCCCTTGAGCAAGGCATCGAACCCCCAACTGCTCCCCGGGCGCCGCAGCATAAATGGCTGCCCACTGCTCCGGGTGTGTGCGTGTTCACTGCTCTGTGTGTGTGCATTTCGGATGGGTTAAATGCAGAGCACAAATTCTGAGTATGGGTCACCATACTTGGCTGAATGTCACTTCACTCACTCACTTCACTCACTCACTCACTTTTATTATTATCAACGTTGAAAACAGTTCTGCTTAATATTTTTGTGATTTTTTTTTTTTCAGGATTCTTTGATGAATAAAACCTTTAAAAGAACAGAATTTATCTGAATAATGTCTTTACATCTCAATTTAATGCATCCTACTGAATAAAATATAATTTTTTCAAAACAAAAAAGAAAAGAAGTCTTACAGACCCTAAACATTTAAATGGTAGTGTACTAAAACTGGTGCAACTGATGCCATATCTATTGTTTATTTATTCATTTATATTGAATGGGACTTTACTTAAGACAGTACAGTCCATTTTCTATAATAAATGACTTTTTCTCTGCTAGAAACTTACCTCCTGTTCCTGTCTCTCCCATTGTCGAATCTGGTTGATAATTTCCAGCTCATGCTGTTTTTGTCTCATGCAAAGGTCCACTTGCCGGCGTCTGTCCTGCAGAATCTCCATTAAACCTTCCACCTTACCAAAGCTGCTCCAGTCCCCGTGAGATGCTCTGCCATACTGCAGGGCTTGCAGGGCCTGGAAGTCCTTCAAAAATTCCAGCAACTCACGACTCTTATTCAACACCAGCATTGACTTCTCCAACATCCCTGTAGATAGAGCACAAGCTTCATAATACATCGGTGTGTTTTTTTCTTCAGTGTTTATGTCACATAATAATAAACTCTATTCATACTCTATTTGAAAGAAAAAAATTTTATGGTGAGAAATCCAAACAATCCTGATTAAGCTCCCAAAGGCCAATCTGAGAACAATTCCTCTTGATTCATTAGGTTTATATCTGCATGGCTCGTTGGCCATAACACAGTCTCATTATAGCATTACTTGTCTGTCAAAGCCCCCAGAGATTGTGCTTTTTTTGGCAGGTGCTTGGGTGCTGCTAAGGGGTTCTAAGGCAATCATAAGCATTTTGTGAGTTTGTTACAAGGGTGTTCAGAATGGATGCTATGGAATGACAGACAGAACTAGGGACCAAAGCTCTTACCTCTTCTAATAGTGCTGTGTCTTTGAAGCAGTTCATTCGTGTTGTCTGTAGTGGCTGATTTCTGACCAACGCTCTGAAAATCTTCAGCTTCATCTATCCTAATGGCAAACTGGAATTGAAAAAGTTTCAAAAGCAGCTGAAAAAAACTGGTAAGATTGAGAGGCAAGTATGGATTTCAAATCAAAACTGGCCAGATGAACATATTTATCTAAATTTCAAAAAGGCTGCATTTATTCGATCAAAAAAGTTTCAATCATATTTAAAATGTAATTTATTCCACAAAAGCTGGAATTATTCTAGAAAAGTATTTGAACACTCCCTTTTGATCAATTGAATGCATCTATACAGTATATATAGTTTTGCAGAATAAAACTATATATACTGTATATATATAAATTAAAGTTTACTGAGCCCAAACTTTTCAATGGTAGTGTAAATAGTTTCAAAATAAGAGCATGATATCAAAGTGTAACAGAAACGAACAACTAACGAACTGTGTAAGTGATTCATGAACAAATGACTCACAAACAATTTTTTTTCATCTCTCTAAAAGACTTGAGAATGCTAATTGTTAAATTCCTTTTGATTCTCTTAGAAAAAATGATATCGGAGATCTGGTATGTTACATTTCTTTCAACATCTGCTCGGAAACACTATGTGTGTACAGTATTCTGCATAATCAGCTTCTAGTGAATGACAACTCCATCACGTCACATAACAGCCTTCAACAGATGAATGCAGTCCACTCTACAAACATCATCATAACAGTAATTTAGTGGGAAGCATGTTTGTTGAAATTGTTCTGAAAAATACTCATGCTTGAGTTTATTCACACGTTTTCTGCTGCTGTCAAAACAGCATGATGATGTGCCATCTTCTTTTATCTAGAATATCTAACCGAAGCAGATATGAAATTAATATGACTGACTTGCTTCATAATGCTGAAGATAAACAGAAACAGATGTTCACTTTAAAAAAAAAAAAACAAAACAAAAAAAAAAATAGCATTGCATTTTCAGTCAGTATCAAATAGGACCATGCTTCCCAACTTTAAAGGTGTAAAAACAAAAACCATCCATATAGTATCACCAAACAAAAAACATTGTTTTGTACAGTACATGGTGTAGCACATTGCCGTGGCACGTCTAACTATCAGAGGCACAACTTTATTATTATCATTTTTTTTTTATAGTTTTTAAAAGCCACTGGTTATGAAAACAATTATGTTCATGTTTGGAAAATGTTGCAAAGTTATAATAATGGGCTATTAAAGTAAAAAAAAAAAAAGCACTGCTGTTATATACAGTGGCCCCTAAAGATACTTGATTGCTTAGGCCTTGGCTGGTTTTAGATTGATACTGTAGATTGAGATCTACTACGAGATCTACTGTTTTTCCATGGATTTTTCACGTTGACCAACGGGAAGCTACTTTCTCAATATAAGGCTGCTTGCTTTTTGTGGGAACAGTCTGTTGACTTTGTTTTGCATTTTACAGTTCAAAATTCAAACAAAGTATTAAGACACTTTCTGGTTAATGTGAATTCAGCATGTTTTTACCTTACCAAAAGATAAATTACATTCCTCATGATAAGGCAATAAACAACAGCAACTGTCTATTCCTGCAGCTAGTCTCTGATGGCTCAAGCACTTCAGCAGGTTGTATAGGAAACCACATTACCTCCAGAGCATACTCAAAGAAATGGCATGCCAAGATCAGGAGTGATCTCCTCTTCTCCAGGTGGGTCACCAGTGATTTCCAAGCCTCGCTGAGAGAGACCGCCATGGCCTTATAAACCAGCTCCTCTCCTTCCTTCTGAGCTGCTGTTTTATCAGCCTTCTCCAGCAAAGCCCACACACCTCCTTCATTTTTCTGTGTAAAATTGAAATTCAATTAATGTCCAGATCCAATCACGTGATCGGAAATCGGGCTCGATCGCGTGGTTTCAGACTCGATCGGAATCGGAAGTTACCACCCGATCAGGACTCGAATATATATATATATATATATATATATATATATATATATATATATATATATATATATATATATATATATATATATATATATATATATATTCTCATTATTTTTTAACAAATCTTTAGTTATGCGGTGGAACAGAGTTAGACCCTTTTGACTACACACAGAAACAGCAACGCGTGCGGCAAGACATCACTTTGTTTTCAAGAGCTGGTGTGAATAAATATAGATTCAAAAGACAGGATAGTCTGCGCATAATCTGATATTTTATTCGGACCCAGAAAACAGCGAGATGAACATCACGGAGCGCTAAACTCTCATGCAGTGTGTGTTTCATTCATACTAGAAGCCAGAGCGCGCTCAGGAAACTCCTAATATGGACAAAGGCGTCCATCTATCGCTGTGGTTTTTACAGGAAAGCAAACACGAAGACATTAATATACGATCACCACAATAAATTGTTTTTAAGTCATCTCCAGCTGGTGATAAATAAAGTATATGAACAATGCAGTGCTAATTGACATTTATTACAGTATAGAAACTATTCTGCTTTATTATGTGATAAACAGTGTTTGTAGTATATAAACAAATCATTATTATTTGTTATTGTCCAGCATTTATAGATTTTTAAGCCAATTAAAAGCTAGAAAATAAAAGAAAAATTAAAGTTGCCTATACTACCAGTCAGAAGTTTTTGAACAGTAAGCTTGTTAATGTTTTTTTTTTAAGAAGTCTCTTCTGTTCACCAAGCCTGCATTTATTTGATCCAAAGTATAGCAAAACAGTAAAATGTTTGAAATATTCTAGCCTATTTAAAATAGCTGTTTTATATTTGAATATATTTCAAAATGTAATTTATTGAACATCCTGGATCTGTTTTTTCGCTCTTCTTTATTCTTTTTTTTTATGTATTAAAGAAGTATCGGATCGGGACTAGGTATCAGCAGATACCGAAAATCAAATGACTCGGACTCGAGGGCAAAAAAAAAACGGATCGGGACATCCCTAGACTTAACATAGTGCCGTAGCGTGTAAAGTGTAGGCTACACAGTACTTCTTATTTTTATTACTCTTTTATTTAAATTGTAAACAAGAAGTAGATCCCATGCTGATGAGACACGTCTGGTGGGCAGATGCACATGAGTAGGCCTACATGATGAAATATTTTAACTTTGGTAGAGGATTTTGTTCTGATTAAAGGCTGTACTCTTCTTTCTGAGTCTGTAGTTACTTTTGGTCAGATAGCTGTATGTAAAACAGAGAACTATACAAATACATGCTAGCCGAAAATTTGAAAACAGCTGCTATTTTTCACTTTATAAAGAAGTAATCAACACTACAAAATTACACAACTGAAGTTTAGGAATGATCAAAACTTTACTATATTTGAGCTTCTTTTAAATTTACCAGCATTTGTCTAAATTCCATTCTCATGAAACTTCCCGAGGTGCATCCTGGGATGCGCTTTAAGCTAGGCCTATGTCTAACGAGTTCACGTATACTATTGGATGCTTTTACTTTGCACTCTGGTGTAACACATCATAAATAAATAAATAAAAACATAAACACTACTGTTCAAAAGCTTGGGACTGTAGGGCTTATATTTTTGAAAGACCAAGTTTTTAAAATGGTAATATAGTTACAATTAAAAATAAAACTGATTTCTATTTTTATTTATATATATATATATATATATATATATATATATATATATATATATATATATATATATATATATATATATATATATATATATATATATATATATATATATATACAAATTAATTCCTGTGATGGAAAAGCTGAATTAACATCCATCATTCCAATCTTCAGTGCCACATGATCCTTCAGATATCATTCTAATTTGCTGATCTTGTGCTCAAAAAACAAAACAAAAAAACTCTTACTGCTACAAATGCTGAAATAATAATTAACAAGAAATGTATATTTGTCTACAAAACTTCTTAATAAGTTTTAAAGTAAAAAAAAAAAAAGATTTATAGATCGTGCAAAATGTAAATTTAGCTGGGTGTTTACAAACGTTTGTCTGGTACTGTACATAAGCTACTACAATACTGTATAAGCTATTGAGCCTTAAGATCAAAACATTTTTATTTTGCATTGGTACAGTAGAGATTACCTTAAGTTTGGCAAGGAGCTGCTCATGTTCCTCTAGAAGCTTTTTGGTCTCATCCTGATTGTTTCCAATCTCCAGCAGGTTGGGTTGTGCTTCAGTCAGCTGTAGATGCACCAACTTGCCACACTTTAAAAAACACACACCCAAACAAACAAACATACACACACGCAATCCACACACCAAAAGACTTAATGTATGTCTGTGCTTCTGCACATGCAACTCTAGTATCATTTACCCAGCCTTAAGTGCATTTCACGACTGTAAACAAGACTGAAAAACAATGTCCCCCACTGGCACCTGGCCAAAGAGGACTTCGATTTCAATGCAAAGCCCCCTCAGTTAATTCTCATCCAATCAATTGCAAGTCCCAAATGCAAACTTTTGCATGCAAATTGTACTGATTAGAAGTGCATTGCAATTTGCAAGTATGTGAAGAGCCATTGAATGAGAGAATGAAATGTGGAGCTGCCACAGCTGCCACAGCCTGTCATGTTTGTTATGTAGGTATGTGGACTGATGGCTAATTATCATTTCTGTATACATTAAGGCTGCTTACAGGGTCTGTTGCAGGCATCTGGTGATTTTTAATACCAACACGCATTAACTTAACTGCTTTGTGTATGGAGAACAAAGAAAGAGATGAAAGCTACAGTACACCTAAAAATAAATTATGGCAAAACAGAACTCTTAAACCTAGAGATGAGGATAACCTGTCACAGAGAATCATTATGAATAATTCAGGCCATAAGGAGTTTGGACCATCACAGAGCTCTATGTTTTTCTGACAGCTGTTTTTGCCTTCCCATTAAGTCATTGAGTCAGGCATTATGGAATATTCACATTCAAGGAAAAACAATAAGGTTTTATTCATAGACAAAGCCAAGAGTCTGTTGAATAACCTGAGCGTCTGCCCATAACATCACTGGTGAGAGCAGTTTGCTTCCCACATTTGTAGCAGTGCTTTTGGATAAAGCAGTGAAGATCACAGTGCATGCAGCCTTACAGTATTAATCATTCAAAAATATTATCAAGAAAGGAACAGTTCTCCCTTAAAAATAAAATTTTGTCCAGTCCAAAGGAGCAGCTAGGCAGTGTTGTTATTGTTAAACTAAAACTATTTAAAAAAACTGTAATTGTTTTTGGTAGTCAAAAACATAAATGAAATTTGAAAAGCTTCCTTGGCAACTAACTGAAATAAGCTGAAGGAATGTATTTGAAATAAAATGTCTTGTAATATTAAAAATCATTTCAGAAACTGAATAAATTTAAATAATGCTGATAGAAAATAGAATATTAGATGAAAAATTGTAAATGAAAAAAATAAAATGTTGCTTTGGCAACTTATTGAAAATGTTTCAATTGAAGTACTTAATTTTCTAAATAGAAAAACAGATTACAAAAGCACATAAAATTACTCGCATTCAAGTGACAACTGAAAATATCAAAATAAAAGCTAAAAATTAAATAAATACTATAATAATATATAAATAATACTAAAATAACACTTTTGTGTTGCACAGAGGATATAGTGACGCTGATTTAGAACAACATGGGGGTGACTAAATTACTTTTATATTTGAGAATTCTAATTCAAGACAAACTAACATTACAGTAGAAGTCAACCTCAACCACCAGAGAATGTTCTGATTAACTGCACAGTAACGCAACTGAAAGAATTAAAGCTGTATATACTGCACTTCCAGTGACAAACATTCAGTTCATATGTTCAGACTACATCTTTGCACTGTAAAGCAGAATAGTTCAAATGCAATTTACCTTCAGCACTGCTACAACAATCTGCGAGTCTCCAGCCTGCACGGCTATGGTGCTGATTGTTGTTGTGGAAGGCTGACCTCCAGCATCACCTTCACTGGACATTATGGGCATTGTCCCGTTGAGTCCACACATCCAAGAACCAGAAAGGTCAGAACTATGTTCAGTACACACAGGTTCTTGCTGTAATCCAAATCTCCCCTTTTTCAAAAGTCCACAACTGTCCCGACAGGTGGCTAAACCCAAACAGAGTGAAGTCCTCTGTGGTTTTTTAATGTGACATAGCCCACGTCCACATCAAAGATCCACTTGCACTGCACGTCAACTCTTTAACATTTCAAAGATTTACCAGCATTCCTGGGCTCTTGCAGGCTCCACCGTGGACCACTGGCATGAATGAACAGTATGGTGCAAATACAGCCGTCTATGTTGACAGGGCAGAGAGAGGCGAGTTAAAAATAGAAATGTCCACTAAGTTTATCACACCATGCAGAAAGCCATTTGACACACCCCGTTTGGTTGCTTTAGCGAGTTTGTTGCTCTCTCCCTTCCCCTAGCTTGTCTCACTGGCTAACCTTTGCTTTTCATCACAATAGAGCATATTGGAAATAGTTATACACTTAGAAAAATAGCTATTATTTAGTCATTTAGTCTCATGTCAAAAGGACAAAAAAAGCACAGTCAATGCAAGTATATTCCAATACTGAAAACAAAAATCATGACTGAAAAGCACTATAGGACACTCACTGTAAAAATCATGCATCTGCTCTAGCTTTCTCTTATTATCTTATCTTATTCTTGAACAGTTCAATTTTTCAATGATCCAATTCACAAAACCTGTCTAGATGATTCACTCACAAATAAGACTGAATAGATTGTTTCGAGATCATCTGACTGATGCAAATCACTGAAGGATAAGCATATCTTACACTTTAGTCCGTCACACTAACATATGGTTTCAAAACACTTTGAATATAGCACACAAGCCATGTCAAAGTTTTCGTAATGTTTTTCAAATACGCCTATTTTGATCACTAAGGCTCCATTTATTTTGTCATAACTGTTCTTTTTTAATTTATTTGAAAACGTAATTTATTTCTGTGATGGCAAAGCTGAATTTTCAACATCATGACTCCAGTCTTCATTGTCACATAATTCTTCAGAAATCATTCTGATATGCTGATTTGGTGCTCAAGGCTAAACTAATGTATCTTATTATTGATGTTAAAAACAGTTGTGCTGCTTAATATTTTTGTGGAAACAGAGATCCTTTTTTTCCATTATTAAACATTTTTTTGTTTTACTATGTCATAGAAGTTTTGGACAACTTGAGGGAAAAGAAAATGACAGAACTAAAATTTTTGAGTGAACAAATCCTATCAGACTATTTTGTAATGAGTTTTATTGTTTTTGTCTTGTCATGCTGGTGTTCTGCCCGGGATATGCATCAAAGTATTGCAAGGGGTGTAACATTTCCTTCACAAGCTTGAGGCATTCAGCCAATCACAACACACTGGATAGTTGCCCAATCAGAGCCCACCTCGCTTTCCAGAGCAATGAGCTTTGTAAAGATCAATGCATTTCAGAAAGGCAGGGCATAGAGGAGAAACAATAATGTACATTTTGTGTGAAGTAAACCACATAAACACATATCATTACACCAAATACACAAAATAATGTTCTTTTTAGCAACATCATATGACCCCTTTAAAATGATAATGGAAGATGCCTGTTCTGTCCTTAAATACCTGTTCCAAACCACAGACCACCAGAAAGCTATTCCTTCCTATTAAATGTAATGGCTACTAAATTATTCAAATAACTGCTTTTAGAAATCCCTTATATTTCTTTCTAAAACTTTATTCCACTGAACAACAACGTGCAACTACAAATAAGGAGATGAATGAAATAAGGGATGGATACACAATCACAAGAATCAAGTATTTCTGAGATGTGTAATATTTTTTTTTTACCTACATGTTCATACAGTTATTTAGTACAGATTTATGCAAATGCACAATAATACAAACAAAGTAACATTGCAAACAATTTAAAATAAACAAATCAACGAATAAAAGGTCATTCGAAGGTGGCACACTTTAATGTTTATCAGTAGGCCACAGTATAATGGATGTAAAAGGCCAGAGAGACTCTCTGATGGTGACCATTCCAAAGAGAAACAGTTCCTAAACCCTTAAAGGCATAGTTCAACCAAAAATGAAAATGGACTCTCATGTCATTCCAAACCTATATGCATTTCTTTCTTCCGCAGAACATACAAGATATGAATATATACATATATATATATAAATGTCTCAGTGTGAACAACGGTTTGGATAAAATGATACAGATACTGTAATATGGGCATTCCTAAAATAAAAACCACTTATGATCACCGTGAAACAGTGGAAAAGGTTCCCTTTAGATCAGCATCACACCACATACTTAATGCTGCAGTAATGTTGTCTTTTTCATTCAGGACAATAGGGTCTGCAGAACATCATGAGGTCCTCCTATGGGGTCGTCCTATCAAAACCTGATGGAGGAAATGTTTTGAGATACAGTGGGGAAATTTATAACAACAGGGCAGCATTGGAAGAGCAATGCAGCTTCGCACTTTACATTAAATAATTCATGCGTATTTTATACGGATGATTTTACATTGTAGGACACCAGTTACAGTGAACATGGTGAGGAATACTATAGACACAATGAGATTTCATCTTCAAAGATCATTTTGAGCTTTTTGGTGAAAATCTACAGGCTGTCTACAGAACTGACTAAAACATTTATTATAATACCCTTTAAACAGGTTTTCCATCAGCGAATTATTGACCATGTGATTTTCAGTATACGTTTTTTTATATAGTTTTTTCATCATTTAAATTCAGACTTAAGTGCAGAAATCCACTGCAAAGACTGGGAACCGTTTTAAAGGTTGGCAGTTAAAAACTATTATACTATTATAAAATATATTATATTTCCAGGAAATTGCCACAGAGGGCTGTCTTTTTCCACTGTTACAGACATCCCAGCAGTCCTCCCAAAACCAGCACAGAAGAGGCAGCTGCTAAGACAGCTGAAAAATCCAACAGACTTTAGAGAGCACCAATGAGCAGTGCAGAACTAAGAAGGGCCCTGTGGCCCCGGACAACACCCATGCCATCTGTCAGAGACCTTCATAATCTTTCAGGAAACATGACACCCTAATATGAAAGTGAAAGTGACATTCAGCCAAGTATGGTGACCCATACTCAGAATTTGTGCTCTGCATTTAACCCATCCGAAATGCACACACACAGAGCAGTGAACACACACACACACACTGTTAGCACACACACGGAGCAGTGGGCAGCCATTTATGCTGCGGCGCCCGGGGAGCAGTTGGGGGTTCGATGCCTTGCTCAAGGGCACCTAAGTCGTGGTTTTGAAGGTGGAATAAAAATAAGACCCATTATGACACATCTTTATGAAATAAGAATATAAAGATGAATGTTGTTTTCACCGGAAATTTATTTTTTGTTGTGATGATGCCTAAAACTCAAATATAACATAAGATCATCATTTAATAAAATTATTGACATTAAGATAATATTGCAATAAATAAATAAAAACACATTCTAATTCTCAACTGTGATATATATATATAATATTATTTTTATTATGTCCAATTATGTCAATGTTTCCCAGAACAAACTAACTGGAACATTTTGAACCTATAAATAACCAGAAAGCAAGAGTCTGAGATGAGCCGCTAAAGTCTGGAGTAAAACACTGATGCAGTATTAAATATTCAGTATATAAATATCTTAACCTTATATAATGTAAAAAAAATTTTACTCTTTCTTCTGACATGCCACACAGGGCAAGGAGAATGTAAGCGAATAGCAACACCTCAAGCAACTAATAACCTGCCTGACTTATGCACTCAAAGACTGGCATCTTAGGAAGTTATAAGAAACTATTAATACAAAAACAAGTCAGACATCCATGCAATATGCATGAAGAGTTTGGAAAAATATTTTTACTGCACAAACCAGTCAGCAAAATCTTACAGTCCTCAAAGTATGCATAAATGCACAATAACTAATTACAGCTAATAATTTGGCAAGGCACTGACAAAAATAGAACACAATATTGCCCATGTTTATTGAAGGGTGCTAGAATATTCCTGTACAGCAATGGACATTATGAGGCAGATTTATGCAAAGCATACATACAGCAACAAAGTCCTGTAAACTGTAACAAATTGCAAGCTTTATGACATCGTAAAAGAGACAGCCTTTCCTCTCCTGACTAATAGCGCAATTTTTTTCTTCATTTTATACAACTTATATTTTCATAAAATACACTATAGCCTTTAAAAATGGCAAAAGCATCATACAGTTTAAATGGTATGCAAGGTACAAAAAAAGGAAATTAAATATGGAAATAATATTTTATGACATGCATCCACATGCAAGCAGCGTATGCATTAGACTGACAATTTATGAGATGAAACATCGTTCCATTTCATATTTTACCGTCAAAACAAAGCTCTAAACATCGATTCTACATTGACTTAAAGCTTAGCTTTTTTTGTACCTTCATGGTTGAACTACAACAGCTTCACTTTCTGATGTGCTGTCCTATCCTGTTTCAATACCGGTTCTACATTAGACACCATCTTCAGTCATTTCAGCAAAGGCCTTGCTGATGGATATTTATACTTGCACAAGAGAGCAGGTTTGGTAATTCTCAACAGAAAGCAACTGAAAGAAAGAAATAGAAAATACAATGCTTACGGTCAGGAAAGGCCTACAGATCTAGATCACCAGGTACAAATGGGGTTAAGATGCCGCTTTATGTACATTCTATAGGTTTATTAGCACCATTACAAGCTCAAGGCGCCTCACTGGGTGGAGAAAGAGTCGACAGGTAAGAAGGTAAAGCTTTGTAGGGAGGCGAGAGTTCAAAGTAGTGTGGTCGCTTTAGTATTCAGCTGTCCACACAGGCAATGCAACACGAGCCTGTGAAGACTATGTTTAACTGCGCTTGGTAAGTTAAGATGGCTTGGTGAGGTGGAGTAAAACAGAGACGGCGGGTGATCGCGGTCGCTTCTGGACCATGCCACAACGATCGCAACGCTTCCTGCAAGAGTGCATGGGGTTCTCAACTCTCCCTTGGCTCCGCCTCCAGAGCCTCCTCATCCAGCCGCTGCTCCGCCTCTTCCTGTAGGAATCTCTTTTCCTCCACTAGTTTCATCCTTTCACGGATGCTTTCGGCTGAGGAGGCCATGTCGCCCGGGCTGCCGAAGAACTGCTCGCTCCTGCAACCGGGATGAATGAGGACGGCAGGAAATGACGACAAAAACAAAACATTTCCATCTTAGTGATTGTTGAATAGAGGCTAATATGATAAAGCAATCCAGTTGAGGAAGTAAATATAAAAAGGTTGAGTTAAATTAGTTTGAGGCACATAGGAAATTTGCCCACATCATTTATTTACAGAAGTAAAAAAAAATTAAATAAAAAAAGGACACTGGTAAAAAAAAAAAAAAAGCCTAAATAAATTAGAACTATTTAATAATACTATTTAAAAGATTGCAATTAAAAAAAAAAGAAAAAAGGTTTAATACAAAATAAATAAATAAATAATAATAAACAGTATTTTGCATGTGGATAAATCAAATAGGAATAGGTGCAAAACAAAAATTAAGTCAATATAAGTAAATAATTGAATAAATGCATACATACATACATAAATGAAAAGCAGCTAACATTTTAAGTATTTGACAGACACTTGTTCAAAGTGACATGGGATTTACATTCTATGAATTAATGCATTCCCTGGGAATCAAACCCTCGACCATGGTCGTTGCTAGTGTCTACAGATTGAAAATACATAGGAACTTCAATACGGTTTAAAAGGATCCTATTCTCAAACATATATCATTATAATAACTATTACAAATAATAATAATAATAAGGTATTTTCAATAAGTAAATAAATCCTGTGCACCCTGTCCCTGATCCATATAGAGTTCAGGACAATCATGGAAGGATATGAGTATGAGACTAACAATAGTTCAGAGAAAACAGAGAGTAGAGAATTTGATAAGCGTGCTGGACTTTGGTCTCTCAGCTCTTACCCATCAGGGAAAATGACTGGTACAGTGAGCCTGTCCAGAAGACCTTTCCCCACCGTCTCCACCTCTTCATATGCCTCCAAATCCACCATCAGCTCGGCTAATTCAGCGCTTTCTCTCAGAATCTGAAAGCAGGAAGAAAGCCAATTAGTGCCTGACATATTACAGAGCTAGAGACCTTCAGACAGTGTATTAAAGCTGGGATGTTTGTAGACCGTACATGTGAACAAATGCCTAAGACAGACTAGTTTCACTACAATTTTAGAATGCAATTACCATTATTATTATTATTATTATTATTATTAATAATAATAATAATAATGAGTAATTAGCTTCAAATACAGTGTGGTCTAAAACATTCAAGAAAAAACCCTTGGTTATTTATAAGGTCGTAATAAATATAATTAAGCTGACAAAGGTTCTTCATGATAAATCAACTCAATATATTTTAAAGGAACAGTTCACAAGAAAAATAATTTATATACTCCCACGTTGGTAAAAACCCATCTGCTTTTATATTTTCCATGGAATACAAAAGGAAGAAAATCGAAAGAATCATGCTGCTGGTCAGAATGTTTCCTGCTGTGTTCCATAAAAATAAGGAAATTCAAACAGGTTTGGAATGCCATGAGGGCAAGTAGATGTTGACAATTTTCCTTAAACTACTCTTAAATTTGCTATGACATTTGTTTTGCAGAACTGTACCAACCTTCTCCGCAGCTGTGTGGAAAGCACTGGCCATCTCCAGCCTGTGCTGCCTCTCGTCAGACGTGACTGTGAACTGTTTCCACACACGGTTGAGTCTGGGCAGCGTGTCCCCTGAGGAGCGGGTGGTGCATCGCAGAGACTGGCACAGCACCACTGTGGCCTGCAGCAGCTGGCGGCCGTAATCATAGGTGCTCTGAAAGCAGAAAAGGAAATGGTTACTGTGAACCAAAAACAAAACAAGGGCTGGATACTCGAACAACATTATACTCTAAGATGCATAAATTTTTTTTTAAAAAAATACATAATAAAAATATAATTTTATTTTATTATTTATTAAATCACATTTGATACAGAAAATTATTATTTTTTTTTTTTTTTTTTTTTTTACCTTTCCCTTACCTGTAGCAATACATTTTCATACATTACACACATTTACCAAAAAAAAGACTATTGTACTAATAAAATATAAAAATAATTAAATGAAAAAAAGTATATATTTATATATAAATAAATCAATGTGAATAGATTTACCTAATATTAATAAAATATATATATATTATTAATAATTAATAATAATAATAGTGGAAAACAGATTTATTCATTGGGATTTCATGTCGTCTTTGATTTAATATTATTCTTATTATATAATGCTGATTTATTAAGATTAGGTGTGCCAGCAGAGCAAACTCAAAACCTCTACAGTTTTAAATACCTGTGCAACATCCACAAACTTCTTGTGTTTCTCCAGCAGCACTTTGGTTTCTTGGGAATCATCTCCCAGTCGGATGTGGGTCTTCAACAGAGCATCGAGCAACTCTCCTAACCACTCCACCGCCTGTGAAGAAATGAAACGGCCCTTACAGCCCCTCAGGAACTACAGACCCACTTCACACAGTTTTCCATTTGAATTTCAAGCTCTGACCTGTGATGCATCTTCCTCACACTTGAAGAGCTGCACCATCTGCAGCATCTTGAGTCTCCTGACATCAACCATGTCCTCACACCTATAGAACACAAGTGAACACATCAGACCATTATCACTTTCTCTTGGTACACCAGAAGTGCTGTCTCCATGATTAAAAATCATGCAAAGAGAAGAGGAACCTCTGTTTGCGGAGCTGCATGTCCTCCATGACGCCGTGAATATGGTCGATATTGTCTTTGTTCTCAATGCTTACATCCTTGCCATAGGAAAAAGACGTCTGGGTAGACATCTGGTCAAGCAGTACTTGGCCTTTTTCTCTTAAGCTTTGCAAGGCACCCTCTGGAAAACAGTGAGAGACTCAATACACAGACAAAGAGGAAACTTTTCTCTGTGGATTTTTACATTATTTTTTACTGTAAAATTCATGTATCAGCCAACCTGAAAACAAAAGTTGCCTTTACAAGGCATCTATTTGGTAAAACAATTGAGAATGTATATGCTGTTTAAAGCAATAATTACCAAGTAGAGCAGTGTATATTGCTTTGTTTTAATGAATGGTTTATGTCAGTTTAATAATTGCTTTGTTTTTTTTTAAATTAGTCACTAGATAAAAGTGTCTGCTAAATTTTAATGTGTTCACAAAAAAATTAAATAAATAAAGTTTGACAATTAATTTTTAATGACAATTTCTTCATATTACATGTTAAAACACGTCTCTGAGATGACCAGCCACATTTTATTGTATTTTTATGTCTTTAGTGGTTCTTGAAAAGCAAACATTTGGTTATGTGATACTAATGCAGAAGCACTAAAAGTTCTGGTTTGTCAAACTTTAAATACATGAACCAGGATCAGGCGTATGAGTAGGATAACAGAGCTTTCTGACCTACGCTCTTGAGTTTCTCCTCCAGATGTTTTAGAGTCTGCTGGATCGCAGCTCCATCTGCAGGGGTGACATCTGCACACAGCATGCCTAACAGTCCATCTAACTGCTGAGACAACTGAGACAAACACATATAACAGTCGCATCAGAAAAAAAGCTTTCTATATATTCAGTTGAAACGTTCAATGAAATAATTTATAATGCCTTTTAAATAATATGTAGGCCCACAATGAATATGTAGACCGGTTTTCTGACTGGGGAAGGAAGTCTGTGGCTTTAAACGTGTGTAAATGGCCTGTCAATATCAATTTATGTTGACTTCAAGACAATTTCATTTCTGTTATTTGACATACACCAAAGTGGAACAAGATATTCAGCTAAAGAAAACAAAGTAGGGCGAGACTTGATTTTATCCATCTGGAATTTGGATTGGAGTGTGTAATGAATTAAGCTCTAATAGTCATCGGGAAGAAGGAGGCGGGAACCGGCGGACAATCAAATGAAACTTTAATAATAAAAATAAACACAAAACAGCGCATCAGCCCCTCACGGACGACTGATGCGCATAAAATGAAACCAAAACACAACTAAAAGCCCAGGCCTGGTCCTCTCTCGTCCTTCACTGTCGTCGCTCCGGTTTTGTATCCTTCCATCTCCTCTGTGGGACTCAAGACCGGTGGTGGGTCGCAGGTGTAGCGGATTTCCCAATCACTCCACCGGCCTCACTCGTGTTCCCACATCCCTCGGCCCCGCCCCACTCGTCACATACCCCCATCGCCCCTCGCAGGACGGGGGGTACCCTCGAGACTGCGCTCTACCCCCCCCCCCCCCCCTCCCTCCGGGAGTGCAGATTCAATGAGTGCAGATTCCATAAGGGTCTAGTGATATCATCCGACCCTATTGAATCTTACATCTTGTGCGGTTATGTGGAACTCATGGGCAGACTGCAGGACGTTCTGTCGGAACTCTAACTGGCTGGCCTGCCGGTAGCAAACGTCACTGAGCTGCTGCTGCAGACCCTTGAGCTCCATCAGGTCCTCCTCATCTCCTGCGCTCAGCAGGGCTGCGATCTGCTGGTTCAGCTCCACATAAACAGCAAACCACTCCTGCAGCAAACAGCATGACATGAGCTGTTAATACACAGTTAAATAAACCACCAGCAATCATAACAACCACAGGTCCATAAACACAGTACACCAATCCTGCAGGCCAAATGGATACAATAGCTCCCATGAAATATACACACAAACACGTGTGTGTGTATATATATATATATATATATATATATGCGTGTGTGTGTGTGTGTGTGTGTGTGTGTTTGTATGCATGCATGCATCTCTATCTATATCCCATGTTTTTTTAATACCACAGAGGCCAGTAAACAACCACATAGCAACCAGGCAAAACACCTTAACAACCACCTAACGCCTTGGCAACAAATCATAACCTTATACCCTTGCATTTTTGATTTTCACATAGACAAAGACCGCTCACATGCTATTTAGAAAAGGTTAAGATCAAGGTAAATGTCTATTGTGTTCAAAATCCTTATTTGAAGAATGCTGTAAAACAGCATCGCTAAACCGTCTTCCAAAAAAAGCCCACCATTATTGCAACAATTTGCATGCTGCTGACTAACACTAAATCACTTTTACTAACCTACAGTTTGAACCATGTCTATAATTGGCTCGGTTCCTGACTCAACATGATAAAGCGGTCTCTGTTCAACAAAACCATAAAGCCACTGAGTCACACACACACACACTCCAAAACAACACCTTCCTGTTGTAAAACATCAACGCCAACAAATCTACGTCACAGAGAACCCTGTAAATCAAAGAGGTTCTCTGGCTTTGTCTCACTGAGCCACAAACCACACTGAAGAAATACCGAGGCAGTAACTACTTCAGACAAGCCAAGGGCACACCACAAACCACTCCAGAGACTACAAGCCAATCAGCTGACCTTCTGGAAATCTGTGTGCAAAATCTTTGGGTGGAAAACCACTTCTTTAGAGAAAAATTAAATGCATTTATAAAGACTGTAAACATGAAGCTTTGATTGGTGACTATGCACTTAAAATATATTAAGCAGCCTGAATCAGAGGTTCAAAATGAATCTAAAGACAATATAATCTAATTTCCTCCAAAAATGTGCATAATTAAAAGCAAAAATATTCCAGAAGAACAGCATGCGATTACTTCAAGTAAAATACGTCAATACTGCCACCTACAGGCAGGAATTGAATTGCAGCATGTGGCATATTAGCGTCATCTGATTGCCTTCAGTTGAGTTGACAGATCACAAATCTTAAATTAGCAATTATATCTCGCAACACAAAACCACAGTAGATTAGAAGACAGTTGCCACAATGTCTGCATTTTTGTCTCTCAGCAGACTGATTTAAGTTCTATGGTCTACAACTGTGGTTCACAATCTTTTTATGCCAAGTGCAACCACAGAACATCCAAGTGAATCATTTCATCCAAGCGTTCATTTTTCTAATAAGTTTGCTTTTAACTCGTCCTTTGATTCTTTAAAAATGGGTGGAGTGCAAAAAGGTGTTAAAAAACGGGAGCTAATAGGGCTGTTTCAAAATAATAAAGAATTATTGTTATTGCGGTTGATATTGTAATAATGATAATTAATGTTGATTAATAGAATACATCAAAATATGTGTCTGAATTTTGGAGAAATCATATGTTCTGGCTCTGGTCCATTAAGTTATTCTAATCTAGCACAAGCTATGCAAAAACTCCCGTTATAATCACTGAAGCTACAAAATGAATCTTATTTACATTGTATCTGCACTGTGCTTTCTATATAGTGTTTTACACTCCCAGAAAAAAAAAGAGTTCCAATTATCAGTTAAGAACCTTAAATTTCAGTCTGTTTCTTACACAAAGCTATTATTCGACTTGAAAACAGCTGGAATATAGTGCTTGAGCCGCACTGATGCCTTCCATGCTATTTTGTCATTTTTGGATAATTACTTACATGGTTACTCAATACAGTCCTTTTATGGAACAGACCTATGTGTAAATTTGTCAAAAGAATCCCCATTTGCATTTCACAGAGGCTTTACATACCACAAAAACCATATACACAGTCCAGACATGATTGCTATACTTACACTGTGTTGACTCTCTATCTCCTCGTGTTTCTGCTGCAGGGCCTGAGACGCGCGGATGGAGTCTCCGATCCCCCACTGTGTGCGGAGCTGCTCTGTGCCAGGACCCTCCAGCCAATTCACAACCTGCTCACACACAAACACAGACAAAGAAACCTTTAATTAGTGAATCACTACCACATTCGACCCCCAAGCCACGGAGCAGCCTCTAATCAGAAAGAAATCAGGAGGAACAGAGAGCAAATCTAATTAACTAAATGACGGGATCGGGTCGATGAGAGCTCAAATTAGAGATTTCCTTAATCAGATATTTACTGGTTTCCAAAAAGACAAATGTAGGAGAGCTGCACAATCCTTCAGCTGTCAGATTTAGAACATTAATATCAGAGCACAAATGGGACTTCGGAGCTGCAGCAAAATGGAAGATTGTCAGTGAATAACAACATTTCAGTCTCTTCCTCCCACAAATATTGTCTTTGAAAGTCAAATGAACTGTATGGTGATGTTTTGTGCTTCCTCAAAATTGGTCCTTTTGTGTTGCACAGAAAGAAAGGCATACAGGTTTGGAACAACATGAAGGTGAACAAAATGATGACAATGTTCAATTAAGGGTGAACTAACCATTTAATTAACTTGCTTGATACGCAAGTTCATTCTCAATTCAACAGCCGAGAGTTACAAATCTGAATTACAACTGAACTGGCAGACAAATTCATTTCACTTCTGTTGTTCAGTGAACTAGTGGAGCAAAAGAAAAGCCTGGAACAGCAGCAAGAGAACCTGCTTTGTGAAGAAAGCCCTTAATTTGTCTAATGCGGAGGTGACTGAACTTTTTAAAGAATTACTGCTTAGCTTGCACGACTTCCTGTCTGTAATTGCTTCAGGCACGGAGGCTTACAAATGATCTTCCTCTTCCCTGCACGATTTTTCACTGAAGGTAAGAAGTAGGCCAAACTTCTTTTCCGATGCACAAGATGTGCACCTCCCAATATCCTGATCACCATGGAAACAGACATTTTATTTCATCTAAGACGAAATAACAGCAACCTCTGTTCTCACCATCACTTTACAAGACAAACACTACACTTGGTGCCTCTAGATGTGACACGAAGAAAGAGTTTACAATTCTAAATTCTTATTGTAATTTAATGAAGAATGTCTATAAATGCAAAAATAAATATAAACTACATTAATCAGAGAATCTATTTTAAAGAACCTTATGTTTTTTTTTCCTTCTCATGGTGCCACATAAGACAAATATCCCTCAAATTAAAAATATTTCATAAAATCTAAATATACTAATAATATAATAAAATAATAGAACGTTTAAAAGTACAGGTTGTAAACCATGTTACACGGATCTAAATTGAGATCAACTAAAAACTGAGGGAAAAGAGAAAACAAGAGCACAATATATAGATGTATATATGCACAACTGCATCAGCAGAGCCCTACTCTCTCCAAGCGATTCTCCACGATGATCGGATTCTCGGGGAATTCTGTGGAAGTGCATTCTGTAAGCCTTCCAAGAAGACAGAGCAGTAGATGTGTACGTGAAAGAATTGTGTGACAAATCTTTTCTGTGGAAAGACTCAATGATTGTATGGTGCGAAGAACCACCAAAACTGCTCTATTTGTAGACCAAGACTGCTGATTCACCAAAGCACCAAAGCCCAGCCACAGTCTGAACTGATGCTTCGGAATAAGATGTCTTCTTGTAAACCTCAGCGATATTTAGATACACGAATAAAGCAAAATGGATGACAGATGAAACTCCCTCACACTTCACAACATCATGTGGTGTTCAAGAAAGAGATGTCTCAAATGAATTTGGCAAAACTCAAGGCTACTGTTTGTTTGGCTGACGGTTTTGTTTCCCGGCTCAAACAAAGAGCACAGGAATTTGTGACAGCTGAACAGCACCAGAGTTCTTCTACAACACAACTCGACTTATCTGAAAGTGATCGTTCACGTTTCCGTTTACAATTCTTATCATTATCAGTGTTGATGATGATAAAAAGTGTTTTACCTGCATGACCTTGGTTTGGATTTCCTCTAGCTGGGAGCGTTTACTGCGCTGTCTGCACACTTCCTGATACTTCGTGTACTGCTCCCTCAGAGAGTCCAGGAGCTTCATCACCTGAGGCTGAGCCAGCAGCTCATCATCCATGGGCGACCAGGCTGTGCCACCTCCTCCTCCCTCAGAGCCATTGAAACGCCTCTGCTGGAGCTCCGACAGCAACTCATGCCCTGTGATCAGGCAGAAAAACAACATTTAAAGCCATTTGAAAACTGAAATCAGTAAACAGTAATAAAATGTTTCATAAGCAATGTGTCAAGCAGAAAGAAACTGATGAATGCACGACGTGACGGAGAATGTTCCCATCTGTCAAGGTGTGCGGATTGAATTGATGCAGTATGAATCCATCAAGCTAGTATTTCAACTAAATTAGACACGAAGTGACAGACTCAAATGCAGAAGAAAGGAACAGTACTACTGTTTTGTATTTAATTTTGTACCACTGCTGTGTTTTTATTTGTGCCAATACTTGTGAATTATTCTAACGAAGGTTAGGCAAAATAAAGACTTCACTGAGAATCTGTTGCTTTTCAACTCACGAACATGAATTGAATTGGCCTTACAGGATGTTACATTGGAACTTGAATTCAAATGACAGGAAGAAGAAATAAATAGGCAGAAACACAGAGGAACTGAATTAGCCCAAAACAAAATAGACAAAATTTGAAACATGTTGAGGGCAAAAGGCAAAAAAAAAAAAAACACTGAATTGCACAATCCACAAATTTTATATAAACCGTCATTACAAAGTTACATTTTAAAATATTCCAAGATTGATTTTTTTTCTAACTTTTAAAATCATTATTACATAGGTAATATTTGGTCCATTTAATTTAATTCAGATTTGCCTTAAGAGATTTATATATTTTTTTTAAATATATAATGTTCATTGAAAAGGCGCATTCGAACATTGCAGGGATGGCCGAACTGTGCTGATGTAAGACAAATGCCAATATATGAACGCAAAAATGAATACATAAAATATATTTAAATTATACTGTTTGACATTTTAAAATACATTTTCAATGCAAAACTTGATTAAGCATGTTTATGTAATATAGAAAACCAAATAGCATTACTTAAATTATAAATTTAACTGCATTCTAATTCTAATAAAAAAAAAATTCAGGCTGCAATTTAAATTGAGGCATTTAAAGGGGATTCTCAGTTTAGATTTAAATGGTGCACAACTCTGCCTGAATCACTTACACTGGGCACAAATTCACTGAACTAATGAAGCCATTCTTTAGAAAAGGGCACGGTGTCAGACACAGAACACTTAAGCCAAGTTCTTAGTTCTACCTCAAGAATTAAACTGAATGGAGTCAAAGACCAGCTGGAAAACAGCTTCACTGTTGACATCACATGCTGGATAGAATATAACAGTTAAAACTCTCAAACCAAAATCTGCTTTTGAATCTAGTTTTACAAACAGACCCAAAATATTACAGAAATAACTTCGTTGTTTTGCAATTTCAAAGCAGAGTCTACATGTATACAAACACAGCCAGCACAGACCACAACTCACCAGTTTGAAGAACCGTTTCAGGATCAAATGAAGGCAGGATGCTGCTCTCTGATGACCTATGAGTGTAACAATACATTGTTGCTGAGCACTTGTCTATAAAATGATGACCATTCAATGAAACAAACATGTTGACTTCTCTTTACATTTGACTGCTTTTTAAATCCACTAAATATTTGAATTACACATTTCAGAATGACGAACAGCTGACAGAAAAACAGTGGCCTTTGAAATGACTCGTGTCTGGAGATAATGAGACATAAATGACCTGTCCTTCTCTGCCTGGCTTCCCTTCTCGTTTTCATTGATGACGGTAAGTTCATCCAGAAGGGACGTGGATTCCTTTGTGAATTTTTCAAAGACCTAGATGAAGAACAAATGGCAAATAAGATCTCAAGTTAAAACTATTATACTGTTAAAAGGACCTGGGCGGTATAGCTAAACACTGCAATATTATATTTTTCAGCCTTTTGATGATCATCAATATCCATCTCAGTATTTATGTATATGCAGTGAAACAGCCAGAAACGATCAGTTTCAGCCAGTGTTGTTTTAGTTGAACTAAAATTACTAAAAATTGTTTTTGTTAATTGATACAAAGCTGAAATAAAATATAAATGAGCAGGGGGGGGGGGGGTAAACTATGAATAAAGAAAATTTGAAATGTTGCCTTCATCGATGTTGCCTTCAGCTAACTGAAATAAAAAAAGCAATAAGGCAACTTACTTAAACTGGAATAAAAATGAATTAAAGCTTCATATAAACAAGAATACTAAAGTACATAAAAAAATAATAAATAAATAATTAAAACTATTAATAAATCACTAGACATCACTAATAAACATCCACTGTTGTTAAGTAGAATCAAAAAGCAAACAATTAGCCATGTTTTCTGCCATTTTTTCACTATTTTTACTGTATGAATATAAGAATGATATTTGATGCTCATTTACATTCACCATTCAACAAATTACATTTAAAAGAAAACTTTTCATTTAAAATGTCTGAACATTTTGAACTGATTCTTAGAAATGCAATGAACTAGTCTAATGACACTGCCTTTAGAAAACTACAAAAAAAGGCATATTAAAATTACACCAATATTCACAATGATGCTGCACTTTACATTGCCAGGTATATCATGTGAATATATCATGAATACATTACCCATTCCTATTAACTACAATAACCCTGAATCACCGTGGTCTAACAATAAAGTAATCAATTTAAAATTGAAACCAAGGGATTTGGTTCTCACCAATCTTTTGTTGAGCCAGTCCAAATGATCATAAACCAGACTCCCTCCAAATTCATCTGTAAGTTGGCATGGTTCAATGTAGCGTGTGAGTTTATTAGCAGACACCAGAATCACCTGAAACAGAGAAAATTAACTCTCAGGTATGACTGAAGACAACGCTATTTCATCATCTGTGCTGAGAATATTAACAGACAAGAAAATAAAACCATCCTGACCCATTTTGGAGAAGAAATAGTAGTAATAGAGGGCAAAGTGCAGCAGTCACTAATGTTACCAATTAAACAGGCATTTGTGTGTGTAATGTGGCATAATCTGAAACCTCTCATGACCTTCTGCAGCAGAAATGTCATGCATGGTTAATATCCATAAATAATTTATTTGATATTTGAAGGCATATAGGACAAACTCTGCAGGTGACACAGCTGTGTCAAAATCACTAACTGTCACTATAATATAATATAATATAATATAATATAATATAATATAATATAATATAATATAATATAATATAATATAATATATTATATTATAAAATACTATTACAATATCTGACTATTATTACTATTTCTGTATAATGACAATTGATATGATATACAAGTTATATAATACATATTAAATATGATAAACAATACTATATAGTAATATGGTAATATAACTAACAATAATACTATATAACATTGCAATATTTTATTATTATTATATTCCATATGGCACACAAATAATAAAGAATACATTAGCATTAATAAATTCTTTGCAATGATTAATAACCTATATATTTGAATGATGACCCTCATACCACTCAGTGGTCTCTTTATTTTTTTAGATAACCAGCTTAAATCAATATTTCATGTCTATTACTTAATTGGTATGTAGTTATGTAATAAGCGGGATAAATGTACAATCAGCTGGTCATTAATGCAAAACAGAACCGTTTACAGCTGTCAAGTAGCGTAACAACTTAGTGCATTAATTCAATGAGAATGAGGCTCATTAAATCAGAATTTAGAGGCAGTAGTTTGTGTTATGCTTTAAATGAAAATGTTTATCATTACTATGTGCTTTACGTATGCGGCCTCAAAAATGAGTAGACCCCTCCGCTTTGGACTTTGGTGTGTGGATAGGAAGAGAGATGGCACAGCTGTCTTAAAGATGTTCAGCTGAGTCAACACAAGGGACTGAGGGACAGGCCTCACTGCAAACAAGTCCGGCCCGCATTCCAGCATACAGAGAAAAATAGTTTGGATTCATAATATCTGGGGTACATTACTCAGAGGATGTCAGGGGCGTGTTTTTGCCCCCTCTGTGTGGCTGTCTGCCTGGGACAGTTTGAGATAAAAATAAAAAAAGCCCCTTCATGTATTAGCCACAGTGAGGTTTGTTTCATGTCAGTTTCACAAACAGGAGATCTTGCATCTAAAAAGCCTTGTTTTGAGCTGTGAACTCTCAAAAATGGAGTTTGAGCATAAAAGCTTTTGAACTGTATTTCGTCTTATCTCCTGTCATGACATCATCACAAATCCACAGACAGAAGGCGTGCAGACAAAAAACTGAACTGAAAACTTCAGAAAAAAAAAAAGTAACACCTTTCACAGCAGCATTAAAAGGAAAAGTTAGCTAAAAAATAATACCGCCACCACACATACTCCACATTTGTAAGCCATTATATTTTCATAAAAAATACATAAACCAACAAATAAAGAAAGATAAAGAGAAGCACCCTTAAAAATAGGGTGATAAAAGATTATTTTACAATATCCGTTATTTGTGTGATGAACAGACTGAAATTTTGGGGTGTACTACGCCTTTTAAAAAACATCTGCTCAAGTAGTTTGAACTCTTTGAATCCTCCTCATGCACAGTGACCCTGAACGCAGGGACGCACCAGCTTGGATGTGAGCCAGCTGTGCCCTCACATCTGCAAGGTTCGCTGGAGGAGATTAAACACTGCATCTGCTAAAGCTCTCTGATCAATACAGTAGCCCAAACAGCTCGCATTCTGGTCACCTTGCAACTTCAGCAAGGACACATTAAACTGACCAAAAGTTAAAGATGTTTGCAATATTTGAAAAAGCATTACAAAAGTAATAAATGCTGTTCTTGTAAATTTATTCCAAGAATCCTGAAAAAAAAAAAACTACAGTTTCCACAAAAAGACTACAATGATGGTAATAATAAGATATGTGATATTCTTTAGCATCAAATAGGGCTGTGCAAAAAATCGAATGCGATTTTCATGCACATCTTTAGAAGTATATCTCCAGCACATGCGTTCGGATCAGGGTTGCCAGGTTTTTACAACAAATCCTGCCCAGTTGCTTCTCAAAACTAGTCCAAAACTAGCCCAATCGCGCTTCGAGGTGGTTCCCCGATAAAAGTTGCTTCCCGGGGTTAAAATATACGTTTTTAGCAGGGTTGCCTTGGTAAAAATTCGCATTTTAGGGGCTAAATATCACGTTATTTGTATTGGGGTTGCTTTGACCTGCGGACATGAAAAACAACCTCAGACTTGGCAACACTGGTTGGCATTTACTACACCGAGCCGTAATTCACTGACAATCTACACAAAATCGATGTTAAAATCGCAGGCGATTCTTTGTCGATTTTGAAAACGATTTTGTGTTAGTTGTCGGTAGACTACGGCTCTGTGTAGTAACTGCTGCTCCACCTGAACCAGTGTTGCCAAGTCTGCGATTGTTTTTCATGTCCGCGGTTTGAAGCAACCCCACTACCAATAACGTGATATTTAGCCCCTAAAATGCGTGATATTTAGCCCCTAAAAGGCAACCCTTCCAAAAAATGTATATTTTAACCCCGGGAAACAATTTTTATCGGGGAACCTCCTGGAAGCGCGATTGGGCTAGTTTTGGACTAGTTTTGAGAAGCAACTGGGAAGGATTTGTGGTGAAAACCTGGCAACCCTGATCTGAACGCACGTGCTTGAGATATACTTTTAATTACAGGAGCGTCTTTACTGATGAGATGTGCATGAAAATCACATTCGATTTTTTGCACAGCCCTAGCATCAAATCAGCAAACAACAGTCTTACTGACCCGAAGTTACCGTTTAGATAAGTTGTTTCTAATGAGAAATTAGTGAGAAGGAAAAAAATGTTTTTCCTATTGGTTAAACTGTACTTGTTTAACAACACCGGAGTAAATAATGCTATATACACATAAACTAAAATACATGAATGATATAATGCATATTACAGCACTTAAGTATCACACAAAAGCTTTAAGTTACTTTAAACAAACCATCTGAATCTTTTTTTAAAGTTGTATTTATTGCATTCACTTACGGATATAGAATATGCTAAACTGTCAATGGCTGCCAATCAGCTAATGCAATGAGATACAATCTTTAACTCCTTAAAAGGAAAGAAACATCAGCAAAAATAAGCATAAAAAATATGCAGTCCTGTAACAGATGGTCCTAAGTGGCAGTGAAAGAGGATCCACTTATTTAATAAGGCCTCCGGGTCTCTTCCTTCCCATATGCTCACTTATGCCTGACCAAGCGTCAGTGATGAAGAGGTTCTTGGGCAGAATGATTAATGTGGAGCACCTCAGCGATCGGCTGCACATACAAACAATTCATTCAAGAATGGATCCTCAAGCAGGTCAAGAGTATGGTGATGACCGTTTTCACTAGTCTCCACTTCTTAATGCTGATACACTAGCCTCCATTCAGCCAAAACTGTGCCATCTGGTAGTTGAGGGCAGCTAGAGGGGCCTGCTGGCCCAGATCACAGCACAAACAACACAATGACCCCAACAAACATACACATACAGAGGTTTCTATTTAGGAGACAGTGGTTCAACTGTCCTTCTAAACACATCATCCAACTCTTGGCGGGATCCATGTGATGGTTGCCAGACAACATGGCATTATTGGTACATGCCCAAAGAGTGCACAGAGCAAGACGGCCAGATAAATGAGTATGCAGTTTGAGACCAGGCCTCATCAGTGCACATACTACTAATGGCTGCAAACTGTATGATCTGAATGATCATTTTACCATTACAATCACATACAGCCCATTTCCTGCTCCTAGAGTCCATGCCAGAGGGCTGCCCATTTAACACCACCGGCTGCCAAATTCACCCATTTTCTTCACGGAGGAAACACTGCAGTCTGCTCTAATTTATGATATTACAGGAGAGATGATGAAATGCAGAGATTTATTAAAGTGAAAGATCCAAACCAACCCATTTGAAACACTTACTACATGCTACAAGTACTATTCAGACCAATAAGACAATATAGAAAATATAAAAATGCATTTATTTAATTGTAAATATAATAATAATAATAATGATAATAAATATAATAATTATGATTTCAATTTATAATAAATATTATGTATTAAAAATAATATATGTTACATACAAACTGCATTACATATTATTAATGATTAGTACTTTTTAAAAAATATACATTATACTTACCATTATAATAATTATAACAATTTGTAGATTCTGCAAATTATCTTAACTACTCTATTAAATTAAAATAGTTATTAAGGAATCACTTTAAATGAGCACTAGATGACTGAAAAGGTCAACTGAATGTAAAAAATAATATCAACCAAGAACCAAATGAAGGTTCTTAGTTGATGTAAAAAGGGGTCATACATGAATACTATACAATTGTTATAAATACATTTCTAACATCACAAAAAGACCTCAAAAAAGAAAAGAAAAAGAGAGGCCTAAACATCACAGCCTCATTCAAAATACTGAAAGCTAAAAAAGAAAAAGTTTCCCTGTATGATTGATTCAGACACGCCCAGATGTGCTTCATGACCTTTAAAGCCCTAAAACCCTTATTCCCCTCACAGCACAACTCTCTGAGCCCTGACAAATAAATGAGAAAGAAGTCAATGCATTAGTGTCAATAACAAAAACATAGTCTCACAGTAAAGCCTCAGACCACTGTCAATGAAGATGTGCAGCTTCTGTATTTGGAGTTTCATTATTCACAGCGAATAACGGAAATTATCTACTTATACGCATGAGATCCTTTGGGCATTACTAATTAAATATGCTGTCCGTGTTATTACTGCGTTATTACACACCTTTACAAAGTGATGACGCTGTGGTATGATGTGAATGGAAAACACACTAAATGGTCCATTTAGGATGAACACAAAAGCTGAGGTGACTAAATCAACTTCACAAATAAATAAATAAATTGGAGGAAAAAAATAGGAGAGGTTCAATTATTAAGTTTTCATTAATATTTGAGCACTGAAAGATTAAAAAATGCATTTGGGTCATTTAGATTAATTAATTGACAGAAAAAAACGTTAGAAAAAAAAATCAATTTGCTTTTGCATAATCTTAAAAAGTGGTTTTAGAAAAATATTATAAAACAACATATTACGTCATTTAAATTATTATCAATATGCTAAAATGTGAACAGTGTAATAATATAATAAGCAAGTGGGTCCAAACTTTTGACACTAAATGTTAACCCGTTTATTTTGTGGAATTTAGGTACCATTTCCTGTACAGCTGTTTTGGACAACAGGTATACGTATTGTGAGATTGTTGTACAAATAAAACTATGCAACAGTATCAGTATAAATTTGCACAGTCCCAACCTTTAACTAATCAGACCACAAGATACCACCCAACATGCCACTGCAACCAATCATAAAATTAAAAAGGAAATGTTTAGAAGGTGGAAAGTAACAAATATTTTCATGTTTAATCACCAAGTGCTTGTGTAATCGTGCCCATGCCTGCTGTCAAATACAGTTAAGTCAAAGTGTAGCTCTTTGTCCACTTAAACAAAACACCTCTAGTACACTTACCTCAAAGCCAAGCCTGTCCTTCTCCTTCCAAAAGCAAAAATGGGTCACTTTTTTGTCCCAAAATTCATCAGGTTTCACCACACACACAAGAGAGACCTCAGCTGGGATCACATTCTAAAGGAAAAAAAAACATCACAGTTCACACTCCAGCTACAAATTACAAACAAATAAGAGAAGAGGTGAGCATTTTCTTTTTATTGATCATTAGTGATGGATCGATCCAACCCTCTACAGACACGTTGACAATTGAATCACCATTGGCTAATAAAACATTTTTTGTTTACTCACCAGACTGATATACCATATATGCATGTGTGTGATATATATATATTCTAATGTTTGTAAAATGGCACAGCCTTTTAAATATCTGAAAGTACTACATTCTTAACATCAGTCAGTCAAGCATTGTATGTGATAATCAAGTATTATTTAATGGAATTAGAATTAAAACCATGTATAGGGCCTTTCACATCACTTCAGTTCTAGAACTAAATGTACAGTACTGGGACGATTTTGCGGGAAATATTTCCCAGTAACGTTAACATTTAAAGGGTTGTATTCACACCGACAGTCTGTACTAGGACGTGACGTAAGCCGGTCGACAGCGCTGCCATTTGTGCGTGGCGTTCACAAAGAAAAATAATGTTAACAACAGCAGGATGGAGGACGCTGTGATCGGAGCGGTGTTTTTGTTGTGTCTCGCGGGTTTCACAATAATGGACATGGAATATCGACGTATACATAAAGCGATTGAAAGAATGGAAATGAAGACTAAGAATCTTCAACGACAACTGGCAGTGCTACATTTGCTACAAGTGCTTGCACTTCAGTGTCCGTCCATTTATCATTGTTCATCATACTTGCAAATAAGTTGACACAATGTTTACAGTATGTTACACAATGTTTTAAATCGTGGTGGGTGAGGGTGTTTTCGAATATGTCTGGACAATCAAGGTCTACTTACGTCACGGTTAGTATCAGTTGCGCTGGTTAGACCCTGCTCTGGAGTAGGAGCTAATTTGGTTCTCGAAAAAGGCAGTCCGGTACCAAAATCGTATCTAGTTCCGGCAGTGTGAAAACGCCCAAAAGGGGGTAGTTCCACAATTAGTTCTGGTACTATGAAAAGGTTCTGGTGGTGAGAAAGGCCCTTATGAATGCATATTAGTCATTTTAGCAGAACTTAGTACTGGTGGTGCTGCTTTTTTGTTCATTCTGTGTTTCTGTAAAACTGATTTGCTGAAATCAAAACAGTGATTATAACAGGTGAGCGCTAGCCAATGAGATTGCCGTTTGCACATTACCGGAGAACCCGGCAGTTCTTAAAAGCTAAAAGAATTCCAAAAGGAACTCCTTTATTTTGACAGAAAAATACAACAAATTATGTTGCTTACATGTAGCGCGTCAATTCTGCGTGGTATGCAAGACTCTCTCGCTCTCTCTTTGCATGTGTGTGAGACAGCGAAAGTGACGGCGAGTCATGCTCAGTTACACTAGAGTTTACGGTATGTCAAACACAGGTGCGCTGCGCATCCATTTAGATGAACTGAAAAATAACACAGATCGCTTGAGAGAGAGAGAAACTCTGAAGTGCTCAGTCATTGTGCTCGACGAGTAATAATATATCTGTGCTAAACTTATAATTAGCCTCCAACTCACACAATGGTGAATAAAAATGTAGTCGCCCAGAGTAAAGATTTAGTTGCATATGCGAGTGATTTACTCGCAATGTAGAGAGTTGCGATCATTGATTTACAGATATAAAAGGGGACGGAGATTACACAAACCTTTTAGTTTACTTGTACATAATCGCCAAATCAACATGTTAAAATCCACTGATGAATTTTATTGAACCTACTGGTCTGAAGGACAGTTTGATTTCAGAACAAACTCTCATAGTGTTATATTTCCTAAAGCTCTCAAATGGAGAGAAGACTTAGTAAAATATAAGTACTGCATTCTATTTTTAAATCCCATCTGTAAGGTCTGTTGAAATGAAGTACTGCACACAGCAAACGTACAACACACAACTAAAAACTGCAGGTCATATGAGAACAGGGTGAGGCTTTGCCATCTCCACCACCAATAGTCTGAGCTAAATTACACAAATCTACGATTTAGAAACCACTTAAACATGTTGTAGGGTTCAGGAGCTTTCTTTGGCAAATCAATATCGCAATTTATAGTAAAATAGTCCATATGCTGAGTTCTATTCAAATTGGATGTTAAAAGGTACTGATTTTTCCTAAAAGATTGTTTTTCTTCACAAATTCTGCAATAAATTCAACAACGACTTTCAAAGTAGAAATACAATGAAACAAATCTCTCTCTCTCTCTCTCTCTATATATATATATATATATATATATATATATATATATATATATATATATATATATATATATATATATATATATATATATATATATATATATATATATGTATATATATGTATATATGTATATATATATATATATATATATATATATATATATATATATATATATATATATATGTATATATATGTATATATGTATATATATATATATATATAGTACAGACCAAAAGATTGGAAACATTACTATTTTTTGTTTTTGAAAGATGTTTCTTCTGCTCATCAAGCCTGCATTTATTTGATGAAAAATACAATTTAAAATAATTGTTTTTACTTTAAATAATCATTTATTTCTGTGATGCAAAGCTGAATTTTTAGGATCAATACTGATTTTTAATGTCAATACTGAAACATTGGTTTACGAACCATGAAACATTACTTTCTTATTAAACAACAATTTACTTATTTAAAGATTTTGTAACATTATACTTTTTTTTACGGTCAGTCACTTTTGATCAGTTTAATGCATCCCTTATTTCTGTGATAAAAAAAAATCTTAATTTATTTTAAAAATAAATAAAAAACTACCCAATGCAATGTCATTCAACAGCATCATTCATTTCACAACACAATTCTCCCAGTTGGAAGTTTATCCTCAAGTGGCATTCAATAGTAATTCTAATCTTTGTAATTCTGACTTGGATACAGTACAGCATACAGACTATTCACAGATAAAATAACTTGGGAGAAACAACAACAATCAGTACATCCCACCTTTCAATTAAAAGATCCAACCACCTGTTTTTCAATCAAAATGTCTTTTAGCTGGCCAATCCTAACAATTTCTGTGAAATTTATGATAGCACTGACTTCAATATTGCTATTGACTAGAAAATAGCTGTCCAGAGGCACTGCCAAGACGGCCACTTAGTGACTGGACTTGCATTTTGGGACTTTGATGGAACAAAGAATAAGTCATGATATAAAATAAAAGCCTATGTTTACAGCAGCAATTCAGTGCTGTGTCACATAAACAGGAGCAAATAACAAGCATCCATTCAATTCAACAAATTTTCAACAACACAATGCGCTCTACAAAACCAGGAAGGCTGCCAATGCACACCGCATGAGCATCTCATAATAGCCCTGAAATCTCATTATTTACAAGTATTCCTTCAGAAGTGACTTGGGAAGTTAAGCACTCTTTAAATAAATCACCACAAATTTTAATGGGGTTCATTAATGGAAAAAAGCAAGAATCAGATGTCAATGAAACAAAAACATACATTTGCACATAAACTACTCTGCCAATCTGAACAAAACCCAAAAGCGTGAAAAAAAGAAAGATCTCTTTTCTTACCTGCAACATCAGAACAACAGTCTTCACTATATTCCACTGAGACTTCCTGCCGTCGACGATGACGGTGAAACCACGAGCTTTGCACTTCTCGCTGCAGAGATACAACAGAATAACATGACATTATATTCGGCCGCATAACACATATGATACATGTTGTCAGTCCACATACGATGAATCAATTACAATGACTCCAGTGTGGCTGTGTTGTTGAACAGACTAATTTTTTTGTTCTGTGGCATTTTAAAAATGAATAAACAGAGTTTTTTTGAGTCACAGTGTCCCAAAGATTCCAAGAAGCATGTATTCAATCATCCAGTTACTATTTTGGTTTCTAAAAAGGTTTAGGCCTGAACAACATTTCTTTTCATTCTTTGAGGGTTATAGAACAGCCATCTCACCCAGTAAAATGTCACCAGAAAGTAATTTGGAGAAGGTCACTATAAAAACATTGAAAAATAAAAGGGACTCCAGAACCAGTGATGGCCTTACTGCCAGCATCATGTGAGGTTTCAGATTCAAAACTCAACATGCCGCTGCAGCTCAGGGTATGATTATGTCTTTAATAATAGGATCAGATTAAAGCAATAAGCCATAAGAGACTGTGATTTACCTTGATTTTTATCATGGTTATTAAACATGCACAGGCCCATGCCAAGTACATCCAACTTTTTTTCTAGGTAAAAATTAGGGATGCAAGATGCATTTTTACCACATTTCTTCACAGTTTTGACTTACATTAGACTTTTATCATTTATTGGTATCATCAAATAATGAATTCTGAATGGTTTATGCTCATTTCCACCATTGGTGGATGGATGAGGAGATACCCCCTGACAATGTAAGCGCTTTGAGTGCCTAGAAAAGCGCTATATAAATGTAATGAATTATTATTATTATTATTATTTTTACATTTAGATTAGATTTTTCATCTAATGCTCACTTTACATGTTTATCTTTAAAAACACTAATATTCAAATAAACAGTAAAGACACATTCACAATTCACAGTGACAAAGAAATCTGATTTATTTTCTGACTGATTTCTGCCAACTTATTTTTATTTAACTGCTGTAACAAAAGCATAGTGTTCAATAAATACATTAATTAACCCTAAGAATTAGAACATTTATTCTGTATGTAGCTTGTTTTGTAAGCTGTTTTTATTTTACCTGGGAATACTCAGTAGGTAATTCAGAGTGGCACTGAGCTCCTCCATGCTGGTCTGTTCAGTGCACAGTGGGATGGTCAGGATCAAACCACTGCGCCTGTCCTTGCCTCCTAGAAAACCAAACAGGCCGAGTCAGGAAATATGCAGAAAATCCAGCAGCACAGAGTAAAGCATGGTGTACGAATGGAAAAACCGTGTCTAAGTGTGATTCTTTAAGGAAAAGATGCACTACAAAAAGCTACTGGAGGAGTAGAGCCTCAAGACATCGCAACGTGCAATTAATTCGCAGTATGTCAAGTGCCGTCTATGGGAACATGAAGTTCATATGAGTGCAAGCATTTTTTCCTGTGTCGTGGCATTGCTGTCAGAGATGTGGTCTAATGGACTTTGCATGTTGAGCTGTGGTGTCTAGTTATAGTGAACTCAAATAGTCTTAAAATTAAGAACAATTTTTAAAACTATATCTTAATTGTTCTCATTATAGTTATTATTGGTGTGAACGGGCCTTTTAGAGTCCAACTTGCACAAATAACTAATAAAATATAGTAAAACTACTTCCTAAAAATGCCTTGCTAGCACACTCTAATTGCGCTTTTCCATTGCATGGTACGGCAAGGCACCGTTACCAAAGCGTGACGTGTACACTCTGCTGATCACAGATTGTCCAGAGAGAATCGGCACTACCTGCGTCACTAAACTTGTGACGCAAACACAAAAGTACCGGTAGATTTAAATCAGCACAGCCAGCGAGGGAGCAAATGCAACTGTTTTGAACGAGCGCACCTTTTTTTTAACAACCCAACAATAACTGACTATTCATTCAATTGATGAAACACTTTTCATTCAATTAATTAAACCCAATTATTGGTCTTTACCTGACAGAAAGGCCAGTTTCTTCTTCAGCACAGGCAGTATTTTGAAGGCCTCCATTCTGGAATGAGACTATACACGCAGCTGCAAGAAGTTGACAACATAGTATCTTTTTAGATAACATCATAATAGGGCTAAAACAAATACCTGTGATTTCATGATCATAGCCCCAAATTGTCCCAGAGAATGAGCTACATATGTGCCTATGACTCAAAATACTTCAATAGATAGTCTCCAGGCAGATATAACATGCACTTCTTCGAGAGATTTTAAACACAAAAACTGCTTTTCTGTAAATTAAAAGAGTAGTTTACCCTAAAATAGGGACCACTGATGTCAAGCTCCAAACAAGAACCAGAAAAATACTATAACAGAATCATAAAACACAATAGCTTTGCATGAGGAACCAACCAAAACTGAAGTCATTATTCACAGAACATCAAACTTGTCTGGACTGGTCACGATTTACTCAACTTCATGTTATTTCAAACCTGTTAACTCTGACTTACATTCTTCTGCAGAACACAACAGATATTTTAAAGAATGTGGGCGACCAAACTCTTTTTGTCCATAAAGTAGAAGTCAACTGTAACCAAAAGAGAGACAATTCTTAAGATATCCTCTTTTATATTCTACAGAAGAAAGTCTGTACTGGTTTGGAACAACATGAAGGTGTGTGAAGAAAGATGACTTCAGAATATAGCTTGAAGAATGGCAAGTTGTTAAGAGGGATCGGTCTAAAGATTTCTTTTTTTTTTTTTAAAGATATTTCTTTATTAAGGATTCACTGGAGAAAAAAAAAGAGGTTTGGAACAACATTTTGAGTGAGTACTAAATGCAGAATTTCAATTGAGTGGACCATTCCTTTAATGCCAAGACACTCACTGCATTCCTGTTCATTTTTATGATAAATAGCCAACACAAGCACCATTTTAAACCAAAAGTGCTTCCAACAAAACCCTTAAAAGAGCAACATTCACATGCCAGAAATACCAGACTGATACAAAAACAGACAAACTGGCAAAACAAGCAGAACAGTAGGTTAAATCACTAAAATTAGGCAACACTGTACCATTCACAGCATGATTCAACTACATTGTGATCCGAGTCCTCAAATGCAGGTTGATCTATATTTCAAAGAGCTGACAGTCTCACTCACCTTCAGCAATGATGCAGCACATCAAGAACATTCCATCTCATGCGATTCCTTCCTGGTACATGTTCTGCAAAGATGCAGAGAGATGCAGGAGAAGAGCAAAGGGAGCAGAGGAGGAGAAAGGTGAAAAGATGAAGCATGGAAGAGTTACAGATAGTGAGAGAGAGTAGTTTGCACGTTGGTTTAATGAATATATGCTCAGCTTCTCATCTGGTGGTGCGTGTTCCAGTAGCGTCGTCATATCTGGCTATAACATTACATATAGCCTATAACACGCCCTCACACGTTTATTTTTTTAGCATTTTGGGGAGGAGTACAATTTACATATGTGGTTTTAACAACCAGATGCATTTACACTTGTCTAGTTTTGTCTGGAATGTGGCCCAGACCACCTCCTGAAGTGGTTTGAGCGATCGGATTGAAATCCGTCTCAAATGCGTTGCGGAGGGCATTTACACCTGGTCTTTTCACGATCGGATAGCTATCCGATCTGAGAAAACGCATGAAGTGGCCAGGTGTAAACGGCCCCTAAATGTCCATCAAAAAAAAAATTTTTTAAAGGGAATAAAGATTTAGGGAGGACTGCAAAGGAAACACGGCTTGGCAAACTCATCTTAACATAAGCTGATGCAAGGAAAAGTGCCACATCATTTAGGAAAGGATGGAAAGGACAGCTCAGCATTGATTACAAGGTTTTGCTGATGTATCTGCAAGCAAGGAATGAGTGCTAGCAAAAAAATTTAAAATAATTGGCCTTTGGTCCTTTTGAAGTATTACGCTGCACTGCCATGCAACCCACTGACCAAACCCAAAGCAAATGTCTGCCAATACCCATGTTTGTGCAAATCTCTCCAAATCGTAAGAGTTCTAGGACATAATAATCACTCTGCAATGTCAATGTATATGCAAAACTGATTTTTGCATTAACAAAAAATTGTCACATCTGCATGTTTCACTATTGCTATTGCCAATGCTATTTTTGGAACATTTCATTATGATGTTTTCATGACAAATAGACAATTTTCTCATCAAAATTCACATTGCAATTCACATTCATCATCATGACAGTAATAGTCAGTCATATATTTACTGTAATTTTATGTATTCAGTAAAACAAATGCTGTGATGCAATGTTTTAAACTAGATCTGCATAAATGAGAGGTAGAACAATAAATACTATGATGATGAGACATTATTCTGAACTACAGTAACCAGAGAAAATGTGCTTAAGTCACAAACATGTCAATATGTTTAAAAAATATTTTTTTTCTTTAAGCAAACCATAATTGTCGTATTAATTTTCGTTAATTAAATTATGAAACAGAACTTGGACATGTTCTGGGCAAAATTCAATCAATTTGTGCATGTCAATGCATCTCTATAAACAAACTTTGGCAGTTTAAGTTTATCCTGTGGTGTTTAAGACTCATCTCTGGACACATAAAGACAACAGTTGGCTAGTCCTGGGAATCAGTGTCTGGACTCAAACCAACAGCTGGCTGAGAGTTGCAGGAATGACTCGGCTCGTGCTCTGGAGCTCAGGCGCGAGACAAAGACGGGATCCACCTATAGGGCCTACATAATATTAGATTTACAGGTCATCTGCGCAGTGAAACAATCTCCCCTATTAACAACAACATACGAGGCTAGGGTGTCATGGGAAAATACATATTTAAATGCAGTTTGGCATTCATTCCGCATGAGCCATATTTTCAAGCAGAGTGCATAGCTTCTGGCACGCGCGAGACGCAGATCCGATGGTAATGACCTATATTTCATAACATGAATGCGGTGTATTTTGGGATTGATTATAAGAACAATCCCTAACTAACTTACATTAGAGGAACGTCGACAATAACGCTGTGATTGTTAGCCCTGCTAAAGACGCGGATGCATGATCCATGTGCTTTCGCTCAGAACCTCACAACATCCTTAATCACGTAAATGGATTATGATGAAAAATAAAATTACCTTTCTCCGTATTGTGCCCCGGAATTGATCTATGTTATTGATAATAGCCTTTGATACTGAGAAGACTCTCAGTGTTATGTTTCGTTAGAAAGAGGCTGGTCCTGTTCATATTGCTCCTCCCAAATGATGGAGCAGGGCGTGTAACTCACTGTAATGGGCGGAGTCTAGAGTTTCTTTAAACACACAGTGCATCTTTTAAATAAACGATATCCTATATTTGTAGAGGAACGCTGACATCGAATACAGTAACTTTATCCTTTGCATTGACAATAAAAGTGGAAATGTTTACATTTACTACATTTAGTCATTTAGCAGACGCTTTTATCCAAAGCAACTTACAATGTGGGACTTTTCCCGGTGAGAGGGTTCAACACCCGCACGTTTTCTGCAGTTTTTCCGCAGTTTTGCACAAACGCCTTACTACAGTCGCTCCTCCGTTTCTCTGGCCGCTCTGTGTCTGCGCTCGCTGCGGCTGGCTCCTCCCCCCTCCCTCTCAAACATGACACCGGCTTTGAGTGTGACCGGCTGATGATTGGCTGTTCTGCCTTAAGTCCCGCCTCTCTTGGGGTGTTATCGGTCAGCTCGTGCTGAGGAGGCGGGAACTTATGGTTATGGTTATTTACATCTCCCTTTTCCAGGTACTTTGAATGAGTGTTTATGCTTTCGAGGTTTTTAAATAAGCTTGATGTGTGTTTGGGAAGATGTTCTGTTATCGTTTTGTTGACATGTCGAGTGTTTTCGGTATTATATTTCGTTTTTTTAGACTAATGCTAATTGCTATTATTGGGATATTGTTCAGCAGCTAGCTAAATTCGATTATGTAATGTTATGTGGCATGCAATGTATAACATAACTGTGATGAAGAAGGCAGGGAATTGACGAGGAGGGGAGGCAAACTGCCATTGTTAAGCAGTGTATTTATGGATTCATTGCCAGTGCAACTGATTTTGATATTTTGAGCATTGTTTGTTGATTAGCTGAATACTTTTGTGGATACTCACCTGTTGTGTTTGATTGTAACGTTACCTGTTGAGGAGAAAAAAGTGAGAAATGATGACATTGCATACCTGTTGTCGTGGACTAATGGTTAGAGAGTCGGACTCCCGATTGAAGGGTTGTGAGTTCGAGTCTCGGGCCGGCAGGAATTGTGGGTGGGGGGAGTGCATGTACAGTACACTCTCCACCCTCAACACCATGACTTAGGTGCTCTTGAGCAAGGCACCGAACCCCCAACTGCTCCCCCGGGCGCCTTGCTCCGGGTTTGTTTTCACAGTGTGTGTGTGTGTGTTCACTGCTCTGTGTGTGTGCACTTTGGATGGGTTAAATGCAGAGCACGAATTCTGAGTATGGTTCAACATACTTGGCTGTATGTCACTTCACTTTATCACCAGAGAAAAAGCTTTGTGTGGGCATTTTTTTCTCCCCTTTTCTGATTTTTTTTTTTTTTAAATGTAGGATGATTTTTTTCCCAGCCAAACGCTGCAAGCCGAAAATCCGGCACAGTGCCGGAGAACTTTAAGCCCTGCATTTCGTACCCCTCTGTCACTGTATTCATCGGTTTTATTGTTTATAAACAAACCGCATCCACCCCCCGCACTTTTGAAAAGCTTGCTACGCCCCTGTATATAAGTGCTATAACAAGTCTCAGTTAGCTTAAACGCAGTACACGTAGCAAGGGCTTTTAAATAATATAATAAATAAAAAGAAAACAGAAAGAATAGAAAAAGAATAGAGCAAGCTATTGTTAAAGGTCTTTTTTTATAATTGTATAATAAATGAAAAGAAAATAGAATGCAAAAAGATTAGAAAGGTAGATTTTTTTTAAGAATAGAATTAGAATATTTGTGAATGTTTAATATCTTTTCTGTAGCCAATACTACAGGTATCTGTTCTTGAAGTAAAATATTGCCATTTAAAACGGTCATATGGGATTACAATTTTTCCTTTCTCTTTGGGGTGTTACAAGCTCTTTGGCGCATAAAGAAAATCTGTAAAGTTGAAAAGACTTAAGTCTCGAATCCAAAGAAATATTCTTTATAAAAGTTAAGTCAGCCACAACCCCCTAAACGCCTCATTCTAACACGCCCCCACATGTCTACGTCACAATGTGGGAAGATTTGCATAACGCCACCCAAATGTTCATGCAATGAAAGAAGGTGTAACTTTTATTCTAGCTGTTGCCGCCACCGCCATGTTGTGCAGACTTTGTGTGTTTCATTGTGAAAGTGAAACTACATTGTTCGGCTTTCCAAAAGAAGATGATATCTGCCTGGTCATGCCTAGAGCTGATCCGTGCTGGTCGATGATGAAATGAATCAACTTGGCGCTGTGGATCGCCGGATTAGCTTTCACCGTGGACGAACACTGATGATTCAAATGCAAGTTTTAAGCAGTATAGAGTAGTCTAGCGCTTGTTGTTTGTTGTATCGCCGATCTCAAATACACACATAGTTTTATGTTTAAGCGGTGCGTTATGCAACGCAATGTGTAAAAAGACAGTATAAGTCATTATAATCAATTATGTCCCCACTGGATGAAACAAATGCCTCATTTTTAATGGGGTTTAATGTTTTTGTCTGGTAATGCTGGGTGATGGCATCACAGTATGGTAAGAGGTGTAACATTTCCGTCACATGCTTGAGGAATTAAGCCAATCACAATGCGGATAGCTGGCCAATTAGAGCACACTTTTCAGAACAATGAGCTTTGTAAAAATCAACGCCTTTCAGAAAAACGGGGCATTGAGGGGAAACAATAATGTACATTATGTGGAAAATAATATGTTTTTTTTTACCATATGACTTTTACCAACAAAAAGTGTCTTAGAAAATTTAAATCAATATATTGTTTTCTGTGAGTGAGTAAACAAGATGATTTTCAAATAATTTAGAAAGAAAAATTCTAGGCTACAAGCTCTCAAAAATCCGGGAACCATTGTTCTTTATGTGTTTTTTTGCCTTAGGCCTATTCAAGTGTTTTTTTTGCCTTATTCAACATTTTTCGTTTTTCACTAACCACGCATAATATTTTTTTTCTCAAAAACACAATCATGTACATACATGCATTTCAAATATTATTATAGCCCAGTTTATGCTGATTACAGTGAGATTAGACTTTACCCATTTAGATATTTATAAGAAACTGAAAAAAGCACAAATGTCAGGGCATGCAAAGTGTAAACCCCATTCTTTAGAATATGTACACAGTTTTTATACAAGCCATTTATGCATATTAACGTTTTCTTAGCTAATATATATATATATATATATATATATATATATATATATATATATATATATATATATATATATATATATATATATATATATATATAATTCCTGCTCAATTCAAAGTTTAAAAATATTTTGGTATATTGTGGTATTGCTATATATTGCCACTCTACACAGATGATAGCTGACTTTCCCTTCAGTCACAATCACACGCTGTTCATTACCCTCTGTCTTCTATCTTCATGATAATCAGTTAGTGGGACTGACAAGCAGTCAAAAAACCCTTTTGCTAAATGCCACAATAAGAATAGACTTGACACTTGCACTTCTCAACAATTTTGGCTTAAGATGAAAACATGATGTTGTCAATTGTAAACTGTAATGTAAGAGATATTTGTAAATTATTTTGTGGTGAATTTGGGAAATATGCTTATTTGCACTGAATACTAGTGTCAATAAAGAGTATTAATAAACATAATGTAATAGAACAAAGTAACAATGACATAAATATCATGCTTTAACTGATGACAGACTCATTAAAATTCCCCTGAAGATGCATGAAAGGAAAATTTGGATAAGTGGACACACATCCTATGTTGTGTGGGTTCCATAAATAGAAGAACATGGATAGATTCAGTTGCTATGGTAATAATATTAGCTCAGAGTAGCCTAATTATTGAGGTTTAAAAAGGCGTAGAAAGATGCCACTAGATGTCTCTGTTTGCTCATTGAGTCACTGTAAATTGGAAACTGTTCTGGCTTGACACCTGTGCAAAGATGAATCCTTTCCTTACACCAGTGGCCAGGAACCTTTTTTGACCAGAGCCTTTATTTATTTAATTTCTTTCTTTTAATTTTTGGTTTTCCACTATATATACAGTAACATGCAAAAGTTTGGGAACCCCTTGATGAATCTGTGAAAATGTGAATTATTTTAACAAAATAACAGAGATCATACTAAATGCATAATATATTTTTTTAGTAGGCTACTGTCCTGAGTAAGATATTTTAAATAAAATGTAACCCAATTCCGCGGGAAAACCGGGGAATGTTAACGAATATTTAGAACTTTAGAAATATTTTGACGTCACGGAGACTGGTTGCGTGAATTTGACCGCTTGTTCGTGTTCCACTCGGAGCGCGCATATAGGCATTCAGTTCTCGCACAAATTCGCAGCTTATTGCATATTAATATTTCCTTTTAATATACTTTAATATACTTTCTCTAATTCATCCATGTTTATTTATTAATAACTTCAGTCAGCCCTCCCACTGAAAGCTGCACTAATTATCATGGGTAAATAGGACACATTTTGATGTTTCGAAATGTCTCTTTTCTCACGTTTTAATACAAGGATACGTTTTTTATTTTTTATAAACTTGCAATTTTCGCTGCTGTTCTAAAAAACATGTATTTTCATAATTACCACAAACAAGCTGATCCAAATCTTTGGGAATATGTCACGCCTGGATATATTTGGAAACTTTTCAAGTCGACCGGAGAATTTTCCGTCACGAGTCATGACTGGACAGTTGTATTTTAGAAGTCAGCTTTGAACAGGTTGTTTGGCCACTGGTGCATTTGATAAGTACAATTTGTTGGCTTGAATTTCAATGATTTGGCGAAATAAAGTTGTTGGTCAATTAAAGCTGCTGCGGCTGAATGGGATGGCGGTGAAATGTTGTGCGGTCAACGCAGTCTTGAGACGGATCTATCTATCTATCTATCTATCTATCTATCTATCTATCTATCTATCTATCTATCTATCTATCTATCTATCTATCTATCTATCTATCTATCTATCTATCTATCTATCTATCTATCTATCTATCTATCTATCTTCTTTTGTAGTTATTGTAAGTTTCTCAGTAAAATTTGAAGGAGGTTTGAAACACTTACCTAAATAACAACAGACTAAAAGCAGTCAACAGAGGGCGCACTCGAGCCTATGTCTGACAGGATCCTGGCCACTTCAAATGGCCATAAAAGTACATCAGTAGCACATTTTTGTTTATTTTCAGTCAGCTGTGAATTAACATGCTAATAGATAGCAAAAAAAAAAAAAATTCATTTCATACCTGGGATTTGAGAATGCAATTTCTAAACATAAGCCTGCTATAGCAGTTGTAGGAACACATTCCACTTACAAGGGTCAATCTCATTTTTGATAGACAAGCGGAAGCCCCACCTTACAGGTTAATGAGTCAAAAAAAAAAGCCAGCTCAGTTAAAATAATCACATTTTTATAGTTTATCTGCCTGTTTGTTATTAATTCCATTTCTTTTAAACATTTTATTTACAGTCTTGTTTTATTTATAAGAATCTAAATTGGCACTGAGTGGAAAATCTCTACACTTGGTTGTTATCCAGATGATTACCAAGAATTTACTTACCTTATGTTGTGTATGCAGATGACAAATCATTTGTTTTTAACACTTTTATTTAATAATGTTGAATAGAATGTAAACTTCAACCTTTATGACTTTCCAGCATGCCCATGAGGCTCTCTAATCTAATTTACACAAATAAATGGAAAATTCGCAAAGAAGTCTGAATGAAATCAATTCATCCTTGTACATAGATGGTCTGATGGGACTTTAAGATGAAATGTAATGTAATTTTGTTGGTTGCCACTAAATTATAGGTCATTTTATAATGAAAACCATTGATCAGTCTTACCAAGCAAAATTAATTACATTAAAGACTTAATGACAAGAAGCAAGCTATTGTGAGTAATTTCATTTACTTTGCATGAGAAATGACTTGATTTATGAGGAATGTATTAACTCACATGCATAAAGCTGTGGGGAAAGTTGGAAATGGTCAGTATTGGAACACTAGCTGGTTTGTAGCATTGGAAAAAACTTGATTCACACGTGACCCATCAAGAAAATACATTTTATAAACACATTTACACCATCTTATAAGCTTTATTGCTTTTATGGTGTGATCTGAAGCAGAGCTGACTGATGTTTATTAGTAAAGAGCCCTTGTGAAAATGTCAAAGTGTCTTGCTTCAGTAAGTGACAGTGAGCTTGATTTACACTAACAGCCTTATAGTCAGTGTACTTTAGTTAGTTAACATGCTGGCACACAAGGATTTCGAGAGTGCTTATCAGAGAAAAGCTGAATACAGACAATTTCAAGTTGTGTGCTTGTGAGCAAAGGGGAATTGTTAGTATGAAATCAGCTTATGAAATTAATTATTTTATGGAAGTAGCATTATGTCACAGAAGTGTGGACTCTGAGAGGAAGACTGCGAGGGTTTAGGGTGCCATTTGGAACAGGACTACAGATGATGTTCCTGAGAAAAAGTCCTTAGTCTTCTCACATGCGTGTGTGTTCACCTTTGCTTTGATACCAACATAATATAATGATACTTAATATACAATTATAAAAATGTAAAAGACAGTAAAATTGCTACAGTAAAATGGAATGGAATTGCCGTACTTTTTACAGTGGAATAACTGTAATAGACCTAATGGTACATTTCAGAGTCATTTTACAGTAAAATGCTGTTCAGTGTAGTTTTTAAAGGTAAAATTTGTAAGATATTTGCAGTAAAATATCCAAAAACCACTAGGCTAGTGTTATATATTTTGTCCAGCTGATTACTAACAATATCTCTAATGTTTTCAACTACTTGTAAATCATGAGAAAATTCCCATTCTAAAAAGTGACACGGGGCAGTCGCCTGTCGATGACGTTAGTTACCGCCTTTACTGACTTAGAAACCACATGACAACAGTGTCGTGGACAAATGCGGAAGTAGTTTCGCGACACACTTCAACTAGAAAGAGATGCTGATCTCACTTGTGTTTTACTCGACAGGTGAGTTGCTTTGATTCGTATCTTTACAGAAAACGTATGCTATTATAACGATCAACAAGATTAGTATTATGGGGCATATACGCCAAACACGGGGCATCACGTCTCTAGACCCACGCGAGGACGCGTCTGATCCATAGTCTGATCCATAGTCTGATCCATAGTCTGATCCATCGTCTGATCCATCGTCTGATCCATCGTCTGATCGTGTCTTTGCATTGACTTTGTATGTAACGTTAATCTACTCGCGCAAATCATTGAACATGATTTATCTTTCCGTCTGATTGATGGCCATCAGCGGTTGGGTAGAAGACAACAAATCCCATCATTCCATGCTCCTTCTTAGCGTCATCAAACAACGCTATTGTTTTGGTAGTGCGCCCTCTAGGTGGCAGGTCCTACAACCTGTACCTTTAAGTGAAAAAGAACGCCATCTCAAAATCTACATAATTTACATTTCTCTGTGTGACAGTTCACATTTGTAGTTTTTCACTGTTTATATAGTTTTGTTTTTTTTCCAGGTTTTATGTTACATCATATGTTGTTGAAATAATGTTTACTGTTATTTTGTTATTTTAGTTTTAGTTATTTTTACTGTTATTTTAGTGTCATGTTGCTATGGTGGCATTTTGTATTTTTGTGTGTGACACCGGGAATGTTATATATTTTAGTATTTGTCTCAGCTTGTAAAAAAGCTACTTGTAATGAACTTTAATCATGTGTCTTTCTGATTACCAGCTGTGCTTTAAGGTGGTTGTCAGCATAAAATTAAAATTGTAGTAACTTGGTACATTAACATTATTTCAGTTAATGAAATACACTGTGTTTAACTGTAAATTGAAGTTCAGTCTGTAAAACTTTTACAAGTTGTTGATAGTTTTTTTTTTACCGTAAATTTCTTTATGATATTTTTTAACAGTGAATGTTTGCAATTTAAAGTTAAAGATTTCAAATAATTTTAACCCAAACGTTTCTCATAAGATTCTCCAAAGACCAAAAGATTTATCCAAAGTTTTTAAGCTCTGTATGCTTTCTGTATGTCAATAATTGACTCATTGTGTCCGCTTTTGCACCTGGAAGGATATTAAAAGACACATTTGATACTAAAATGATATTTAAAGGCATTAAATTACCTCTGAATAATAACATTTACCAAATATGTCAAAGAAGGTCACAGGAGATTGCAAATACCTCCCTCGCTGGTTTCTGTCGAAGACAAATAATTTCAGTTCTTAATGAAATTCTGAGCAAACAGTGAGAATTAGCTGCCCTTCTATTTGAGGAGTGACAAAACTGCACTTTTTCACAGATTCAGCCTCCAAGGTACAATGTGGTCTCCATGCAAGGATCTCTATGGCTGATTTATACTTGACACAAATGGAGTCTCAGTCCAGTTTAAACACAAAAGACCAAAGCATGAGCTGGACACACACTAGCTGCTCAGATAGACCCCCACTGTCACTCAAAAGGATTTACAATCAGCCAGCATTAGTGGCCACGTATTATATTACATTAGTTCGCTGCCAGCAGTTCTTTTATGTATTCTCGGATAAGGCTGGAGTGAAAAGGCCGCTGTAGCCAGCAATATCCTCTGACAATAATTTCTGTTCTTTTTTTATGCTGATTACAGAACCTATAAATAGACACAAGTATAGTACATGTAACTACGCAATCATCTAACACAATCTATCCTACACTTTCATAGTCTTGTTTACCAAGATTTGGTTACAGCTCAACCTGGACCCAACGACTTTGACACAAAACACTCTTTAAAAATGAGAAAATGTCACGAATAATTGGGGCACTTAAAATGATCTGGCTGCTGCATCAAAAGCGCTGTATGAGTCATTGGAGAACATCATGTAAATTCTGTTTAACGTCTTTATCTAACAAGCAAATATGTTTTTGGATGTAGGACTTTACTGCAGATGAAACATCTGGAGAATCTTTAATCTTTTCAGCAAACCCTCTTTTTGGATCAGCAGCCGCTCTTACCTTTCTGCCTGTAGTCAGAATAAAAAAAGCTAAAAAGGCAAAAAGCTATTGTAGAATTGATGAGATGGGAGCCTACCAATCACCTGCTCCACACAGAGCCAATTCTTCTCAAAATGACTCTACTTTGCTGTTGGGATTCATCTGTGCACTTTCCTGGGGCATCAAAGTTACAGCACAGAATACACAACCTAAATACATTACTGATAAAGTCAACGACAGACATTAATATTTACACTCCAGAATTGATTTTCAGGGCTTTTATGTAGGAATTATCTTTGTGAACAATTATATAAAACTGAATGAACTTAACCCTATAAAGCAAAATTGTAACGCCTCTAAATGATCAAAACATTGCAGATACACTCTTGTGCACAATCGACTACATGCATTATATCGTCTGATTGATAGTTTATACTTTTTTGTCAATTTAATGTAATTGTAAATACATGCTCCTTCAGTGGAGGTGTCTTTTTGCTGTGACATCTTTACACACTTATTTTTAAGTAAATGTAAGAATTACTTGTATATTGTTAATAATATTTCAAGACTAACACTTACTGAACTAATGTAACTTTGGTAAACTTGACTATAGTTACTTTTTTTTTCTCGTCTTCGTAAAAATCTAAGGTTTAGCTGTACATCTCAGTCATTATTTACACAAAACTCAGCATTTTAATATCTATAATTGGGAGATATAAAGTAACAACTTATATGCATTTTAGTCTGCTGTACCGTACGCTAAAAGCTATTAGAAGTTAATCTTTTTGGCCATTTTTTCTCTTTAAATTTAGTCTCAAAACAGGCAGGCTTTACAGGACTGTTAATAATGCAAAATATATTTAATTCACAATAGATCATTTATAATTAGCTTGTCTCTAGACTGTACAAATCTTTACTGGCTAGTATTTATTTTTCATCAAAATGATGTCGTAGCTCCATAATCAACAATATTCACCTCTGAGATGGTGAATCTGACAGCTACAGGTCACTATACGTTGCTGAAGCATCAAACTCATAACCAATATGCTTACAACAGAATGTAATTAAACGTATCAAATGTTAATAAAACACAGGAATGTATTTTTAAATGATTTTTTTTTCACCCACTTTTGGTGAAATTTAACCCAGAGAAATGGTTAATTTCCCTCCCCGGTCAACTGAGACTGGTTTTCTTTTAGCCATCCTGAAATATATCCTCTGACTTACCTCTCTAAAAGTACTGTACATGGAATGCACCAGCATCATTTTATTAATGCCAAGGGTGACATTGCTACAGGTCAGTTGAAGTTGAGCGTCTCTAAGCTGCTTGCACTGAGCTGGACATCTGTCAGCCAGTATTACTGTCACAATCCTAATGAAAAGCAGAGGTGAAGAGCAGTCCCATTATATCAGCAATCAGCATCCTGAAGTCCTGATCTGTGTCTTATTGCAACTGTCATTGCATAAATAATCACAGGCAAATTATCATGACAAATGAAGTTACAATATGGAAGAAATAGTGAGGTGGTAAGTCAAAATGGCAAAACAAATAAATAGTAATGGCACACTGTGTTTGGCATTGACTACACAAATATTATCAAAATATATACTCTATGTACATTGGGGTGCAAAAGTCTGAAGTCACTTTGATTGGGAAATAAAGGCTTAAAAATTAAATAACCAAAGACAAAATATAATTAATAATAAAATTATAAAAAAACTAGAATTCAATTAAAATAAGTTCATATATATACACACACATGTATAATCAAGTATATGGTGAATTAAGTTGATGACTACATTTGAAGATTCATTAATTGTATTGTTCAAACATGTTATTTATATTAGCAAACAAGATTCAAATGAGTCATTCATCAAGGAGATGAAAAAGACTAGGGACTATGGGAAATAATGAATAGAGTATTAATCAAATCACACGACACTAAACTGGTTTTAATATAATTTATCCAACAAATCTCCTGCGCAAATAAATGAAGTCAAAGAAAAATGAACAGTAGAAACAACCATTAAAAAGTATCTGAAAATAAATATGGATTCACTTCACTAAACATATGAGCAATAATGATTCATGAAAAGTAATATACAGTATAACTTCATGAAGAAATCACTGAAATATATTATTTTATTGAAAATGTAGTATCTTTATGTACAGACTCTCATACATAGAGACATTTATACTATGGACGATGAAATTCCAAAGCCAAAAAAAGATTTCTCAGTGAATGGAAATGATCTCTAAAAATAATGTACCAAATACCCAGTTCTCTTAGTGCCTCCTTCAGCTCATAAAATACAATTACTATTGCAAACTGGCAGGTAAACATTAAAGGGTTAGTTCACCCAGATAGCAAATTTATGTAATTAATAACTTAGCCTGATGTTGTTTCAAACCCGTAAGACCTCTGTTTATCTTTGGAACACAGTTTAAGATATTTTAGATTTAGTCCGAGAGCTCTCAGTCCCTCCATTGAAGCTGTGTGTACGGTATACTGTCCATGTCCAGAAAGGTAAGAAAAACATCATCAAAGTAGTCCATGTGACATCAGAGGGTCAGTTAGAATTTTTTGAAGCATCGAAAATACATTTTGGTCCAAAAATAGCAAAAACGACAACTTTATTCAGCATTGTCTTCTCTTCCGTGTCTGTTGTGAGAGAGAGTTCAAATCAAAGCAGTCTGGATATCCGGTTCGTGAACGAATCATTCAGTTCACCAAATCGAACTGAATCGTTTTAAATGGTTCGCATCTCTAATACGCATTAATCCACAAATGACTTAAGCTGTTAACTTTTTTAATGTGACTGACACTCTCTCTGAGTTCAAAGAAACCAATATCCCGGAGTAATGCATGCACTCAAACAGTAACGTTACACTGACTGAACTGCTGTGAAGAGAGAACTGAAGATGAACACCGAGCCGAGCCAGATAACGAACAAAAGACTGACTCGTTTACGAGTGAAGAACCGGTTGCATCGGTTTTCGGATCAACAGTAGTTCTTTCAGACAGTTCGATTCAATAAACCGGTTGAAGAAAACGGTTCACCGGTTCTTTTGCGCTCGACGTATAATGGCGTCATTTGCGATGATTGCCCTTGATTCAAGCCTTCGGTTTACCCGCGCTCATAACACTAGCACAGAATCAGTTCAGAATCAATCACCAAAAGAATCAGTTCAGTTCAGACGCCCTGTGAGTCGGTCTGCTTCACGCTGAATCACACATGCGCAGTATCATCAGCTCCTCGGTTCACGAATCGGATGCGTCTGACAGAAACGGTTCTTGACTCGTGAATGAGTCAATGTTTTGTTCGTTATCTGGCTCGGCTCGGTGTTCATCTTCAGTTCTCTCTTCACAGCAGTTCAGTCAGTGTAACGTTACTGTTTGTGTGCATGCATTACTCCGGGATATTGGTTTGTTTGAACTCAGAGGGAGTGTCAGCCACATTTAAAAAGTTAACAGCTTTAGTCATTTGTGGATTAATGCGTATTAGAAATGCGAACCGTTTGAAACGATTCAGTTCGATTTGGTGAACTGAATGATTAGTTCACGAACCGGATTTCCAGACTGCTTTGATTTAAACTCTCTCTCACAACAGACACGGAAGAGAAGACAATGCTGAATAAAGTTGTCGTTTTTGCTATTTTTGGACCAAAATGTATTTTCGACGCTTCAAAAAATTCTAACTGACCCTCTGATGTCACATGGACTACTTTGATGATGTTTTTCTTACCTTTCTGGACATGGACAGTATACTGTACACACAGCTTCAATGGAGGGACTGAGAGCTCTCGGACTAAATCTAAAATATCTTAAACTGTGTTCCAAAGATAAACGGAGGTCTAACGGGTTTGAAACAACATGAGGGTAAGTTATTAATTACATAAATTTGCTATCTGGGTGAACTAACCATTTAAATACACTATGGAGAATATCAATATTTATTGATCTATACATTATTGCATCATCAGAGAGCAGAAGATGATTATAGTCTCCTGACTTTTAAGGATATCACAGAGAGATGAAAGGCCCACGGTTTTCCTATTACACAAAAGAGAGTTTGTTTCATGATGAAAACAGGTTGAATCTACTTATATGATGATGAAAAGAGGAACCTGAACACATGTGTAGAAAAATGCTGTGTTTAGAGTTAAAATGGAAAGAGTGGACGGCACTGAAGTTCTGGTGATTGAGCTTATTGAACTACACGATACAAGACAGCACACGGGCCAAAAACTGCATCACAGGCTCCCTGACAACATCAAGTCGTTGACTGAACACGTACTGTCTTACGGTAAGATTTGGGATTGTTTCCGACGGCGCCTCAAGACATGTGCTCGTCTGGAATTGGTTGGTTGGTTGGTTGAGTTGAAAAGGAAGACCGTGACAATTCAAGTCTTTCAGGAAGCAGTTCAACACTTTTTTTTTCCGTTTATATTTAGTGTTTCAAATGCAAAAGCCCTCACAAAGACGACATCCTTCCTGGGTTTTGTGACGGTGAGGACAGTTGAGGATGAAGTTTTAATAAATACACCACTGTTTCAAGATCTGTGCTTCGGCATACATCCGTAGTGTGGCATAGTTCGAGAAACAACTGCTCTGATGTGGGTGCTCGCTCAGTAAGGAGCAAATAAGATTGAGCCCGTGGTGGGTCGGATGGGTCCCGGAGCGGCGCGGAGAAAAGAGTGCGGAAGTGAGGCCGTCTGGAAGATGGAGGTGTTGGGACGAGCGTGGAGGGAGATGGACTGGACTGTGGTGGGGCAGAAGGTTGTGGAGAGGAAAGCTGGTGAAATGGGCTTCACCAAGTCATTCTGCAGGGCGAGTTTGGCCTGGAGGAAAAAGACAAATCACTATGTCAATAATGAAATCAATGCAGCACAATTCATGGAAAGGACATTGATTTTATGGCCTAGTGCAAATAATAAACCACATAAACCTGAGACTAAGTGATTCTGCTTTATAATATATATTTATATATTTGTGAAAAGAACAATAATAGTAGTTTAATATAATTATTCTATAACTATTGCTACAATTATTATTATTTATACTTATTTTAATAGTTTACCGATGATAATAATAATAATAGTCATAGAATTAATAATTATTGTAGCTATAAATACAATTATATTTAGTTTAAATATTTTTATATAATAATAACATCAATAATAATAATTGTTTATTATTATAATTATTAATAATTATTATTAACTGATAATAGCCACAACAACAATAACAGTAATAATTATTATTTTTATTATAATAAATTATTATCATTATTATCTTTGTTGTTGTTGTGTGTTAAGTATTAAAATAAGTCTCTAGAGTAAGTCTTTGGATAATGGATGTGTGAGTTTGGATAGTTTCGAATCGGAAATATATAAATTATCCACAAATATGGTAAACAGAAAACAGGGTACACTTAACAAAAAAAAGAAAGAAAAAGAAAATAATTTATGGGTGAGTTTAGAGTACTGTTCTACAAACAGTAAGTTGTTTCAAACATATTTTGCATATAATTTGAAAAATGACAAGCGAGCGTTGAGCCCTTGTGAAGTATTAGCATCCCAAAGAGGCATTTAACAGCCTGGAATGTGCGCAACAAACTCCTCACAGCATTGATACTTGAGATGCGAGTAACACTTGATGAAAGCGCTTGATTATAAAGAGCATAAATAATGCATTACTGCCAGAGAGCCGGAGCTCCGCTGCTGCTTGTTGTAAGGGCTGTATTTGGGTTTGGTGGGTTTGCCTGCCACTCTGTCCTTGTGCCGCCTGCTGGAAATATGCTGTGAAAAAACAGAAATCATTACCATTGCAATGCAACCGAAACATTTGTGGCCAAACTTAACACTGAACCAAATTATAAGCCTAAACTGCATAACAGGAAGTACAACTTGCAAATTTGGTAAGATCAAGCCACAGAATCACACTACTACTTATAATGCTTTCATTATTCATCACTGTACGCATTACGTTTTGTTGTCAGCTGCATAAATAATGATCATGCCAAATGCAACCAAAGATGCATTCAAACTAAACTGAATACCTGTTTAAGCTGGACTTCTGAGTTGACGTGGACATCACAGATTTCACAATGAAACGTCTTGTTCTGTAAACCTGAGCCTTTGTTAAGTTGCGTGGCCTGAATTTTGAGTTTGGACCCGGGTCTGGGGTATGATTTAATAGGTCCAGCTCCGTTTCGCGCCTCCAGCATTGTTTTGTGCTTTGAACCTGATGGAAAAGAAAAAGCAGGATGTTTTCTCTGGCTTAACAAGCGGGGGAAGAAACTAATCTGTTTATTCAATGCAAACTGTAAGGCTCTGGTTGTTAGAAGTTAACTTCTAGCACTGGTTATTTGAATCAACAAAGGCATTAGAGTTTGATTTAATTCCATGAATCAGTTTGAACTGTGCAAAACTTTTATTCTGCAAAGACCAATTACACTAATCAAAAGTAACAGTAAAGATGTTTATAATGTTACAAAAATGTTCAAATGTATTCTATTTCAAATTAATGCTGTTCTTTTGAACTTTCTACTAATCAAAGAATACTGAAATTATATTTTCACAAAAATATTAAGCATGAATTGTTTTCAAAATGGATAATAATAATAAATGCTTCTTGAGCACCAAATTAGCATGCAGTGTGTGACACTGAAGACTGGACTTATGATGCTTTGATTTTAAATTGCAATAATATTTCATAATATCCATTTTTTTTTCTGTATTTTTGATCAAATACATGCAGCATTGGTGAGCAGAAGAGACTCTTTCAAAAACAATAAATATTGACCACAAATATTTTGTGTGTATCTAGTGTATGTTTCAATAATAGACTTTTGAATGACTTATTAAATGTTATTCAATGATTGCTGTTTATATGTGTATATAATTCTTATAGAATTCTTCTTAATGTTCACTTAGTAAAAAATAGTGGGGGGAAGTTTTTACTGTATTTTTCTTGCATTTTCTAAATTAACTTGCCAAAATGTTTGGCTGAAATACTATTTCTTCTTATTGAAAAAAAGAAGCATTTTAAGCCATTTCAGTGCAAATATGAAAATATTGAAATAAATATATAGTGAATGTCATCAAAAGCATGAGAAATATGAATACTAGTCTGACTGCAGCCCACACATCTGAACATATGCCTCCTAGTGTGTATTAAAAAAATACAATTTCTTGCAGATGAAATATTTTTAAGCTGACCTTAACTAGATGAAATGCATGTCGACTACATAAATGTCTCTGACTTTTTAATATTTGATTAGTTCCCATGACTTTTCCGGGCTTAGAAATTGCCTTTTTAAAATTCAGCAATATCTCCAAATTTTCCATGACCGTGGGAACCCTGTCTACATTTTCCAGTTCTTCATACATTATCAATGATGATCCAAGCCCGGGAAGGTCATTCTATGAAACATTTATGATAAAGAAGAACACATAACCCTGGGGAAGCCGTGGGAAAGACATTGCGCAGCAGAGGCAGATGTTCGCCACACCTGTGTTGTGTGCCTCCAGCTGTGAGAGGGAGTTGACAGCCACTTTGCACAGCGAACAGTATAGGAGCTTCTTGGCTTTCTCCTCCTCGGACTCTGGGCTGGGCTCTGACGGGGCCGTTGGCAGCGCTGATGGTTTGGAGGTGTTCTTCAGGGCTGCCGCATGTCTTGTTGGCTCAGTGGGTGGGCTGGCATGCGCTGGTGCCGTCTTGCAAGGGTTGGACACTAATGCCACTGCAGGCACAGTGGGAGCTGGCACAAAGGCTTGTGGGGAGGCAGGGAGTTTGTGCGCAGCCAGTGGCTCTGCACTTTTCTCTGGGAAAATGAGAGAGAGAGAAAGAAGCAAGGAAAGAGCAGATCTGACAGTTAGTGGTGAAGGGCTCAGCATGTTGCACATTTTTCAACTGCTTCCTGTCTATTTTTTCCAGTATTGTGGGTTTGATATAAGCCCGTTCACTGGAAGTGCTCTAGTTTCTCCATCAGATGACTTAGGTGAAGAAGCTATGTCTACATTAATAAAGAAATTTGGTCTAGTGCGATTAATAAACCACAAAAAACTGAGATGTAATTAAATATATATAGTCTATATGCACACATTCTTCAGAGGTTTTATGGATCTTTTTTTTGGGGGGGGGGGGTAAAACAAAATAGTAAATTATAAGAATGAAACTCATTCAGTTCACCATGTAATTAGATTTGAGTGAATTATAATTATTAGAGTGATAATAATAACAACAACACTTTTTTAAATACATTTTCCAGCTCTATAGTCAACATGAATCATGTACTTCTGAGGTTTATAATGGATATTTTTACAATAAAAAATAATAAAAGCTTGAAGGTTAAATTAGATAGCACATAATAATAACAATAATAATAGATTATTATTCTAACACTTTTCAAATTAGATGTATTATTATTATTATTACAATTTTTTTCTGCTCTATAGTCTACATATAACATGTACTTTTGATATTTAATGGATTTTTATTTTTTATTTTTTTATAAGAAGCATATTAAAACAGTCAACCATAACCTCAAATGCCTTCCTTCATTTCACCAAAATAGAAGCTTGAGAGTTTAAAAGCATGGTGTAGCAGTAGTAGTGATAATAATAATTATAGTTTAATATCATTATACTTCACAAATATTATATATATATATATATATTTTTTATAGATTATTTGATTATTATATATATTTTTAACTCAATCCTCTTTTTTTTTCTTAACCAATTTGTGCGGTTGGGTTTGATAAGGCCCTTCACTGCAGGCGAGCGCTCTAGTTTCTATGTCAGATGAGTTAGACTGGGTCAGGCTCCCTTCTAACGCTGCAGTGACTGCTCGGCTCCCGCGTGCTGTAATGTGATAGGACATGACCCCTGGATCGCCCACCACCCTTACGCCCTTGTCATTGCGTTACATGCCACGGGAGGCTCTAAAAGCACTTGATGTCGGATGCCTGTACTCTCCACCCACTCTCTAACAGGCCTCTGAGGGAATACTTCGCTGCTTTATATGAATGTCACTCTATGCTCATGCTTTTTTCTCTCTCCCGAGGGACTCAAAGCAGCCAGAACAGTCTAATGTTCCCCCGTACAGTGACATTACACCCGCTGACACTAACCTGAACCTCTAAGCTGGAACTGCTGCTCTTTTACATTTTTTTTATCTCTATCCAAGTTTGAGTTTATATTTCAAATCTTCCAACGCGTGGTAGGTAGACGTGGAGACATATGCCTCGTTGTTCTTGTTCTCAATATTTTTGCGGTGAGTCATATAGAACATATTGTAGCTGAATAAGAAAATAGATCAGAGATAAACTATCTTGCAAACTTTTCAAAACTAATAGAAATCATTAGTTAGAATAAACTTTAATTAATAGTTTTGAAATGAATTATAGGAATATTTATAAGTCCTTCCTGTACCTCAAACATAACAGATTTTGATTCCCAGGGAATGCATACAAAAAAATGTATATACATTTTAAACATATTTTTTTTATTCTATGATAAACAGTAAGCATTTATTTGAAACTGAAATGTTTAAAACATTGTCTTTACTGTCACCTTTCATATTGGTAGTGTATAATTCCAACTATAAAAACTCTCTACCTTATGGAACAAGAGTGTGTCTATAATGCCTTAAAATACAGCCTACATAGTCAGCTTTCTAGGTTTGGAACAGAGCCACAGTGATGACAGTTGGCACCTGTTGTTTGGAAGCAGATCATCAGTGAAATGTTGAAACGACCTTGCTCTATCCTTTCTGAGAAAGTCAGTGAGTGCAGAACATTGCTTGGATCTTAAAACAACAACAACAACAACAACAACAGGGCAATTAGCGTGTACATATAATCCATCCCCTGTGCACATACTGTATAATCCAACACACGGAGTTCTGAAACATTACATAAAGAGGGCTCTTATATAAAACACTGAAGCTAGCAATTTTAATGATTTAGTGCTTGAAGTTTTCCCATGTAAACTAAATCTGACTGCATTGTGTGTTGCCAGGGCTTGGGGAGAGACGGCAACAGCAGCCCCCCTCCCGAGTCTCGGTCTGAGCTCAACATTGCGTTACTATGATGGTGTGACAGTGAGGACCCATAAGCCATCTGTGAATCAGGCTGACATTCATTTGGCCTGATTTGTGTAAAGACACTGCATATCAATGAGGACCACCACTGCCTAATAAATCACCCAAATCTGTCTCCAGCTAGAGAGCAAGCGAATTCGGAAAGAATGCACTGGCTCAGATACGCACCCTGTAGGGCATGTGTCTTGGTTCATCCAGGTCTCGATTCTTAATCAGACACAAGGGCCTGAAATTGAGTGGGTCACAGCGTGAAGCAAAGATCAGATGATTATGTTCTTTGAAATGTAACAAATCTAATTCAGTCAAATCAAAGGCCAGGGAGGAAGAAAAAAAAAGGGAAAACAACAGCATCCCAGCATGCATCCGCCCTGTTCCAATTCTGTATGCATTTTCCATTATTAAACATTTAAACGCAACACAAAAACAGACAAAAAGATCATGTGCGGGAAACTCAATATGCAGGTCATGATGAAACAAGCAAACAGAGCTGTGGGAAAAGTGATCTGTTGTTAGCATAATAAAGCATATGGCTGATTACTGCCGCAGCAGGGCTGCACCTTACCTCGGCACACGAGCAATGAGCACGGTTCTAAGCTTGACGGATGGCCCGGTCATCCTAAATTGGCTTTTACGAGGAAAAATATGACTACATACAGTACACACAAACATAAGCACATAGATGGAGCGTGAACAGGGTTTGGGGGTTAGAGCGTTGGAGAGAAAAGCATGGGAGTAAACACACATGGAGAGGGCAGGAGTGGAGAAACAGAACGGGACAGGTGATGTGGAGCAAGAACAAAAAAGGAGCTATTAACCTGGTTGGTCAGAGTAGCTGGCAGTGACTGCAGTGCAGGAGGAAGTGGTGGTGGTGGTGGTGGTGATTGTCTTAGCACCACTGTCCTGGGCGGCTGTACTTTTCTGCTTATTTTTCGTGGACTCCTGTGCTTTGAGCTTCTTGGCATGTTTTGTGCCTTTGTAGTGCGCCTCGGCTTGGCTCTACAAAGGAGAACAAATGAACCATCCAATCAGGCTCATTTCTCACACTAGCATCTACCATCATGGACTGCAATCACACACACACACACACACACACACACACACACACACACACACACACACACACACACACACACACACACAAACCTCAAACTTGCTTTCGATAGCAGGCACTGTTCCAATCAAGGTAACGATTAGATTGAGATGACCGAATTTTCCAGGAGGGAGAACTGATTCTCAATGGAGAAAACTAAATGGGTGTCAATAGCCGGCACTCATTGAGGCCGTTAATGGAGCGTTTACTCATATCCTTAGTTCCGATTGAAGATTTAAAGGGAAAATGACTGCTTCACACTTAAATAGAGCGAGATGGAGTGGGAGAGAGTGCTTATGAGGGATTAGGAGCCCTTTGAATATCTGACTGCTAAGAATTAGGAGCTCAATTTCTCATTATTATGAAATCAGAAGTGACAAAGTCCCAAAGGACCTGCAGATGGATTTTCTCTCCAAAAGCTGAAACTCTGTCACGTTCACTAACTGCAAGTTTAAAGGATTTCCGACAGTGTCAGGAAAAGTCTGACAGCACCGCTCATGGATGCTTTTACTGCAGATAATTCAAAGTTTGGGGTATTCTAGATGCTTAAAATAGTGATTTACAAGAATGTGATGGCTTTGTATTAATTTTTGTCCTTCATTTATGAGATAAACATTTAATGCAACAGGATTTTCATTATAATTCAAGAACTAAGATCCAAGGTAAGGTCCGTTCTCAGAGACAGAGACTAAGAATAAGAAATAATAAAGAAATATGATTTATAAATAATTATTTAATTTAAAATCGATCTATTTTTGTATGCACAAGGAGGCTGTTAACAACCAGCGCTCCACACAGAGATCTGATATCAACATCATCCAGTCCATCTGCAATGACATTAAGAATCATAATCAGCACTGGCTGCTGTCAGAGCCCTTGTGCAAACAAAACCTCTGGATTTTTCAATAAATGGCAAAGGAATGTTTGGAAATGTAAACCGAAATTTCCTACTGACTTGACAGAAAATAACTGGCCTAAAGCTGCACTTTTTTTTTGTTTTGTTGGTGAAAATACTAATGACCAACTTACAACTTACATTATATATATATATATATATATATATATATATATATATTAATGTTTACAAATACAGAAATAATTTATAAATACATAATTATAAATACACTTCATTATAATGATAAAATATACATTAAATACTAAATTAAATACTATATATTATTAATTTCATAATTATTTTTTAAATAAACAAATAAAATGTATTTATTAATTTACCAGCACTGTCAATTATTATCTGTCAGTCTGAACACACCTTTTTTAAACCTGTATTTGGGGGACTTGATGTTTTATAAGGTCAGTGATTTCAGAACAGTATTGGATGTGCCTCTATTGAAAGAAACATATTAACTTTACTAGTTAATACATGTATACATTTGATCAAAACAAACACACAAACAGTCAGACAAAGGAACATCTATAATAAAGCATGCGGCTAACACCATGTCGTAAAAGTGCTGCGATTAAAGAGGGGTCTAAATTATTTAGAATCTTTTTTTTTTTTATGAAGACAAAATGACAGCAGTTTACTTGTGATCTTGTGAAAGTGTGTTGAACCATCTGACCCAGAGCTGGAAAAACATGAAATATGTTAAAGAGATAAGATAAAAGATAAGATAGATAAGATAAAAAAAGAAGAAGAGAAAGTCAAACCAAGCTAAAATGACGTGCGTAATGCCCATCGCACCAACAGCACAGATTGCTTGTTCAAGTGTTAGACATGAGAGTCATAATGAGGATGCTCCTGAGGACAGCGACAGGAGAGAATGATGTGGCGACCCGGGGCATTTTGTAGCAGCTCCTGTGACCTGGATTAAGTACAATTGACATTTATAAAATTGACTTTCTCCCAAGCTAAGTGTGTACATCCATTATAATATTTACAAAAACATCTACATTCTGTCTTTATAACATCAAGTGTCTTCCAGCTTACTTCCAGCAATCACTGGGCCTCATTCATGGAACATGAGTAGCATGAATTTCTTAGCAAATTCTTCTAAATTAAAAACGGGTTTATAAACCTGTTTATGTTCTGTGAATATTCACACATTTCTTTATTGTAATGACTTTATGAATCTCTTCAAATAGATAACAACAGAAATACAATAACAAATATAGATTCTACAGCGTTTAGTACTTCAGTTTCATCCATCGCACCAAAAAGATAAACTGCAGCGATTTACAACTATAGGACAGGAAGAGCTAAATAAACTTATCACTGTATCTAAACCAACAACATGTTTATTAGATCCTGTACCCACTAAATTACTGAAACCTGTAGCAGAAGAACCGCTTCTCAACATTATTAACGTTATCTTCAGGTCACGTCACAAAATCATTCAAGCTGGCGGTTATTAAGCCTCTTATTAAGAAACCACAACTAGGATCCTAGTCAACTGGCAAATTATCTTCCATTTATCTCTAAAATTTTAGAAAAAGTTGTGTCTGCTCAACTGAGCTCCTTCCTGCAAAAAAATTATCTTTATGAAGAATTTCTGTCAGTCTCAGGCCCCAACATAGCACAGAAACTGCACTAGTTAAAATTACAAATGACTTGCTTCTTGCGTCAGATCAAGGCTACATCTCATTGCTTGTTTTACTTGATCTTAGTGCTGTGTTCGACACGATAGATTATGACATACTCATAGATCGAATACAAAACTATACAGGTATTCAAAGGCAGGCTCTAAGATGGTTTAGGTCCTACCTGTCCAATCACTACCATTTTGTTTATTTAAATGGGGAGTCATCTCATTTATCACCAGTAAAATATGGAGTGCCATAAGGATCTATCCTAGGTCCTCTTCTATTTTCAATATTCATTTTGCCCCTTGGTAATATTATTAGAAAATATGGGATTAGTTTCCACTGTTATGCTGATGATACTCAACTATATATTTCAACGAGACCAGATGAAACTTCTAAATTATCTAAGCTAACAGAGTGTGTTAAAAGTTTAAAAGATTGGATGACCAATAATTTTCTCTTATTGAATTCGGATAAGACAGAGATATTACTTATTGGACCAAAAAACAGTACACAGAATCTAGTAGACTATAGTTTGCAACTTGACGGATGTACTGTTACTTCCTCTACAGTCAAAAATCTGGGTGTTATATCAGACATCAACTTTCGAAAACCATATTTCCCATGTTACAAAAACAGCATTCTTCCATCTTAGAAACATTACCAAGCTACGAAATAAGTTACCTGTTTCTGATGCAGAAAAGCTAGTTGCATTCATGAGCTCTAGACTGCACTATTGTAATGCACTTCTAGGTGGTTGTCCTGCTTCTTCAATAAACACCGCCATTGGCTAGCGGACCCCCACCTGCTGTTAGCATTCCATTGACCCCCATTCATTTTGGCGTCAATTTGACAGCGAATAACTTTACATCTGAGGCGTTTAAAGACTACATTTGTCCAGTCATTATTTCTAAAGAAACACGAAAATGTATAAAAGGCCCCATTACCTTGTATCTTACCTTGTGGCCCCGTAGAAGCAGTTTTTGTAAAAAAAAAAATAGGCTAACGATTGCGTCATAACCTGTGACTCTCTGTCGCACAGTAGAGAAATTAGTGTATGGACAGGAGGAGAAGCTCGCAAGCAATCTTTTACTGTCTTTGAGGCTATCGGGGGGACGTGGAGGCATGAAGTCAAGGGAGAAGCCCATAGAGAGTCCATAAAAGCAACGGGACAAAATTTTTCAACAACGTCTGCAAGATTCGGTGGGTGATTCAGATTTCTCTTGGCACAGCGATTAGAAGACTTACAATTGTCAGACAGGTTGCTCACATGACATCTACGTCATCAAGCTCAGTTTGAGTCTGCACAGTATGCTCGACCCCCAGGAAGTGTGTGCTTCATTCCACGCTCCTTCTTAGCGTCATCAAACCACGCGATTGTTATTGTTTTGGTAGTGCAGGTCCTACAACCTGTACCTTTAAAGTCCAACTGAAATCAAAATTGACCATATTTACTTTGTTTGCCTAAATTGATACTTTTGTGGTGAAAATTCATCCATGCAAGTCACTCCACACACACACAAAAAAATTTGGCTTCGTAATCTTTAATCAAAATCTGAAAATGCCCCTCCCCTCTGCATTGGAGGACCTTCCCTGATGACGTAGGTTTGACGGTTTGGGTGTCTGCTTAGCATCCGTAACACTCACAAAACACTTATTCCATTCCCTAAAATTCCCTCGTTACGGTCCAGATGGCTCGAATTTTTACATTTCGAGGAAGGAGGGATAACAGAGAGGTCACAGATGTGCTCAAAGCACTTCACGCACGGATGCTTCAGAAATTGGACTGAACACAAGATTGTGAGATATCTATCATTATCAGATAACACGGTCCCATTGGTACCTCACAAAGTTTGATGGTAAGTGGAACTAACTACAACAAAACTCTTGAGACGTTGAACATCATTCAGGGCTGCCAACATAACTTTCCTAGATCCAATCAGCTGCTAGTTGGAAAATAAAGCCACACCCACTATTTTTCCTCATTTAGTATTCAGTTTCTCTCAGAAATACGTCACAACAATGGAGAAAAGTCGTTTGCAACTTCCGGTTCACACAGACTTTAAAAACACATCTCTTTCACCAAGCATTCGAATAATGTTTCTCATAATTTGTTACTGTAGTTGTATCTGATCAAATGCGCATGAACAAAGCCAATTAGCATATATGATATTCTTCAGTAAATAGTCAGACACATACATGCTTTATTAATAACTATGTTGCAAAAATGTCTTTGCAACAAGAGCAGGACACAAACAAGCAAACAAAAAAGGCTTGCATATGCAATAAGCACCAGTAAACCTTTCTGCTGATATTTGCAAATAGGAGCTGCCAGCAATATCAGTGCACTACCCTACAGCTGTCTTTGTATCCTCCCGTTCAGTGCTCATGTACTGTACAAGAAACCTGTCAAAGATATAAACACCTACACATTGTAATAGCTTGTTGTATGAAAGTACACAGTTGATCTTGTACAGAGCCTATTTTCTCATGCATACAAGCTTTGACTTTATAGATTTCACAGGCTGGCTGATGCAATACACAGATCGGCCTTTTATTTTTATTTTATTTATTTTTCTATGCTGTGATCCCTCTTCAATATATCTCATAAAAGTGTCTAATACAAATTTTCTCTATGTTAAAATACAGGACAGACTAGTTTATTATGTAGAAATGCCTATAAGAAAGCTATCTGAAACACTTTAAACAAAGCTTCATTTGTAGTAGGACTACCTATTTTTACAAATACTTGCTAATGGGTAGATAATTCAGAAAACCTGTTTGGAAACAGTCATTATATCTGAATTTTTTTTTTTTTTGGTGCGGCTAATGGATGACTTTTCAATGTGTATGTGCATGTGGTTTTGCATGCAACAAATATGATCTAGCACTGACATTTTTAAATGATTCAGCCAATTATGCAATACACAGCATTATTAGTGCCAACTACTGTTGTTTTTCCGAGGCCACAGGTCCCTGCCACAAAACCTCTGCTCACAAACTCCCTCAACGCATGAAGTCATACAGCAATTATGACATGCTCTTTCCCTTAACTTCAAATGCTTAAATTATTTTAAGCACAATAACAACCTTACTTTGATGAAAAAAAACATGCGAAATATTAAAGCCTGATTATTGGCCAATTTCCACTCTTCAGTTCTTAATCTTAGAGCACAGATAAAAGTTTTTATCCAGCTTATAAAATGCATTTTCATTTAAAAAGACAACACACACACACTTTCCCCCTTACACAAAGCTCAATACATCAGAAGACTTTTAGCAGAACATGCCTTGATCTGAACTCCCACTGATAATCCATCTTCCAAAGAACTACTTTTATAAAGACAGAAGAATTAGCTCTGTTTTCTTAGGGATGGGAATCGCAAGTCTTGAATGACTCTGATTTCAGTTCCTTAAAGATTGCATTACTGATTTGTTTTTAGTCCTTTTAAAGAAACACCCATCCTTATAATTAATCCTAGCCATAAATCTTTAGACAAAAATACTAAACAAAAAATACTTCTTGGTAATATAAAGTGTTTATTTAAAATTAAAGAGCTAATTTAAAAACTCTTAATTTTGCTAAAGCACTGTAGATTCAGTAGCAGTGCAGCATTTTACAATACTAGTAGCATATTGTTAAAGGCAATTACTGAAAAGCATTTCTACCAAACATACATAGTCCACCTATCTAAAGCGAGAAGGTGGGATCTACAGAGAATGGTCAAAGCGATGCAAATACATTGTGCAATCCCAGACATTTTAGGCATTTTACTGTAGTACCAGTATTAATGGAACTGATTTTTTCCTAAACCTACACAAAAACATCTGCAATGCAGTGAAACTCCTATTTCCAGCATTTTTCTTATCTCCTCACATGTAAGCTCTACACACACCTGGTATTAAGATCTGTCTCTGATCCAATCATGAGTAGTCATCTGAGAAATACTGCTGTTTACACTTGTTAGCATGGTTTAAATTGAGGTTTTCAAGGTGGAAAAAAACAAATATCTGGCAGGCAGTCTGATGCTCTGGACAATATATGATACAACATCTCTACAAGAAACCCAGAACAGTTACTTACACTACCATTCAAAACTCCCTTATGCTCACCAAAGCTGCACTTATTTAATAAAAAACTAAATATTTGGAGCATTATTACAATATAAGATATAAAATAATTAAATATATTTTAAAATGTAATTTATTTCTGTGATGGTAAAGCTGAATTGTCAGCAGTCTCCAGTGTCACATGATCCTTCAGAAATAGAAATATAGAAATATAACGGTAACAGTGCAAAAATACAAACCAAAAAACAACAAAATATGATCCCGTTTAGATTTGGCAATGTCCACCATCTTAATTCCAGGTGTAAATAGGAAATTTGAGACTAGGATCTTCTTATCCTGCTGGGTAACGTCAGTCAAGCGATGACACAACAGTTCAACAGAGACACGTCTTGCAGTGGTGTGACGGCTGTAAAGACACAGCATATATATAAGAGACTATAAAGCTTTAATGAGATGTGCTGGTTATCTGCCATATTGGCGTGTTCCCACATAAGGGCTGTAGGTCTCTGGAGGGAATCCACCACTTCACCTAATGTCACATCACAGCAGGACACACACCTTCAGATCAGGTAACTTCAAATGAAATGGCCCGGGCTTCTCTGTTACGCTGAGCGCAAATGGAGATAAAACAGCTCATTTACAGGAGATAAGGGAAACCCAAGAGTGTACGCCAGCCATTATTCGCATTACTTTAATGCAGTCTTCAAAAGAACACACAACCTTCGAAACGCACACCTTGTAAAGAAAAAGAAAAAACATCAGACAATAAAATGTAACTGAAAAAAACCCCAAAGCTGCCAGGGAACAAAAAGTTTCAGGTTTTGTGTATTTCTAAAAGGCAATAGAGTGAAACCCTGAAAATTCAGCTTAAATAAAAAGAGTTTATTCAGGCCACATCTGCAAAAATTTATTTTAACAGCTAAACAGAGGGCCAAGATTTCTGAGTCAAAATATGAAACAAAAACACCATATCAAACCAAAAACAATTTATAGAATTGTCAGCTGCCTGAAGGCCTTGCCTGAAATGTAATTATGGCATAAAAAAAGTTGCATTCTACAGAAAATGGGAGCATGTTTAGTCCATGGAAAGCACATAAAATATAATTCCGAACATATTAATGGAAAGGTTATTTATATGAGGCATTTCAGAGGCTGGAGTTGAACTATAAACTTGCACATGGGTCAGTAAATTTTGTGGTGGAGTTGAACAGTTAAAGACTGTAATTATACGGCTGGCAAAGTTTTAAAACATAATGGACACAAATGCCATTTAAGGTTTGGCTTTTACACACATTGATCTGAGCCATTAATTAGTGCTAATCCATAGTGTTTCAGGGAACATGTAATGCATGTGAGTGTGTCCATTTATACCCATTAGCCCTACGGCATTGGTGACGCACACCAGCAAGTCACATTCGCGATGCCTGATGATGTGAATACTTAGTGTGACAGCAGTTACACAACCGTTTACAAGTCTCTCATGCGCACCAAGGATACAGTAAAATTGTGAAATATTATTACAATTTGAAATAACTTAAAATATCTGTTTTTTTATTTTAAAATGTTAATTATTTCTGTGTTGCAAAGCTGAATTATCAGCAGCCATTACTCCAGTCTTCAGTGTCACATGAAAAAAATCATGAAATCATCAAAAATCATTTTAATACACTGATTTGTTGCTCAAGTAAAATTTCCTATTATAATTAATGTTGAAAACAGTTTAAAGGGATTGTTCACCCAAAAATGGAAATTACCCCACGATTTAATCGCCCTCAAGCCATCTTAGGTGTACATGACATTTTTATTTCAGACTAATACAATAGGGTGTTTTATTTAACAATGTCCTGGATCTTCCGAGCTTTTTAATGGCAGTGAATGGTGGCCGAGACTTTGAAGCAAAATAAACTGCATCCATCCATCATAAAAAGTACTCCACACCGATATGTGGCCTTCTGAAGTGAATCGATGCATTTGTGTAAGAAAAAATATCCACATTTAAAACTTAATTTGAGAATATGCTAATCTGCGAGAACAAAAAAATGTTTCGTTTACAGCAAAGAAAACCAGTGTCCTCTTGGCTTGTATCAAAATCCTCCAACATTTTTCTTTACAAATCCTCATTTCGTACTTCTAGGGCACCTATTTTAACAATTCAAGCTCATGGTCTAAAGCGCATGGTGCAGGTGCACTCAGGTCATGTCTAAATCCACTTTTGCTAGTTTAACAATGATTTTATTGAAAATATAAAATCTATGTGCCAGACTGTGATTTTAAAATCACATATTGTTATTTTACGCCACTTCAGGAATATTTCACAGAACAAGCAGGGAGGAATATTACACCCTATTTACTGTATCTCATCTGTTTATGGAGTATTTTCACTGAAAATTCCCATTAGACACTTCACAGCGGCACACTTGGACTCATTATGGAAACAAAAGCACTGAGTGGAACTACTGCTTCCCTCAAAACTTCATTAGAGCTTGGCCGAAGATGTGTTCAATCTTTAGTCACACAATGTTTTTCCCCTCTTGCAACAGGTTTTTGATGACACAGTGAGTCTAGGGCATGCACTAAATATGGGATTAAATTACATCACAGGACTGTGGCAAAAAAAGAGGCATAATAAAGCCACAGATAAAGTTTGTAGCTTCAAAGGGTGATGACTAATCTACATGAGCAAGCTGTGAGACTGATACGAGCCACTGTGCCTGTGTATAATGTGAGCAGATTTCTGTTCCCCTGAAACATAAAATGGTAACAGCACAGCACTTAAACACAGCAACTTCAGGTCTGCAGAGAATGAAGGTAAACATGGGACACGGGCTGATTCGTTAAGACACACCAACCAGAGCATCACTTCCACTTAAACAAGATGTGCTTTGGACTGGGCCTGCACATGAGCATCTCCAGGGAGCACGGAGAACAGGAGAAACAGCTCTATTGGTGGAGATCGCAATGTGCAACACACACACACCCAGAATTAGAATCAAAGAGCTCGGCGGTCTGGGGAACATCCGTTGCCACTTCTGCTCGCCCCATGCTAGCTCAGATGCACCGCTTAATCTTAAAAGCATCGTTCAAATAGGCGAGTGCAAGAGGAAACTGTTTTAAATGATCACAAGAAGTGCAGTCATTGCACTTTCTGCTTTATTGTGCTTGTTTGGAGTGTGAGAGAGAGGGGAAGACGATAACAGGAAGCTGAGACAAGTTAATCCCTAGCAGTCACTTCAATTCAGAAGCCTGTTGGCTGTGTTGGAAAACATTGGTTTCAAACTTGATAGCAATCAAGCAATTATGCACCGCAGGAGGGAAGAACAGGCTGGCTGGGACACCCAGCAGCCACCCCACTGAGACAACAGGACCATGTCTGCCTTTGCTCAGAAGTCCAAAGGGGTTCCCTGGGCTCCTGTGCTTACATTCCTGTCTGTTTGTCATGATAAAGATTACCTGGAGGAGAAAAAAACAGATGCAAAATGGTGCTCCTGTGACTGTTTTCCACTCTGAGAGAAACCTTTTCTCAATTGCCGCTCGCAGTGGGAGCCCTCTGTCAGCCAGGGCTTATTGCCACCCTGTACCATTCATCTTAAATTAAATGGCTTAATCAATGCCAATACAGAATGGAACAACATGGCAGTACAGTAAGTAATTACCCCTCTCCCATTGAGAACAACACAAACCTCTGCCAGTGAACTCTGTGCAGAACCACACAACTGTGCGTGCAATAATATACACAACGATACAGAGATTTTACTGCTCTACCAGTGAGTAAGCAATGCCAAATTTTATTTGGGACATTAAGCATGAAAATCTATTACAGATTACAAAAAGTAAGGAAAGTAGTGACCATAAGAAACTTATTACAAAATTTGTGTTCCATCTTTTGTCTACATGCAGATAAGCAAATTAAATTATTTAGATTTTTGGGGGACTTAACCCTTAAATTGGTTTTAGACTTCATAGAATGATTAATTCACGAAACTGACTGCAATGTTGCTGCAGGGTATTATCAGAAATGGCAAGGAAAAATAAAGATGTGTTGCCAATTTATTGACTTTTTTTCCCCTCACAGCCTTTTGCTTTCTTATTCAATTTAAACTGCTAGCTCACAACCAGGGTTTTGAAAATATCACAACCCACGCGAAGTTGAACTAGAATAACATGAATTGTAATTCAACAAATCTTTAAACCCCAAGGCTTTTAAAATAGTTTTAAAAGCTTTCAAACAAGGCTTTGCAAAGTTTTATAAATTCCTTTGAATTTGAAATGATAAATTCAGTTCCTTTCATTAAATTTTGAATTGGATTCTATGTCAGAACTGACTCAGAATTGAAAACACATTCTCAATTCAGTTTCAAATGGCACCCAACCCAGTTAAACATTTATTTTGCCAAGGTTTTTTCTTTTTTTCTTTTTTTGGCCATGATTCATGACACAGAATCAAGCACAGTTAATAAAACCAAACATTGTTAAATTATTCTGAAACCATACCATTATATTTTTTTAGTTTTATATAAAATGAAACGGTTCCTAATAAGAAATGATTCTCGATTCCCCATTCTATGTAAACACATTGCATATTCAACTAACAATAACAAAAAATTATTTTGAAGGCATACTTGGGTATCTGTGCTGAATTGAGATCAAACCAGCAAACATAGCAACTGATTTAATGAAACGATTCAAATGATCTGGCATGCATTAAAAATGGCTGAGAAGTGTTCATTAAAAGCTTGCTGAGGGAACTGGCAGCATCACGTCTGCTAAAATTACCATACATTAGTGCACTTACCTTGTTTTGTATGATTAATGAAGAGCGTTGCCACTTGCACCCTAAACGGCTTTACTGGGGCTAATTTTAATCAGCCATCAGCATGCAAAGCAATAGCAGCCAATTTTACATAGGCAGAACTGGAATGGGCTAATATCACTTATCTTTCCATATTTAAGAGAAATGGGTACACTGGAAGGAGATGCGGCACATGCACAAACCAAAGACAGACATTTACACATCTTCATATAAACACACACGAATAAGCAGAGAAAAGTTTTTTTTTTTTTATACTCACATCTGAATTAAAGCGGAGCTGACAGATGTTGCAAGTAATAACTTGCTTTTTCTTAGGAGGAATGGATACTCCAAATGTGTGGTTGATTACTGCTTTCTGGACAGGGTCCATCTGGAAGACAAAGAGCAGAGGAACACTTGAGGAATCTCACCAGAAGCTTAAGATGCTGGCGTGGACCAGAATCTGTTCATTGTCAGAGTTTGAATCATTTGGCTGATGCGAAAGGGGTTTTCTGAAGTGAATGTGAAAATGCTGTACTTTTAACATTCTATTCATCAAAGAATCCCATAAAACAAGTATCACAGTATCAATTTGTGTAGGATCATGTGACATTGAAGACTGGAGTAATGGTTGCTGAAAATCACATTTTAAAATACATTAGTTGAGACTTGTTGAGTTTCTTTCAAAAATCTTCCTGCCACCAAACTTTAAATTGAATGTAGAAAATGAAGGGCTGTTTGATTACGGATTTATTTTTTAATTGAGTTTAACTGATTTCAATTCTGGATTTGTGTTATTCCTTTATTTTTAAACCAGTGGAGTTTAGTTTCTTTACTGTTTTTTACTTTTCTTTAGTCCTGGTATGCTAAAAATATTTTTTTATATGCTTCAGGTTATTTCTAAAACGCCTGTTTCAGCACAATTAGTTTCATATTTTATATAACTGTACCCCTATGCACCATTTAGGGCTAAATAAGGTACAGAGGTACACTTTTTTGAAAAGGTACCACTGCAGCAACAGCTTTTGTCCCTTTTTTCCTGTTTTACTAGTGCAAGATTACTGAGGAATACAGGATCAAATGACAGCATAAACCAACCATCCAAACAAACAAACACAGGAAATGTGTGATTGACTTGTATCATAAAATTTGGAGAAAATATTCCTCCTTGCAAACCTTACGATTCGGATTTGGAGTCCAAGTCAACTGACTATTATTCAGAGTTGAGTAACAATGATTATACTAATTTATTTAATGATTTAATGAAACTAGATTTGAGTTTCCATCTCTGCTCAACAGCTGCTTCTATTGCAATACATCAGCAGGATGCAAGCGCCTGTGTTCTGTGCACATAAAGGTTTGGTGGTAAATTCAAAGTGACAAAAACATGAATAAAACAGTAAAGCTGTCATCTTCTTGTCCCGACTCATTACCTATTGTGGTGGTACACAGCTGTTGCTGGCACTCACAATGCAGTCACATTGATGAATGCACCAAAAAGTATCATTTGTAAAGAGACCAAGAAAATGAACAAACTATGAAATCGGCATTAGAAAAGAGAGTTAGTGAGATGTGTATCAGACACATACTGAGAGTCCTCTGCATAAGTCAGTATCCACGACCCTGAACACTAGGTGGAAATGAGAGCAATAAGGATCACAAGCTGCAGGCAAAACAGCTGTGTAATGGTGAGAATCAATGGCAGCCTTGTTGATCTCCTGGGCTCTACCTAATAGAAATAGATACTCTGATTACCGAACCAAGGAGGATGAAAAAAGGAAAGCAAATGTGATCTCTGCCACATCAGCACAGGAGAGCATCCAAGCACCTCTGTGGACTTGATCACTTGCAGCTTCTGAAGTTCTGCCAGCTAGTTATCCTTCATTCAACCAAATAAAATGAAATTCAAGCAAAGAGAAGCCTTTTATAAACCTTTACAAATATGCCCTCATTTTCTCCAATGAAATCCTGAATGTTTGTAATGTGACAGTAAAATGATACAACAAATAGACTTCACTACTGCAATCCAGGAATAGCTCATTTTTATAAATTTAAAATCAATTTTATGACATGTAAAAGTAAACATCTGGTTTGTGCCGGAGTGAATGTGTCAATCAAAAACAAGGCTTAAAGTGACAGAACACCCCCCTCATATCTGTGTAGAATTTTCCAACCAGCAAAGTTCTAAAATCTCACTTGATAATATTGAAATAAAAAAAGTGGAAACATGTAATGTCCCTTACATGTCATAAGCAAAGCTGTCAGCAAGATTTTTAAACATTTTTCAAAGAAATTACACACACACACACACACACACACACACACACACACACATATATATATATATATATATATATATATATATATATATATATATATATATATATTCAAATGTAATTTATTCATGTGATGGCAACCTGAGTTTTAGAAGCCATTACTCCAGTCTTTCAGGCTGATTTGCTACTCAAGAATCATTTATTAATAACAAAGTTGAAAACAGTTGTGCTGCATATTTTTGTGGAAATCATGATACTTTTTTTTTTTCAAGATTCTATGATGAAAAGAAAGTTAAAAAAAACAGCATTTATTTTATATGGGAATATTTTGTAACATTATAAATGAATTTATTGCTGTGTACTGACCCCAAATTTTTGAACAATTTTGTAAATAAAATCGAGAATGAGGCTTCACAGCTGGATTTTCAGTGTAACAGTAAGTAGTGTCCCTGTTCATTTATATTTATAGATAAAATAATTTAACCAATAAAAATATACCAGAAACATTCAATGCTTAAATTACATACAATTAAAGCAGCAATAATGATAAAGACTATATTCAGTAGTTTCTAACTGTGGTAGGGACATGTTTCCATTCATATGGTACCCCAAATCTATGCTCATGGATCTGAGAATTTAATGAGACAAGAAAATAAACGGACAAAATTTAACAAGCTCTAAACTATGTGCTGTGCAGCATTCAACAGGATTACACACAGTGTTTCACTACTTCTCGAAGCCATGCATGAAACCCTGGCTTGAGAGAGCTGACTTCTGAGTTTGCCTCCAAGTCATTTAACCATTTCACACACTCACTACAGCCGTTTCTCCAAGCAGGAAAGCAATTAACAGCTCACTTAATAGACAGTCATATTTAACTTGAGTCACAATTCTGGCATATTTTACCTGGAGCAAACGGAGAGTGTCCATAGCGCACTTTTGTATTGAATCACAAGTGAAAGACAGACGAGCGGAGACAGAGATGGATAGAGACGTGGTGTGGCATGCGCTCCAAAAGCGATGCAGTGGAGGTCTGATCTCACAGCAACACCTCTCTCTCTCTCTCTCTCCATCTCTCAAACACGCACCACGCTGTCACCCTGCCTGCCTGCTGATCCTCGCATCTCAGGCTGATTAGTTCTGAATAACTGATGAGCTTAGATAAACAGGAGTCAACTCTCCACAGCGAATTCTGTTCACTCCTGATAAGAGTTCGTATGAACTCGGTCCATTAAGTATTGACGACAGTAACCCTTCAAGCTGGATGGATTACAACAAAGGCCTTGACTTTATTTAATTAAAATAGATGTTTTGCACGAATTCCTTGTTAACCAGTTAGATGTTTAGTTTAATAACGTCTCAAGCCCTGTTCACAGAGACAGCAATTATATCACAGGATCATTGAAAGTCCCTGCGCTGTTGGTTTCTAGCACTGATAGCTTTGTCAATGGATAGTAGCCAGTTTCTTCATTTCTTTTGTGAATTTTGAGTGAATTTCAGAAAGAAAATCTAAGTACAAGAAATAAATAGTAATATACATATAGTAAACAGAGTAAATATTTATTTATTTTTCCAGACTGCAACTATAACGATCGCATGTGTGACTAAAAATATTAATTTGCAAGTGAAGTTTATGCTGAGGTCGCCATTGGCGACTATAGAAATGTACATGTTATGATTAAAAAATGTGCATGTAATGACTATTTTTCTGATTGTTTTGCGATCGCATCTTTTGTTATGTTGACAAAGTTTTAATGTAAAATCAGCCCTCATCTCTGCTGAACAACAGCACTGACGGCACACATGCTAAAAGCAGCTTCAGCTGTGGCGGCATGAGAGAGCGGAGACGTGCCAGGTAAAAGTGCAGAAAAGCATTGTCTATTTCGAGCACAACAGGCAAAGCTGTCAACTTTGTGGACATTAGCAATATCGTTAATAATTAGTTCCATAATTAGATCTTGTTATCAAGATCTTTAGTCTATAACTCATATGTGGTCTGTTAATGTGTAAGTTTCATATTATTTGAAGCACACTTGCAGTCCAATAATGGCAATACGCCTTGTGTTTTGTTTCATTTTAATAAACAAATTAATACCCTTAAAATTCTGCCAAATTCCTAACGAAATTCAAACAATACATATCATTTTGGCCCTCTTAAATGTGGCATGAGTGATCGCTTTAGCACCTCAGTTCAAGCGGCGTGTGAACCAATCATATCTTTCTGTACTACTATAGTATGATATCAACATGAATGGACATCAAAATGTACAAGCGTATCTTATTGAAATGTCTCATGTAATCACTCATTCAGTGTTTCAAACTTCGGAAAACTGCTGGATCCCTGGACTATATAGATGGATTCAATTTTAAATGAACGGAATGAATAAATTAATAATATAAATGAATTTATAAATACATTTTAAATAGCATGAGAGTTACTGATGTATTCAGCTTTGCCATCAAGGGAGTCAATTATTGAAATATATTAAATGGAAAAAAAAAAAGATTTAAAATCGTTAAATAAATAAATAAATAAATAAATAAAACAAATAAATAAATATAATATTCCATTATTGCAGTTTTGACTATTTTTTTTAGATTAAATCAATGCAGCTTTTCTGAGCATGAAAGACTTCTTATATATGTGTGTGTGTGTGTGTGTGAATGACTGTGCGTGTGTGCACATACAAACATACACATATTTTTTGGAACATGCTATCATGCTAGTTACAAAGACGTACATTATGTCATCAATTGGACTAATTATGATTTTGCATAAACCGGACCACCTATGCCACCTTTTCAAGCAGACTTTGTTGCATTTTGCTGATGCCATTTTATCCTTGGATAAGAGTGCCATTCTCTCTATTTGATTATGGGGACAGTAGAATGGACTAGCAGCCATCCATTCATGACCTCCGCGGGTCACTAATGCAGTTCCTCACCGCTCCACTGTACACTCTACAAACCAAAGCACAAAAAATGCCCCCAACCACCCCCCAAAAGTCCTGGTTTTAAAGAAACCAAAGTCCATAGTTGCAGTCTGTCAGTTCTCTGACACGCTAACTGTTGTGCCTGGTGGTGAACAGCTGTAATCTCTAATTAAAATCTCACTCTCCCACCACATCAAAACACAACAGCTACCAGTGCAGGGAAGTTAGAGGCTAAAGATATAATGACTGCGGGAGATGGAGAGGTCAGGAGAGAAGATACAGCTGGTGCGACTGTTGTTGTGCTCTTCTTCAGCATGTGGCTGGTGCGTCCTGATGTGTATTAAAAATCTGGTGTATGGGACGCAGCTCAATCTGCAGTGCTGAAACAAATTCTACAGAAGGGGTTGAAGTGTTCTTATATGGCAAAAAAATAGCTCATGAATATTAATTAGTTTGTACTGACATTGCTCTGAGATTACAAATCTGAAATGTCAACAATATGACTTTAAATTAAATGGACAATCAGTTTTTAAATGCAAAACATCAAAATACTATGAAATCAAAAATGACAATCAAAACCATAAATTAATAAATGTAAATAAATATTAAACCATCAGAACTGCAGATAGTACATTGAATGTAGGCCATATGAAATGCACTTTTAATCATTCATTCCCTCCCAAATTCTGTATTTTCAGTTAAATTTTTCTGGATTCCGGGTTAATTTTCAATCATTTGAATTCATAACACTTAAAAAAAGTTAATAATTTATTACACTTTTAACAATAATAATGCCCTACGAAATGTGTTTTTATTTAATCATTTATTAAAATAGTATAATAATAATGCCATATAAAATGTGTGTTGTTTTTTTCAGAAATTCTGTGTTTATGATTTAAGACAAATCTACTATCAAAAATGGTGGTAAATAAATGATTTTTTTTTAATCCATAATTACTATAAAATGTTTGATCTGTCAAGATTCGTCACATCTTGTGTATTATTTTCTCACATTTTCTCACATTTATGTCTCTGTTATTCTTCATCTGGCTAAAAAAAAAAAAAAAAAAAAACTTTAACTGAAATTATATCCGGTACTAAACCAAGAGCAAATTACAGCCTATATCAGAAATGTGCTTTTATTCTGAGCCAGGAGAGGTTGTCTATTTTAAGGCCATGAGAATGAGAACAACATCACTGTCTCCATCAATAACAGTTTACCTCCCATAAAAACATAGATGATGACATCACACCCTGTGGGCAGAGCTCTATCTCATGAGATCTGCCTGTCAATCAGGCATTGTTAATCACATTAGCTTCAGTGGAAGTGAAGAGAATTCAGTCACTGTCAAATTAATTTAAATGACTTTTCCCTAGTCATTCACCTCCATTCTGACATAATTAAAAATCTAACAAGTAAACAAACATGAAATTTGAGAAGTGGTATCACCTAGAAAGAGTGCACTCATACAGATCACCTGCAATTCCAAGGAAGCAAACAACTGAAAAAGCAGATTGATTGATTGATATACATGCAAACTTATGCAATTCTCTTCAATCGGTTCAAACATTAGCCGAACTGAAAGAGTTCATGGTAATGTCCACTGTGGTATCTCTCACTGACAACTCAGACAATACAACAATCTTTTTTTTTTCTTTCTTTCTCTTCCTTCATTCTTTCTCTTGCTGTCTCTGAACCTTTTTACAAGCTCCCTCAATGATATCTGTAGCAATGTAAAAGAAAGAATATCTTGGAGTGAGCTGATATCTGTGACTTTGCCAAGGCCAGAGATGGTCTCTGAAGCACAGAAAGCACAGCAGATGGATAAAGTGGTGCTTCTCTTCATGGCTGAGAACACCTGGCTGAGCACAAACCAGCCTCGGTCTGTTGTGACTCTGGCAGCATTGATTTCAGTCATAGAGAAAAAGCTGTGACTACACACCCGCTGTAATCACACTGGGATCCCTGACCGGACGCAGTGCTCTCAAGCACATAAACACAATCACACTGATGACTAACTGCTCTTTATCCAATGCTGCCACAACTGGCTCCACCGCAGTGATTCATTCAATATATTTCACAAATCATGAAACAAATTAGTCCAATTCCACTTACTGTTGTTATGATTTGCGCTCATTACCTACAGTCGGGAACTGAGAATCAATTCTTTCTGTTCTTTCAGTTAAGAACTGGTTTAATAGCCAAACCCAATGATTTTATGACAATAAGTATATCCTGCATACAACAACGTGTAGTTCAATTTGCATATGAATAAATTTATGTGGCACTTCTGTTAAAAAAAAGAAGAAAATCTAGCAAACAACTTACAAGTTAGTCACAGACGCAGAAACCTTTTGGTTATTACTATACGACTTGAACAGGAACCTAACCAAAAACAATAATGAGTGATACTTCAAATATGTTAACAATATATTTATGTTTGTTTATAAATATTATATAATATTGTTTATGTAATTTTTTTTTGAAAGATATCTGATAAAAAGAAATAGTACAAATAAAATACCATTTCTATTTCAGTGCATTTTATAATGATATAATTTATTTCTGTAATGCAAAGCTGAATTTGCTGTTTGTGTGTGTGTGTGTGTGTGTGTGTGTGTATAAAATAGAAAGTAAAAAAAAATGATTTATTGGCAATTATACATTTAAAAACAAACTTAAATAGTTATATCAATATTAAATATTTAAACAAATATTTTTGACACTTTTTATTAATTTGATGCATCCCTGCTGAATAAAAGCATTAATTTTTTAATAAAAATAATAATAAATAAAAACAATAGTGCTGCAAAGTTTTGAACAGTAGTGTATATGAATATAATATAGTAAATTGAAAAATATTTAATCTAAATCTTCAGTGGAACCGTTAAGTGGACTTGGAAACAAAATGATTAAGTTCTTCATGATTCCCATCCCTAGTTTACATCATATTGTTATTATCTGCAAGAGGCAGAATGTGTTTTTTGAGATAGCATGTTCAGTAAGTTAATAGCAGCTTGGGAGGACTTGTAGGCTTCTGTGCATGTGGAGTGAAGGAAGCAGTAATTATACATAAGGACAACTGCTCATGATGTTCCACACACATATATATATACACACACACACACGTATATACACACACACACACACACACACACACACACACACACACACACACACACACACACACACACACACACACACCAAACTTTCAGAAATATACCCTGCTATAAATTTAAATGTGACTGTTTACTTAACGGAAGAAAATTATCATGATTCCTAACAGGGCATAAATAAAGAGCTAATGTTGGGATAAAACAGAGATTCAACTTGAAGTTCATTTTAATATTTTTTACATTTCAAAATTTTATCATACCAGTTTCTGTCATTTAATCAAAAAGGATAAAACAAAACCAATAATACCACATACATATCACAATATGCATCACAATTTCAAAAACTCACTGAAGCTTGAGCTGATTTACTTCCAAAATGATGTCACTACCTAAAAGATGATGTCATTACATTATTAAATGGCTTTTGTTATGTCAAGGGATATTACAAAAGACTAACAGGATGTGAAATGAAACTATGAGGACAAAACCCTATAATTTGGTTATGAGTTAAAACAATCCCTTAAAAAATTACCATAGTTTTACTACATACTACATATATAATAACCCATTGCAGATCTAAACAAGTGGAGCTGGGGAAGGTGGAGGGTTTCAGTGCAACTCAAGGCACGTTGCGAAAAGCTCTAGTGAATGCTAACAAGCCATATCAATGAAAAGCAGTAAGCTCATTGGCTACGAGTACATGCAACATGAACCAATCAGCTTGTGCCAAGTAGTTTAAGGCTGTGAATATCATCAGTTTACGTTAACGACCCATCAGCCTGCACCATTTCATTACAAATACAAATATAATCAATAAGCTATAATTATTTCAATTCAGTTTCAAAAATAATTAAACAAAACTGATTTCAAATGTTTACCTCTTATTTAGCTTTATGTTCACCAAGTGATATTTTGATGAAAAAAAATACATATATTATTTCAATCTTAAAAATGAATGTAATGTTTTTTTCAAGTGGTAGAGCATTGCAATAGCAAGCGCAAGGTTGGGGGTTCGAATCCCAGGGAACACATGGTAGGAAAAATTGTTAGCCTGAATGCAATGTAAGATAATAGCTTTGTGGATAAAAGCGTCTGCTAAATGCATAAATTTATATTTAATTTAATATTAAGACATAAGATAAATGTGTGGATATGTACTGCATAGTAGAAATGATCCAACTGAGCACCTCAGATGCTGATTGGAGGGGAGTCACCATGACAAGAGAGGTACAAGAGGTAAGTTCAGTATAAGGGACAAACAAACAACAGCACTAATCAAGCAAAACCTCGAAAAGATCTTGTGCATCACTAACTAAAATTAGCCTATGCCAGTCCTCGGAAGCTCAACAGAGAATACTATGATTAGTTTCATTAGGAGAAAATAATTCATTTGATGGCCTTGTAGGGAGACGGTTATAATTATGCTAATTCTGCGGTGGTGTGATTGCAGCCCGGAGAACCTCTAGATTTGCACCAACAGTCAAGCAGTAATTATGACAGCTTCTGCAGAGCTTATTTGTTTATTTGTAGTTCAATCCTTTGGGTGCTGGGCCATAAAGTGCGGTCAACTGAAGACAGATCAGTGAGAATTCAAGGATTTACTTCATTTAAACTCATAAGCTGAAATTAGAACTGAATTAGCAAAACCACACAGGAAGATTAACTGGAATTTGAGGAACAGGAAGCAGAATTGATTGAATTTAATTTGTATGTGTGAATGGATGGATAATATATATTAATTTCTGTTATATCTGTTAAATCCCTTTACACAAGTTAATGCATACAATTTGTAATGTATTTCTAACATATTTAAATCTATAAACCCTACTTCAAATTTGTAAACTTTTATGTTTAAACAAGGCTTAAAAAATAATGTTCTGAATGCCACACCATCCTTGTGTCACGCTGACCCCAAGCTTGGCCTTTACTAACCACTTTAAAGAGCACAATCACTTTGAGTGAGAAGAGAGACAAGAAAGTGAAAAGAAAGAAGGAGAAAGGTTTTGAGCCACACAATAAAAACACAGCAGTTAAACAAGCCCCAAATTCAGACTGACTTTCTTTCTAGTTCAGATCCCATCAGCCTCTTGGTCTCTGTCTCCCTTCATTGCCATCACTACAGCAGTCTGGATTTGGGGAGATAAATGCACAAATCGATTTTGCTCCCTCTCATTTTGGGGTTTGGATCAGGGGCTGGAATCAATGCGTGAGGGGTCGACATGGCTGTAGTAGACTTTTTCTCAAACACACATTGGCGATGTTCAGAATGGAACATACTGCATACTAGGGCTGCATATCTTGAAAAAAATCATACTCTAATTAACTGTGATATAGTAAACTGAAAATAGAATATTGCTTCTGTTTTAATATCAAGGCTACAAGAACATAAGGCTGGAAATAAAAACTGAAACAGTATCTCATGTTGAACAGTTGAGCAAAAATGTTGGGCAAAAATTACCAACTTATCAGCAATGCCTTTTTAATGTCTTGCCTATTGTCTTCTAGGAACTCAAAGAGTTTAAGGATGTTCAAACAAAGTTTCAGCTGATCCAGAAGTGAAGTAAGTGAATAAGAATCCAATGCATGTTGAATTTACACTGAAATGTATTAATGTTGACACAAACTGCATAGGCCCAACAATATAAAACATTTCTAACATTTGGTTTTATGCTCTTGGCAGCCAGTAATTCACTTCAAAAACACCTTGTGTCTGGCAAAAACCATCCCAGTTTATCCCAGCTGCAAGTGAAACGTACACAACTGTTCAAATGTTTTGGGACTGTAACATTTTTTTTTTTCTAAGTTTTTTAAAGAAATCTCACCAAGGCTGTGTTAATTTGATCAAAAACACAGTAAAAAAAGGAATACTGTTAATTATTATTACAAATGAATATATATATATATATATATATATATATACACATTTTTTATATAATATATTTGAAAACATAATTTATTCCTGAAATGCAAAGCTGAATTTTCAGCATCATTACTCCAGTCTTCAATCTCACACAATGCTTCAGAAATCAGCCAATATTACTCCACCCCAAAATTAAAAAATGTTGCGTGACGGCTGCTTCGGGTTTTCTGTGTCTTTACACACCAGAATCGTGCCTGACGCGGCGCTGGCGCGCTGCTGCTGCTGTTCACGACAACAATATCTATACTTCATGTTGAGCATAAATATAAAGCCTACTGATAAAGGACACCGTCAACAGTATTGACGGCAAAATAGACTATGTTTGACAGGTGCAATATGCCAGTGTGTCAACGGCTTAAGGGTTTCAAAAGTCATCACGCGAGTGAACATCACTACAACTAGGAAAAAAATGATTGTAATTCAAACGCAGCTCCCGTCGGCATTTAAACAGACCTTTGCTCTTAATTCTGATCGGTCCAACACAATAACGAAATCTGAGGGATTGGTAATGCTGCACTGTAATCATGGTTATTTATATTTTTCATTATATTTTATTATATGATATTGGTTTGAGACTGAGAGTATTTTATTTAGTGGAGAACTTTGCAGCAGTATTTTATTTCTTATTCTTTTTTTATTTTATATATATTTTATTAAAAATTATTTTAAAAAAAGTGTAATCAAATTGTTAAAAAAGTTTATAGTAATAAACAACCTGCAGTTTAATGTTTGCATTTCTTTCCCTTACTGTACTGAAAATGAACCGAACCGTGACTTTAAACCCGAGGTACGTAACGAACCGTGATTTTTGCGTACCGTTACACCCCTAAAGGTTATAGGTTTCTGCAAGCCACAAAATTGCAAATTACCTTTTAAACAGCCAGGTTATTTTGCCGCCCTAACCATGCAGGATTATATGGCTAGTTGCATTTTGTTATTTGAATTCAGCATTGTTTTTTCCCTATGGCTCATTTTTTGTGCAAGCCTAGTATGTATAGTATGATATATGCCATTCTAAATAGCAGAGATGGGACCAAGTCACACATGTGCAAGTCTCAAGTAAGTCTCAAGTCTTAACCTTCAAGTCTCAAGTAAGTCCCAAGTATTTTTTTCTTGGGCAAGTCAAGTCAAGTCAAGTCACAAGTTATGTCAAGTCAAGTCAAGTCAAGTCCTGTAGTAAGTCAAGTCAAGTCCAAGTCAAGTCACCTTATTATTGTAATTTTACCTGCAGAATCTGATCTTAATAAAGTTAAAAGACAAGATATAAGTAACAGTAAATTAAAATAATTTGGATTTGCATTGTAAATACTAGGGATGCACCGAAAATTCGGCCACCGAAAATTTTCGGCCGAAAATGGCATTTTTGGTATTCGGCCGATAGACTTTTATCACCGAAACAATACGGCCGAAATGTTATGATGGCGCAAACAGAAACCGCGACCTGCACGTGCATCTGCATAGCGCAGACCACGAGCTCCCCGCGACATTCACTTCACACCAGTGAGAACATTCTCTCTCTTCTTATTCCTTTATTCGGAGCACTAAAGCGTCTCCTAACAAAGAGATTAAGACGGACCACGAAGTGAAAACAAAGAAAAGTAGACTCTGTTAGCACACGTCTCACTGAGATCTTTTCGGATCCTCTGTACTTCATCGCGAATGCGCTTGATCCACGTTATAAAGACCATTACTTGGATGCGGAAATAAGGCAGCGCGCACGAGAAATGATCCAGGCCGCGCTGGATGCGGAGAAGCTCCAAGCGCAGGAGACTGAGATCAGAGCGCAGAAAAAAAGACTCGTGTCTGCACCAGATGAGGGGCATGCACCCTCGTTGTCTGATATGTTGAGGGAAATTCTGCAAGAAAGTGCCTCAAATAATAATAATACGTTGGCTATTTTGTTCTTAGGCTACTATATATGTGACATTATTTATATATATATATATATATATATATATATATATATATATATATATATATATATATATATATATATATATATATATATATATATATATACACACACACACACACACACACACACACATATACATAATATCAGATTGTAGCCATTTTTCTGCTAGATTTTCTGCTTTAATTTGATAGAAATTTGTATTTATGCCCAGGCCCTATTTAAATACACTCTCTCATATATTTCTCAAATGTCAGGCATATGACAAGCTCAACAGCTAGATGGTTATCTGTCTGAAGTCCCCATCCCCAGAAGTGATAACAGTCTTGCCTACTGGAGAAGTAATGCACTTTCTAGTCCTACAGAGAACAATTTCAAATGCACTTCACCTAAATGCACTTTGTTTTTATGAGAGAACAGTTCATTTTAAAACCTTTCTGTAGGCCTGTAGATTATTATTTAATATACACATGAGTGGGATGAATTTTTAGTTTGAATTTTATTTTAATACTGTGCATTGTTGCAATGTGCTTAATAAATATTTGCATAATTTGTAATTATGTATTTTTATGTTTTTTTTTAAAAATAATTTATGTAATTGTAATTATCTTTGAAACTTTAATATTAATTTATGCAATATCAATGTCCTAATTTTAGTAAAGTTAGTACACGGTCATAGCAATAAATGCAATGGTACTAATAATTGGCATAATTTCTTTCGGTGTTTCGGTTTCGGTTTTCGGCCTTGGTTTTCTCTTTTTCGGTTTCGGCCAAGAATTTTCATTTCGGTGCATCCCTAGTAAATACTCATGTTCAGTAAAATACATCATGGAATCAAACAAAATTGTAACTTCATAAAATTATTTATTTTTCACTTCTGCCAACAGAAATGTTTTACATTTTCAACATTTAGTCCATAAAACAAATAACAGCTAAACATCCAACAGACTCCTCTCTGAACACCCCGCCCCCCTCTCACACACACACACACACACACACACACACACAAAGGACGTGACGTGACATGACATGACATTCAGCCAAGTATGGTGACCCACACTCAGAATTCGTGCTCTGCATTTAACCCATCCGAAGTGCACACACACAGAGCAGTGAAGACACACACACACACACACACTGTGAACACGCACACACCCGGAGCAGTGGGCAGCCATTTATGCTGCGGCGCCCGGGGAGCAGTTGGGGGTTCGATGCCTTGCTCAAGGGCACCTAAGTCATGGTATTGAAGGTGGAGAGAGAACTGTACATGCACTCCCCCCACCCACAATTCCTGCCGGCCCGAGACTCGAACTCACAACCCTTCGATTGAAAGTCCAACTCTCTAACCATTAGGCCACGACTTCCCCTCAAACACAGTTTACATACAACATTAAACTTTCTTACATTTCCCCTCTCTCTCTCTCTCTCTCTCTCTCTCTCAAGTTCAAGTTCAAGTTGCTTTATTGGCATGACATTTGAGTTACAGTATTGCCAAATATAGCATTTAGATACAGAATAAAATATGATTACAATAAAATACAATAAAAATAGCAGCAGCAGATAATATTTCTAATATTAATAATAGTAATTATATAGAATTAAGAATATAAAATAAAACAGTTGAATACAATAAATGATCCCTTTCGTATGGTGTGTATGGTGTATAAATATTTAGCAGCTAGTGTGACTGCCGTCTCATTCTCTCCAAGTATATTGGGGGGTAGTCGTGGCCTAATGGTTAGAGAGTCGGACTCCCAATCGAAAGGTTGTGAGTTCGAGTCCCGGGCCGGCAGGAATTGTGGGTGCGGGGAGTGCATGTACAGTTCTCTCTCCACCTTCAATACCACGACTTAGGTGCCCTTGAGCAAGGCATCGAACCCCCAACTGCTCCCCGGGCGCCGCAGCATAAATGGCTGCCCACTGCTCTGGGTGTGTGTTCACAGTGTGTGTGTGTGTACACTTTGGATGGGTTAAACGCAGAGCACAAATTCCGAGTATGGGTCACCATACTTGGCTGAATGTCACTTCACACTCTTATTAGAGTAGTTTCTCCGAGTCATTTAGAGACAAGAATGAAGGATTCAAAGCTTCAAACTGTGGGAAGAATGTTTTCTCTTGTAGTGCTGTATTTGGGACAGACAAGAAGGAAGTGTTTCTCATCCTCTGTTTGATTCAGCTCACAGTGTTTGCCTCTCTTCTCTCGGTAGCCAGGATCTTTTATGTCTACCAATCTCTATTTCCAAATCATGATCACTGAGTCGATATTTTGAAAGGATTTGTCTTTCTTTTAATTGCTTGAGTGATAAGTAATTTGCCAGTTTTGTGGTTCTGTTTAGGGCCGAATAACACTGGAGTTTGGTTTGGAGCTCAAATTCATTTTTTAAATTTTTCATCATAATTATACTTCAGATTTTTGTCAATTAGTTTCTGAATGTTGGGGTTGTGATTGGAGTCAGACTCAGTTTGGGTTTCCTTCATCAGGTGAAGCACGAGTGTGTTTCTCTCTCACTCACTCTCTCTCTCTCTCTCTCTCACACACACACACACACACACACACACACACACACAATCTCTCTCTCTCAGAGTCATTAAAGTCATTACCTCTATTACAAGGTATTGCACTTGCAAAATATAAGATTCGAGAGTCTTGTCTGCAAGCCGAGCACGATGTGGCCTATCCCACCATGTATGCGCCACCGGTATGCGCGCTCATAATGGAAGCAACGCGGTCGCGACGCGCACGCGGTGCGACACGCTCGACGCCTCAGGGGCGCAACTGCCCGAGCGCTTTGGAAACAAAGAGAAAGCGGCGCCATTAGCGATTTCCACGCGTTTTTAGGCGCGAATTATTGACGACAAAAGCGATGACCCTCAGTATCCCTCAAGCTGAGATGTTGATGTGATGTGATATCTGATCTAAGTGGGCGTGGTCTGCGTAAGGTAGAGAGGGCATGACTGATGATGTCATGACATGACAACGCGATTCTCAGCCTGCGCTCCAGCTGAGTAATCAATTTTATTTTTTAAAAATAATTTATATTTTATATTCAAACTGAAAACATAATGTGATTAACACTCAAGTCATTCAAGTCATCCTGTCTCAAGTCAAGTCAAGTCCCGAGTCTTTAACTTCCAAGTCCGAGTCAAGTCTCAAGTATTTTATTTTTTGTCAAGTCAAGTCACAAGTCATAAAAATAGCGACTCGAGTCGACTCGAGTCCAAGTCACCAAGTCACAAGTCCCAAGTCCCCATGTCTGCTAAATAGCCGCTAGCATGCAATTATTGGACAACCAAACAACCATACATGCTGCAGTTTGCGAAGGACGATATAAACATAACATAAAACATTATCCCTCCTCACTCCATGTTTTTTGTGAACCTTCAAAGGAGGTTTTAATTCCATCAGTGTCAACACAGACAGGAATGAGGCCAACATTAAAAAGGGCAGACGGCCAAGAGCAGGGAGATGAAAGGGCGCTTGCTTACCGTATTGAAATTAGGGAACAGGCCGACCGGAGAGGAGCTCTCCACGGGGAAGGTCATGAAAGGCTTCATGTCCAGACTGGACTGCATCATTAGAGAAGGAGTCCGAACCAATGCGGGGAGTGTGTTGCTATGACAGGAACTTCCTGGAGTGGAAGAAGAGGGAGAGGATCAGAACAAGGAGAATAAAAGTAAAAAAAACATCCCTTCCTGAATTCACTCATGCATAGACGAGGAAAGCAAGAGAAGGTGTGTTAGAAAAGTGATCAGAGGAAACTCATCATCATCATTGGCCAAAGAAGCAAAATATCTGAGTGCTCTGGGGAGGAAGACTGGCACAAAAAAACTAAAAAAAAGAAAAAAAAAAAAAAAAAGAAGAAGAAAAGAGAGCAAGGTTGACAGATGGTGAAAAACAGATCAGAAAAAAATATTTCTGGTATGCTATGACTTAGTGAAACTTAGTTAACAGATCCATAAAAATGTTGTCATCATTTATTCTTCCTCATTTTTGGGTGAACTATCTCTTTAAGTCATCACTTGCATGAACATTATTTGCAAGAAACCAATCCAATAATTGCAAGCTCAATCCAAAAATCTAAAATAATGTTGACTATGACAAAGGAATATATTACAGTATGATTACTTAATTAAATACATTGTATTTGTAAAAGTATTGTTTTGCCTAATAATCATCTATACATTTGTTTATTGAAGTATTCAAATAAAAAATAAATATTAGATGAAAACCTGAAAAAGATTTAATGAAAATTAATTAACACTAAATAAACACTGCCTTGGCAACTAAAAACTAAATAAAAAATAAATAAAAAAAAGTTTAGGTTGAAGTTCTTAAATTGATAAAACTATAATAAATAAACAAATTTATCTAAAAATAAAAAAATTACTTAACAAAATTACAAAAAAAAAAAGATATTTGAAAATGGATCTGTAAATAAATAATGATAGTCTGCAAAAATAAAGGAAATTCAAAATATTTATAAACATGTATACAAGTTACACATTTTCAATAATCGCAACAATGACAAGTCCATAGTAAGTGGCTCTGAATAACAAAGTCCACTAAAGGAAGACTTGCCATTTTAATTTGTTAAAAGTGAGCTCATTCATTTAAATAATTTTTAATTCTATACAATCAGTAACTTAGTCTCTTTCATTTACTCAGTTCTTCATCCTGACTGGAGATTTGTATCATGTACTTCCACAATAATAGAACAGAGTCGTGATGTTAGTGCAACATCGCTGAATAAATTGGCTCCGAATATGCTTTGATCAGCGTGAGCAGTACCATGTCCAATCATTTGACACAATGACAGCTCCAGTCGGACGTGTAATGAAGAAGTATCTAGTGGAATACCGCATGGAGATATCTACTCATGTATATGACGAAAGGAAAAGGGTTATTTCCTGTGTGCGGCACGATTAAAAAATAGATCCAAGACTCTTTGTTGTACGTATCAGAGGTCAAGCTGCGAAACACAATCAGCCTGAGTACAGCTCAAAAAAAAAAAAAAAAACTGCAGACTGTGGCCATGTTGTCTTAGTCTTGAATTCCTGAATGTAATGGTTAACAAATCCTTGTAATGCTCTTAAAAACTATACTAAAACCTTTTAGCATGGCAGAGGATATAGGAACATCTAAAGATACTGCATGGCAACCTGGGAGGTATAATGCACACTAATGCTGCTTTAATCATAAGCTAGCATGACACATTTGTACTCTTTGCAAAAAAAAAAAAAAAACAAGCTGCAAATGTCCTTTTTTCTTGTAATTTGGTCTGTCTGAAAATAAGAACGGAAAATAAACAAGGAATCAATGGCTGCCAGGAATCAAAGGAGTACGGCAGAGTACGCAGAATGCTTTTTGGCTTTCTTTTCAGATGTCATCCAACAAGTCAAGGCTGACTAGACACCCTCAATGAGGCGTCTCGTAGTATGTTTTGTGGCTGCCTTACAAGTATTATTTGGTTATTTAAAAATGCATTCTTGGCTGTAAAAAAAATCAAATTATATATGAAGAAAAA